>NC_091826.1:101674307-102041807 GCF_038994185.2 Dermacentor albipictus
TGAGGCAGTTGATTGAGCCAATTGGTCTCCCTAATTAGTTGGACCAATTCCATCTGTGCCTCTGTACTCAGTGCACCTCAGTACTGAAATGTGTGGAAGTGTAGAGTCTGTGAATTTATTGACATATTTGTAGCATCCTTAACTGTAACTTGTTTGAGCTGCTTCAGTGCAGTAAGTGATTGAATCTTTTATCGTAAGTGATAGAGAGGGACTTGCACTATTGTGATGTTGGGTGCTGTACAGATGGACTAGATGGCATCGCGCCTGCAATTCAAGTGGTAGCGAGTTGGGTGTTTCTGCCTTGTACATGACGAAAAAACCAATAGTGGGGTGAGATGGGCTCACATAGTTTTGTTGTGCTCAGCATGTCGCAGATGCTCATTTCTGGTAAGCCTCACAAGGTTGCATAGTGCCATGTTGTGTAACAAGCTTTTCTTATATCTGGAAATATGTAGATAGAAATAATCTGATGGGCTCATTGTATACCAATTGTCATTGATCGTCAACTTGCCTTCCCTAAAGCCGTATTGATATGGCTTATTTAGCTTTCTAGAGAGTGTAGGAGATTATGATTTATCATTTTCTCGAAGACTTTGCATAGACAGCTACAGTAGGTATCACAGACCTGTTGCTAGCTGCCAAAGATGGATCCTAATCTTGCTTCCTTGAGAAGGCGAATTGCAATGGCTTTCTTTTTTATGCAGCACGAAGATGCCTGAAATGACATATTTTTTATAATTTCAGGAATTATTAGTGTTTCAGGATGCAAGTGTTTTAATATATTGTGTATGTATAATTCGATCAAGTGCCCAGGGGCAGACTTATTACAGAAATTTAAGGAGGCTTTAAGCTCAGAATGATAATAGCTATAACGTGGAGCATACTTGAAGTTTACTTGTTTTCGTTCAGCCATTTCACATAAAAGAATCTTAAAAAATGTGTATCACTACAGGAAATAGGTTCGAAATGTGAAACTCCCACCCTCCCCAGGTGCATTCCTTGTCTGACCTCGCAATGTGTTTCCTTAATTGATAATTGGCCAATGGCAAGGCATGGTTTTGCTTCTGTTTAAGCCTTCCAAGCCCAACAAGCAAGGCCCACGACTGGGTCAACTTTCATTATACATTATCTTGAATACATTTTCAAGATCTTCGGGACCGGCCCAGTTTACTATTACTCTTTCAAGGATCCGCTCATTTTACTCGACGATACGCACGAGCAGGCGGCTAATCCCGGGAACGCAAGAAAGCTTCTGTTTATAATCGAGCACAATGGTGGCGGCCGCATCGGTTTCTCCGCGATCCGAGTCAGTAATATTTGCGCAGCTATGATGACATTAAGACGCATGGCGCTGCAGGAAATGGGGTGTCAAAACTGGTTCACTGGTTGCTTCGATCTCGAAAACGAATCGTGGTGACAGACATTTTCGGTAGACAGCTCGCAAAGAACTCGTATGGGCCCGACCCTTTGAGGAAACATTCGAGTGACTGTGCGAAGACTGCAGTTTCACGTATCCATCACACTGTATATAAATCCATATTGCGGCGTTCGGAGACTGCTGTAAACACAGCGTGTGGCGACGTAAACGTGGGCACGTACGCTTGCAGCGCTTGTCGTCTGCTGCTCCAGAAAGGAAACGGGGGAGAAGAGTGCGTGTGCTTGCCGCCCCACCACATTCCTCGGGCTCTCGGGTGACGCACTAGACGCAAAAAAAAAAATTTCTTTCCATCTCTGCAGGCACATGATAGATAGTATAGTATTTGTCTGCCTTGTAATATTGAACGCTGATTATTATTATAGAGAAACGCATGACAGTATAGTTGAAATCATTTTGCGATGATGTCTTCAATCAAAATGTGTACATTAATGAACGCATAAGAGAACTTTCTTTCACATCTTTGCAAGTTAAACGCATTGTTTGGTAAGATTTGATATATTTCAATTGTATTATATTACTGGTGATGTTTGTCTGCGAGAATCTACCACATACATGTGTACTGCTATGTGGAGTAAACTTACGTTCAGTGCCTAGGCGACCTCCTGTTGGAGTGCCAGTGGCTGGTGCAGCTGTAAAAAGCAATTAGGACACATGATGAAAAGGCTTCATTTTGCGAATTGCGTATGAACAATATTATTGGGACACATGCACTTATTCCAATCTAGATTATGCTTAAACGAATAATTTCGCTTTCGACGTACTAATTACCGCAGTCAACTAACTTACAAAAACTCAAATAGGTGTAGAAATGGGATATAAAACATTCGTACAGCAACTTAAAAGGAAACAGCTGCCTTACTGCGCAGAGTTTCAGCTTTTTTCTTCCTTGCCTTAGCATTGGCATTCAATATTTTGTCATTCATCTTGAAGCAGTAGTTCTTCAATGAAATATTCGTGCTACACCACAAAGGGTGCCTTAACACAAATTCACATTTGTGTCCATTTTTGCAGGCGTCGAACTCTGAGGAATCATCACTTTCTGTAATGGCACTTTGTGTAATTGAGCAATTAACCTTTCCGTATTTTTCAAAAGTAACTATTTAAAGAAGTTCTCAACATCTTACCCTGGAGTGCGGTAATACAACGAAGTCTGCACGTGGTAGCGCCCTAATCCACGCACTCTGAGCTTCTTCATCTTGCGGAAACTTGGACATGATTTTTCTGTCCCGATTTGTTTGTGCTGCGTGCTCCGGCAATTGGGCACACAGCACTTTTCAGGCATATCTTGGCATGGAACTCCACATTCCGGGGCAATGAAGACTCGCGGTACACCCAATCGCAAGCACAGCACAAATGTTGAGACTACATGCACTGGTCACGTCTAGAAAAAAATGTGCGTCATGCAACAGCATGGCCAAGCATGCCCGGACTTGTTTAACCCCGAAGCTATTCAAGGAGCGGCAGGGCTCCTGGAACTCATCGAATTGTCGCCGCTGTTGTCCCCTCTGTCTTCTCCGAATAGGCAGGTTGCGAACGTAGTTCCCGCGCCTACAAGGGCGCCCCTCGCGGCGGCGAGCGCGGAACTGGCAGGATACGACCGGCCCGCTTGCGTTCGGAAAGCCTGTATGTGCACTGTTTCGCGCGTAGCTGTTGCCTTTTCTGAGCAATGCCGAAGTGCAACCCGAGCTGTTGAGTAGTGGGCTGTAACAGTACGTACACCAACTCACGAGAAACAAAGTTTTACAGGTTTCCAAGCCGACCGTATGAAGCAGAACGGCGTCAACACTGGATAGCGCTCGTCCGACGGCATAAGCTGTTTTATGTTCCGGCGTTATGCCAAGTGCGTTATAACGCTGAATTCTTTGCTTCTACAGCAATGATGGCAGCAATGGGACACCTACAGTCAGTGGCGTAGCTAGGTCGTCTGGCACCCGGGGCCCATAGGACTTCTGTCCCCCCCCTCTACCCCGGGTTTATTGGAGGAAGGCGAGGATATCAACAATTTCCGTGTGTCTCCAGACGTATATGGTACCCCACCCCACTGGACCCTTGCACCCGGAGCCCACGGCCTCCCCCCCCCCCTTTTGCTACGCCACTGCCTGCAGTGCGTATCAGGATATGCATCAAAGTAGTTTGTTCCCACTTTAATTGTACCGCAGTAAAGCTGTGGAACTCTTTCCCAATCCTCTCCCATTCAAACAGCGCTATGGCTTGCTGAGAGATTTGAGAAGGGGTTGCAGCCGGCTGAGCTGGCATACACCCTTCTGCGCCCAGCATATCAACGAAGGGGCAGATGAGATCACCTAAATTTTTGACAACGTGGTTTATTGGAACCTCCTTTGCACGCACTGAAAAATCGCAACATGGAAGTATCGCACTTCCAGTAACTTGGGCGAAAATATTTTCCCGGCGTAGTCTAACACAACTGGTAAGTTCATCCCCTTTTTTCTGTGTTTGGGGAGAGCAACGTTAGAATACCTCTTGTAGGTCTTACGAGTCGTTCGTACGCTCCACGTTCCTGGATGAGATGTTTTGGATTCGTATTTGCCGTCCTGTATGTACAGGGAAACTACCGCGGCGTCCTTGCACTTCCCTGCGATGCCAGCATGGCAATCGCAGCTCCCCGCTAGGATTTGTCTGCTGTCGCCGATCTTCAAGAATCAATTTCGCTTACAATTTCATGTGTCCACACCGTAGATAACGAAGTAACTTACGCTGAGCTTCACGCATCTCGCTGGTGCATTATTTTTCGTTTGCGGAATAAACCTAGCAGTCACTTCCGATCAGTGCGAGTTCAACACTTCCCTCACGTCGTAGACGTGCCCCACATCAAATAGACGACTTCCTTTCTCTAAATTCTTTTCACGAAAAAAGCTAAGAAGATCTTGTAATTCCCGAAACCCGGTTAAAATTAATATCTGCACGCTGTTTCGCGCCATCGCTATCGTTTGACAGGACGCCAAACACGCAGCGCGGGCTGCTGACGCCGTGAGTAATCCTACCACATTCGCGCAACTATTCGTCAGATGGCGCTAGGGGTCGGAAAGTCAGGGCGCCGCCTAGCACTTGCAACGTGCCCATAGCCGGGGTTAACCATTGCATATCTTCCGGGCTTCATTTTCAACACAGGTGCGCCGCTCGTAGCTTCGTAGCACGCTGCACGGAACTTCTATGTAGGCCTCTTTTGTGTGACGTAGCTCAAGGGGAGAGGGTCAGCCAGAACCCCTTAAGTTCTCTAGCGGGTGTTGAAAGGGCTCGGCCGCCTGGATCGGCGCGCGTGCGCGCGACGATCTACGAGGGCATGCAAGGGAAACGGATTTTCGGGTTCGCCCGCTACATAGATGGCGCCAATTACCTCTACCACCATTTCATTGTTTAACCTAGGTAGAATATTAGGCAGTATAGTAGCAAGAGCTTGGTGGCGCAACCCACCGCCCCGTTCCAAAGGGGACGCTCATAACATCCATCCATCCATCCACCGAAACCGGGGAGTTTCCCCTCACTTACCTGGACGCCGGGCATTTAGTTCACTTCGGTGCTCTTTCCCTCCACTTCACTTCTTGGCGTTGGCACACACTCTCTCTCCTCTTTCCTTGCCCGGACAACTACTCTCCTTACGTAATGCCGTTTGCTGATACGCGTGGAAGCTATTCCACAGGCTGCTTTCCTATGCGCATGCGTGTAGTGGCGGAGAACGGCGGCAGCGCAGCAGCTGGCGGGGCGTCTAGCTATAGAGGCTAGAAGGTTTTCCTAGTGTCACGACCGAGCCGGCGCAGCTGAAATAACTTGCTATGCGCAAGGCAGATGGCGCTACCGCCCGCTGGCGCGTAAAACCCCTCAATCTTCCAAAGTAGCGCCATTCACTTCCCTCCTCCTCCGCTCGGCGCGGCCTCGACGGTGGCGCCGCCGGTGGTGGGCCTCCCGTAGCAGACGACGGCTAACACGCTACGGGAGGAAATCCGCGGAAAAGTTTGTTCGAGTCCTGCGGAGCAGTTTTTTCAATCTAGATCTTGCTTTGTCAGTCGGTAACTGGCCTTAAGAATGTCCTGTCGGATTTGCGGAAGAAATAGAGAAAAGCACCATTATTCAAGGCGCATTTAAGGCGTAAAGCGCGCGCACGTTGAAAGTTCGTGTTGCTGAAACACGACACAAGCACGCGGTGTGCTCAGACACGCGAGTAATTACCAGAGTTTCAGGTTTTGACAGCGCGAAAGTATGTGCACGTGGTTTCATAGGTTAATTTACGTACCTGCAGGATGCTTTTGTTCGGCCGGCGCGTGAGAGATTACGACTGTCTGCGGTCAGCAATGCCTGGCAGCAGGGCCGTTTCTGTTCCGCGCCTTTTACAGATGTACGTAGCTCATGCACAGGTTGTGGTGGCCATGTGCAACGTTTTCACACATAGGCGGTATAGATAATTTGAACAACGTACCAGCACATGAAATCGTTATTTATTTATTACAGTGCAAATGGTTAGAATTTGATAGAAAAAAAAGAAGGAACTTGATGGGACTACTGGAAAGAGGTTCAGAAAATAATTATCCCCCTCCCCTCATTGGCACCAGCAACACTCTTGTTGAAGTGCTAATTTTATCTCTGTATGCTACGTGCGTCTGTATTCTTTTGCGTTGTAAGTTTTCACAAGGAAGCAGTGTTCCGTTTACTGGAACAGTCAAGGCACACTCGACAGAAAAAAAGTTGATTCTTGGGTTTTACATCCCAACACCACGATCTCATAAGGCACGACATAATGGGGGCTCCGGATTAATTTTTTTCCAGCTGGGGTTCTTTAACGCGCCGCCCAATGCACTGGACACGGGCCCGTTTTGACACGGGCGTCAAAAGAAGAGGTTGGAGGAGCCGTGGGCCTTACTTCACAAAGCCGCGCGTTCTTTGCCACTTGCTCGAAGTCAGCCCGCTCGATCTTGTGAATCCACACTTTTCTTCGTTTTGCGTTGCGCACGGCGGATGGTAAAGCAAAAAGCTTTTTGCCGTCCCTGGGTCTGTTGTGGCAACCGTAGGCGCAGCAGCACGGCATCGCAATTAAGCACTCGGCCCTAACACATTGTATAAAACTACCGCGCTCCTTCAAACCGCCTGCTGTACTTTCGTCGCGTAGGCCCAAGAATGGGGGTCGCAGCGCGCTGGAAAGAAAAGATATACAAAAGCGCGGCGCGTGCTCTGCGCCGGAAAGAAAAAAATATACAAAAGCGCGGGGCATGCTTTCACGTGACACAGATTGGCCAATGGGGGAGCGGAGGAGGCTGGGGCGACAGGAGGGGCGGAGGAGGAAGCGCCTGGGTGAGCGGGGTGGCGGAAAGATCTAAGAATGGCGCTACTTTTGGAAAATTGAGGGGCTTTACTGGCGCGCGGGCAGGCGCAAGAAGCCCTCATGGAGGAAGTGCTCTCTGGTTCAGTCGGTTGATCGTGTGTGTGCTGCTGTCACTGCTTTGACAAGGAGGAGGAGGAGGAGGAGGAAAAACTTTAATCTGGTCCTGTACAAGGTGTTGCCACCTGCCTGGCTAGTTCCATGTTGGGACCGGGAGGTCAAGCCTCCTAGCCCTATCACGGGCGTACTGGACAGCCAGGACTTGAGGGATATGATCAGGAGATCTGATCATTCCTAAAAACCGATTCCGGGAAATGCCAGGGCCGAGCGACCCACACTCCCAGAGCAGATGTTCAAGCGTGCATATCTCCTGTTTGCATGCTTTGCATATAATATTCATGTCTGCAATGTTATACCATTTCTTTATTTGTGCAGGTGAATAATAAGACTCTGTCTGTAATTGTCTAAGTGTAACTGCTTGTGCTCTGTTTAGCCTATAGTGAGGGGGTGGAAACTCCCTCCTTCCCATGTAGTAATGTTTTGTAATTTCATTGTATGTAATGAGCGTATCTCTATGTAAGTTCTCCAATCCAGCAGAATCAAAACCATATGTAAAAGCGGCCCGGTCTGTAAGGTCGCGGGCGACGCTGTTGGCCGATTCATTTGGATTGACGGGAATGCCATCAAGTGAACCAAGGTGCGCCGGGAACCAATAAATGTAACGTGTAACATTTGTTTGCCTTTTGTTAATTATTCTCGCAGCCTGCGGGGCAATCTTTCCCCTATTGAAAGCTCTAATAGCCGTTTTCGAGTCGCTATATATTTCGATGAATCTATCGTCTGTTAGTGCCAATGCAATGGCAACTTGTTCAGCGTCTTCAGGTTTGTTAGTGTAGACCGTGGCGCAGTTTGTGCAATTGCCCTGGTGATCTACTACCACCGCCGCGAACCTACTTAGATCTTTGTAGGCAGCCGCATCGACAAAGCAGGCTCCTCTGCCCCCTTTATCCATTTTCTCGATTAACGCCCTGGCTCGTGCGACTCTCCTGTTGATATTATGTTTTGGGTGCATATTCCTGGGTAGAGGTGCGACAATTATGTTGTCTGCGAATTCTTGATTAACTTTAACGTACTGTGCTGAATCCGTAATGGGGTTGATCATGATCTTGTCCAGGATTGATCTTCCCGCGCTGGTTGTAGATAGTCTCGCTATTTGTGATGTTTCTTGAGCCTCCGCGATCTCCATGGTCGTGTTGTGTATTCCTAATTTGAGCAGTTTTGCAGTGCTGGTTCGAATTGGGAGCCCCAATGCGCTTTTAACAACCTTCTTGATCACTGCGTCAAGCTTTTTGAGTTGAGACTGCGTCCAATTGTACATGGCAGCGGCGTATGATATATGACAGAGTACGAATGAGTTGATTATCCTGATGAGGTTATCTTCTTTCATGCCCTTGTGTCTTCCTGCCAGGCGCCTGATCATCCTGCACGCGTTATCCGTTTTAAGGGTGATTTTCTTCACCTCGGTATGGTTTCCACCGTTTGCATCAATGAAAAAGCCTAGTACCCTGATCACGTTGACTCTGGGTATATTGGCACCATTTTCTGTATGTAGGTGTATATTGCTTTCCGATAGAGGTTTCCAGCCCTTAGGCCTGCCCCCCTTTTCACGTCTATAAAGTAGTAACTCCGATTTATGGGGGGAGCACCTGAGTCCAGTGGGCCTCAGGTATTCTTCCACCGTCTTGATCGCTTCAGTCAGTGCGTCCTGTATCTGCCCTTCACTGCCACCAGCACACCATACAGTGAGATCATCAGCATATATGGTATGGTCAATGCCGTTAATCTTGCCCAGCTTTCTGGACAGACCAATCATGCACAGGTTGAAAAGGACGGGAGAGATCACCGATCCTTGGGGGGTTCCTCGATCTCCGAGCTGAACCACTTCCGAGTTTGTGTCTCCGACCTTTATCTTCGCCGTGCGTGCTTCGAGAAAGGATTTGATGTATTTAAACATCCTCAACCCAAGTCCAATGTCTTCTATCGTTCTGAGGATGTACTCATGCTTGATTCTGTCGAACGCTTTTTCCAAGTCTAATCCCAATATGGCCTTAGTATTTCTAGAATATCCGTCGAGTATGTGGTGTTTAATTTGCTTCATGGCATCCTGCGTGGAAAGTGCAGACCTAAAACCCAGCATGTTGTGAGTGTATATATTATTGTCTTCTAAGTGGTCTTTTAGCCTGTTAAGGATTGCGTGTTCAGCGACCTTCCCCACGCATGATGTAAGTGATATTGGCCTTAAGTTGTCCAAGCTTGGAGGTTTACCCGGTTTGGGTATTAGTATAACCTGTGAAGTTTTCCATTCTTCTGGGACTTCGCCTGAGATCCATGCTTCATTAATGAAGTCTGTCAGCGATTCAATGGACGGCTCATCGAGATTTCTAAGTGATCTGTTTGTTACTCCATCAGGACCGGGGGCTGAATTTCAATTTAGTTCACTTAACACCCTCCGGATTTCGGATATGGTGAAGGGTTGGTCGAGTTCCGGTTGAGCGGCTCCCCTGTATTCTGATGGAAGTGGCTGGTCCTGCTCATTTCTAACTGGTAGGTATTTGTCAATTAGTTGTTTGGTAACTGTTTCGATGGGCTGATCCCTAAGGGCTACGTGTATGGCTCGGGCAAGGCTGTGTCTTTGGTTGGCTTTAGTGCCTTTTTCATCCAGCAGATGCTTGATCAATTTCCACGCCTTGCCGTTCCTGATTTGCCCATCGATTGACTCACAAAACTCGTCCCACTGTTGCTGGCAGAGGGTGTTACAGTATTGTTCGATTTGTTTGTTAAGTTCTGCGATTCTTTTTCTGAGCCTACGATTTAGCCTTTGTGCCCGCCACCTTCGGGTTATGGCTTCCTTGGCTTCTATTAAGTGGGCAAGTTTCGAGTCCATTGCCTCTACAGTATCTGTAACAATTCTTTTGGACGCTATTTTGATGTCCCTTCTGATGCCCTCACACCAGTCTCTGAGATGTGCTTTGACAAGGCGTTAAAGTGCTAAAGACAGTGCAAACTCTGGCATAGGTTCTCTTGTCATTTAGATTCGACACGGACTAGCTGTAACGCCGAGAGCGTGCCGCGGCAGGAGCAAATGCAAGTGTCACATCGGGCCCGACCTACTGCGCCGTAAAGAAGCGTAGGAACACATCGTGTACATGATACCGAAACGAGAAAATGAAGCGGGACAAATCGCAGGGCGAAATGTCTTTATTACACAAGGTTCCATGGCAACAATATACTAATGCCTTTCCTTGTGGGAAGTGCCCTGTGCGAGGCTACCGACAGCGCCTCATTTTCAGCAGCTTCTTATTTTATCGCTGCGCTCTTTGTTTACTGACTTTACAAGAAAATGCATCCTAGTCAAGGCGTAAAACTTCATCACTTCTGCCGTAATTCGACGTCCATGCTCCTCGCAGCTCACACCTTGAAGCTCACGTCCCTGAAGAAAATGCAGATAGGTGACCATGCTATCTGCGTGTAGCTTGTTGCGACTGAAAAACACCGTAAATGCGTCCTCAAGCTTTGCTATGAGCTGTTCAATTAGCCTTGATGGATAAACTAAGCCTCCATGGTAAAAATTTCGAGTAAGTGAGGCATTGTTGTTTGACTCGGCTTGCAAAGACAAAGTGCTGAAACAAGTTGCACATTGAGGGCAAGGAAATCTTTTAAGGATTTTTCTTACAACATACCCAGCTACATAAAAAAATTAGTCTGCTGTCACTTTTTTTTTGTCTACACAGCCCTGAGGATCGCTCAGGCTGCTGTGCTCCTCGATCAGCTCTGCATGCAGCAGAAGCCAAGTTTCCGCCATCCAGTAAATTATCGACAAGTTCAGTTATTCGCGCATTTCTTTCTTTGGGGACATGAGATGGTTGCAAAAGGGCAGTCACTATTTCTGCTGGTACTTTTGCTCCTTTTGGAGGCTTTGCGAGGCTGTAGAAAGCCAGGTTGTTGATAATTATCAAAAACTGCCCCACTATTTGATGATCATTGCAACCGAAGCACTGGCGCGCAATACCAAATACATTCTACATCCTGTCTTGGCTTAGGTTTGCGGTCAACAAGTACTTGTATTGCAGGGACGTGGTTAGATATTTTACAAGCGGCAGTGCGCTTTGCAGCGTTACACGCAGCCCAAGGGCAGTTCCTGCACTTAAAAAGCCGCCACCATGCTCTGCAGCATATTCTTCCCGTTCATTGAGAAAAACAATAAACTCATTCAAAAACTGTGCACTTCTTCCATCAGCATGAAGGCCTTTTGATGGGATTCTAGACGACATTATAAAAATTAGTCTTTCCATTAGTTTTACAAACCGTTCTGTCGTGTCGATGTTTCAGACGTCACCCGCCGCGGTAGCTCAGTGGCTATGGTGTTGGGCTGCTGAGCACGAGGTCGCGGGATCGAATCCCGGCCACGGCGGCCGCATTTCGATGGGGGCGAAATGCGAAAACACCCGTGTACTTAGATTTAGGTGCACGTTAAAGAACCCCAGGTGGTCGAAATTTCCGGAGTCCTCCACTACGGCGTGCCTCATAATCAGAAAGTGGTTTTGGCACGTAAAACTCCATAATTTTTTTCAGACGTTGTCCCTTTGCAAATGCGGATCAGGAGCTGTGGGCTTCTCATCCGCATGAGGATACATTCCAACACCAACAGCTGATTGAACCACATGCCCCAGGTTGACTTTCTGGAAGCTGCCTCGAAACATGCCTTCACACCAAGGCGCTGCGTTGGAGGAAGGCCTCCGAATTTCTCCTCCAGCACAATAGTTGGGATGGACTGCGTGAGTGCCCGGAGGTCTTTGACGGTCGTGCTGAAAATTTTTTTTTTGGCAGGGGGGGGGGGGCGGTATAAGTCAAGGGATTTTCGCTTCCTTGCATTTATTTGTTTCAAAGTCGTTAGTCGTTTCTTATGCTGCCAGCTTAACTGGTTCAAGATAAGTTTTCTTGAGTATTTGCATCGTAGGCAAGTATTGCATATCGGACGTCGTCACAGTGCAGGGTTTCGAGAAGTACGCTTTTCCATACTGTGTATGTTGGCCACGTGAGAGAGGCTCAATCTAACAGCCGGGACAAAGTAGCAATTTATCTCGTGCTTTGAACGTAGCGTTCTTTGAAATGCCTTGAGCACACGACACAGGTTTCGTCGAGAGCCTTGTCATCTCGCGTTGTGTTTCGAGCCCATTCTTGCGATCGATGAGGGTCGGACGGGGCGCGGAACGACACTTTTTCTTTCGACGACTTGTTGTAGCCACCTTTGCAGAGCGGCACGAAACACGTGCGACCTTCTTTTGTCGGCATTATTACACGTGCATCTAGAGGCACAAACAAATCACGCACAAATCCCAGCCCGCGCGCACTTGCCAACTGGCTGGGCGAACGGCGCGCCTAGAACAGCGCGGCCAAAACTCGCCTGGTAGCTGCAGCGCCACCTACGCAGTGCATCCAAACTGGTTTCACAGGGGCCCCTTGAAATGGCGGCCGTTCACGACACTAGGAAAACCTTCTAGCCTCTGTAGTCGAGCGTCGAGCTTGTCGTCTGTTAGAAACTCGGATCCTCGGCCATCGCCATTCGACAGCGATCAAAGAGGTAACGTTACGTTCACATAAAATAAAGAACGCCCCTGTTCTTTTCTGCACGTGTGCAAAATATTTGTAAATATTCCTAGGGAAATTGACGAAAAATAAAGTTGTAGAAAAAGGCAGAGCAGAAGCACAGATTTTAAATGCGTAAAAAATCCCATGCCTTCCAAACCAGGAAGCCTGTTCGTCCGTTGTGTAAGACGATCGCTTTTGAGATAGGGCCCGCAGCAGCAAACGAATTGACCTTCGTGCTGCCTCTCGCCTCAACGCGAACTAAGGGGTGAGAACACAGCGCACTCGAAGCAACCAGCTATCGATGCACTCTACCTCGATCGGAGCTGCTTTTCAAGATAGCTATGGTGTTGCGCTGCCAACCATGAGGCCGCGTGATCGGATCACGGCCGTGGCGGTCACATTTCGATGGGGTTGAAATGCGAAAATGCCCTTGTCCCGGGCATTGGGGGCACGTGTAAGATCCTCTGGTGATCAAAATTAATGCCCACTACATCTTGCCCACTACGCTATGCTTCATAATCAAATCGTGCTTTTCGCGCCGGAGTCACTGGAGATGAGTTGGACACCAGGGACAGTCTGACAACTTATAACGATCTCGTTAAGGCCTTTTACCTGAGTCGCCGAATCTTCCCCCCGCCTCACCCAAAGTTCAGCCGGGCGCAGGCTACCACCCTGCGTCTACTACAAACAAATACGTACCCTTCACCCGCCCGCCTCCACCTTATATTTCCGGACATCTACACTACCCCCAACTGCCGGTGCTGTGGAATTCACCCGGCTACGCTTCCGCATATGCTATGGGAGTGCCCAGCACAGTACGCACAGACTAACACCACGACTCTCTCGTCGAGGTTGCATGAGGCTCTGCGGAGCTCCGCCCTCGACGACCAAACCTGGGCGACCAAGCACGCCCGCGAGGCGGCGGCGAGGCAAGCCCTCGACGTCCCTTCGTGGCAGGCGTAGGCCCGGCCATCATAAAGTGCTGGTTCTACAATAAAAGTTTATTCCTCCTCCTCGCGCGTAAAACAGCAGAATCCAATTCAATTCAACGCATTCTAGATAGGATGCGCAGCAACTAGGGAATTGACATCCGTGCTCCCTCTCGCTTGAACGCGAACTAAGTGGCGAGAATACAGCGCACACGAAGCTATCAGCCCTCGACGCACTCTGGCCCCATCGCAGATTGCTTACAAGAGAGGGCCCCCACGGCCGCTCCATAAGCAGCCACCACCGGAGTACGGTTGATAATGATTCCAATCGAGAGGAGGCGGCGCCATCTACCACGTCTACATACGACGTCTGCCAAATGTGACCGCTCAGTTATGTCACGTACTGCAGCGCAGATCGGCCAGTGCGCATCTTTCACGAAGCAGCGTCTTCATCCAAATGCACCATCACCCAATTTAAAGATAAAGAAGAAGCGGAACAGGCAGAATAAAACAACAGGCAGTGTACATAATAAATGCATATATACTGCACTTACACAATCTGAACCGTCCAAGTAAATTTTGCTATTATTGCTTCTGTAGGTACCCTCTTATTGTCTACAAGCCTTGTGCAGCGATACACGGAAACTACACCTGCTCCAGAATATATCTCTAGCATTTCTGACCTACTTAAGCTTATTTCCATTCCCCGGACTAGGTGTTTGCAGCAAGCTTGGTGAGGAGGGATGAAGGAGCTCACTGGTTGCGTGGCAAAGTTATAGACCATTTTGGCAGATCCTGTACTAAGGTCTCGTCTGGTGAACAACAGAGGATTTGATACATTTGCCTTGGGGTTCTTCATACGAATAGCTCCTCCGTTCGTAGGCACCAAAGCCACAGGAAGGGTACTGGTTCCACTGCGAAGGAACAATTCCCCAGGTAGGTCTTGCAGGGGAATGGAAGCAGGCCAGAGGGTAGCGCTCTGGTCCGGAGAATAAACAGACATCACTTTGTCAATAATCACAATTTTAATAAAAGGAATAAGAAAGAAACAATAAAGTTAAGAAAAGACAGATAACCGCCGGCTACTTGTCAGCAAACCCGGATGAAGCCCGGACGAGGCACGGTAAGACTGCTCACGGAACCCTGGGTCCTAAAAAAGCCCCGCAGCCTGCTGGGCGCGGTTAACGTTTTCGTGTTTCAACCACGCTTCTCAGTTTCACAGTTCTTTCTCGTGTAGGGGTTGAAGGAACGGACTTCGGGATGAAAACCAAACTTGGGAGGGATTTATTCTACATTATGTACAGAGAGGTGAGAGTCATTTAACAGTCGTACAGACATTACGGGCCGGCAGCAACTCGGACGCTGCGGCCCGCGGCAAGAAGTTCGAGAGAGGTGAATCAGGGAATCAGGGCATGTCCCAGAATGCTCAGGTCTCTCTGGAAGGCTTCTTATAAGCCCTTCGAGCACTGCAAGTCACGTCATGTTTGACCAATGGGAGAGTCCACTCCGATGACGCCACTTGCAGCCAATGGTAGGCGCCCGTGTCGTGGTGTCACACCTGGCGGCTTGCTGCGGTCTTGCATCGCAGACTGGCAATACACTTCGAACAAGGAGAAGGGGAGGGCTGCACCTGCTCCATTGTCCGACGCCCACCTGCAAATCCCGGCGGTGCACGAACTTGTTGGCACGTGAACTTGATGCCTTAAACTTGTTTGCTCGGCCGCTTCTCTGGAATGCGCTTTGCTGCTTCTGCGTTCCTCAATTAGCTGTGCTGCAATCCGACGTGGTCTGGGGAACTCGAAGTAATCGCAGGAACCAGCTCCATATCTAACAGCTCGTCCTCGCCCCGGTTGTTCTGAATGGCCGGTGAAATCAATTCGCTGGCCATGAGGAACGCTGATAGAAGATGCAGGGTACTGGGGTCGAGCCACGTTTGACGAACTTCAGGATCCTTGGCCCTGGAGAACAGACGTCAAACAAACAAAACAACACAGCGCTGCCCCACGTGTAAGCGCAGGCTCTTCGCCCCTGACTCGCCAGGCTATTACTGAGTCAAAATGAACCCTGATCTTTTAGTTCCCCAATTTTGACAACAGTTCCAACCACCCTTCCAAACAGCTATGCATTTCTCCTCGATTGCCGACAAGACCAGAGTACTATTGTTGTTGCAAAACAAAAGGGTCGCCGACGATGCAAACAACAAATGAAAACAGCCGAACATAACATAAGTGGCCTAACTACACGAACAGCATGTTTCCAATCTATCGCAGTGGCGTACTTATCGCACGTAATGGTGCCACTGAACAATCTGGTCAACCTCACAAGTACGTAATCACAAGTGCACCAGCCTTGTGGTCACTAAACAGAACGCGTACTTGCATTGTAGGCAAACTTTTCACTTACGCTTACTCACGTTTCTTCCTTTAGTCCCTCTAGGACACGTGACGTAAACGAACAATTAAACTCGCGGGACTTACACACTCCGCAGAACTCTTAAACTAATGCGTCTTTTAATAACTCGTTCCACGTGTACTTATCAGAGAAGTCAGAATACGGCGGCCCTCCACACACACTAGCAACCCAGTCATAAAGTCTGCTTCCTTCCGTCCACACAGGACACGCGCTAATGGAACTAAAAACGCTTCTCCGTGCAAATCATGCACTCACTTAAAAACTACGCGCTTAACCTTAGAAAATTCAAAAACACTTAAAAAGAAAGAAGGTTAAATAACACACGCGCTTTACCATAGGCCTTTCGACGATAACCTTGACCTTCAGGTTACTCACACACAAAAAAAAAGCCTATCTACTTATTAATGAGCATCTCGCGAGACTACATGTTTACATAAAACGCATCTTTCAAATCTTGAGCTTTCTCAAACCAAAACATAAACAAAGCTCATACCTTACACGTTGAAAGAAATCCCAGTCTCAATTCGCGAAAAACTTTCCGATGCTCAAAATAAAAAACAAAATAACATGCTTTACTTCTACGGGAGCTCTCCTGGCATCCCGTTCCGAGCATTTTCAACTGACTCATACTTTGAGTCTAACTCGAGGTGGGCGAAGCTTGAAAGCTACTCTGGCTGCCGAGAGACAACAAAAGGGCTGATTCACTATCAGCTCCCCCAAGACGTCACGGTCTCCTGCCAATTTGCGTCCTCGCGCCCCGCTTTCAACACGAACTCGATTGACCGCGTCGCTACTCCCCACCTGGTCTCGTCCTGCCACCTTGCGTTTCTTCGAACTGCACACTGAGCTATAAAAAGAACTACGGAACGACGAGGAGCTTAACTGCCCCGTGCCCTTTGTCCGCGTCCGCGCAGAACATTCTTCGCGGTCCCCCTTTGACCGGTGGCTCGACCATTTTGGATGCGTCAACATCGTCCTAGACGACCGCACCTTCTTCCTCGCGCCCTGCCCTTTTGGGTTTCTCGCCATCTTTGGCGGCGCTACATTAATTACCGACTTTCGGTTTTTACCGCGCTTCTTTTTAAGGCGCTTTCTCTTTGCACTCGCTTTCATGTCGCCTCGTGCCTCGTGCTGGCCGGTACACATTTCGTCGGCCCGGATCGGTCTCTTACCCGCACAGTCTGAGTGATTTACATTTAAATCTACTCTCTCTCTGCCTCGACTGGCGGACAGCTCAACCGACTCTGGCACAATGCAGCAGGCTTTACTCCAGTAAGACAACTCACACTCTTGCGAACTGCCCTCTACTACATTGTCCAGCTCACGCTGTGCATCGGCACACAGCCCGTCGGTATCGATCGCTGTCTCACGCGCACAGTCCGAATGATTAATAACTGAACCATCCCTATCTAGGCCATCTAGACTGGCGGAGAGCCGCACCGATCCCTGAACAATGCAGTTGTTCTCTCGTGAGCTACGGAGCTCGCCATCCCGAGAACCATTCTCAACTGCATCGTCCAGCTCGCACTTCACTTCTGCACGCATATCTGGCTCTACATGAGTGCTCGCTTCTGTCGGGTCAGAAGTACCCTTTTCTTCGCTAGCAACCTCGCTAACATTACCAGCGACGCACACGCTCGGTAACTGTGCCAATTTGTTCGCAGCTGGCCTAGCTGTCTCTACAGTCATCTGTTGGCACAGCACCTCGTCGCTCTCCTTGCGGCCTTTAACGGCCTCTGTTGCCACTAAGGCATCGTTAGCAGCTAGCCTCTTCCCTTCACTTATGAATCTGCAGCCAATCTCACAGGCACTACTCTTCTCGTCGGCTTCTGGCGAAAGTCCGCTAGACACTTCCTCATTATTTCGCTCTGTACTACCTACAGAATTCTCAGACAGCCGTTCTCTCTGTGCCAATAACTGATCACAATACTGTATCTGTTTGATCAGTGCTGCCTTCTCTCTCTCATACTTTTCCTCTCGCTCACGTTCGCGTTCATTCTCACGTCCGTGACGCTCACACCTAAGAGTAAGTTCTTGAAGCTCCTGCTTCCGTTCATTCTCGCGTTCTTCACGCTGACGCTCACTCCTAAGCTCACGACGCTCTCGCAAACGTACACGACGCACACGCTCCCGTGGCTCCTGTATCACCTCCCAAGCAAGCTCAATGCTTTTCTCATCATTGCCACTATCGTTAATCGCCTTTATGATAGCTGGCGTTTCCATCCGTTCGTCCGCCTCAACTCCCAAATCGTCGCACACCAACAACAAGTCTAACCTCGTCAACCTTCTAAGATCCATGGCAGCTGCCCCGACAGGTGGTTAAAACTGTTTTCCTTAATTAATTTGTGCAAACACACAATGCAACAAATTCCCAATTCCCAGAACTGTCAAAATTGAACACACAACCTTTGAGTCTGGCGAATCATAAGGAAAAAAACCACGCGCTCACTTACGGTTACAGCACCCTGCCATCCGGTTCGCCTGTCCGCTGTTCCCGGCACCTCCGGACTCCCTGGGTCGAAGGCTCGCTCCTTCTTCGCTGCTCCCAGTTTCTTCGGACCTCTTTCAACGAAGGCTCACTCTTCTTCGCTCTTCCCGGTTCCTTAGAGTCTCTCTTGACGATGGTTGATCCGTAGCGCTGCCACCAGCTGATGCATTCGGAGGCGATCCTACCGCTGCCAACCAGATGTAGGGGTTGAAGGACGGACGTCGGAATGAAAAACCCAAAACTTGGGAGGTTTTTATTCTACATTATGTACAGAGAGGTGAGAGTCATTTAACAGTCGTACAGACATTACGGGCCGGCAGCAACTCGGACGCTGCGGCCCGCGGCAAGAAGTTCGAGAGAGGTGAATCAGGGAATCAGGGCATGTCCCAGAATGCTCAGGTCTCTCTGGAAGGCTTCTTATAAGCCCTTCGAGCACTGCAAGTCACGTCATGTTTGACCAATGGGAGAGTCCACTCCGATGACGCCACTTGCAGCCAATGGTAGGCGCCCGTGTCGTGGTGTCACACCTGGCGGCTTGCTGCGGTCTTGCATCGCAGACTGGCAATACACTTCGAACAAGGAGAAGGGGAGGGCTGCACCTGCTCCATTGTCCGACGCCCACCTGCAAATCCCGGCGGTGCACGAACTTGTTGGCACGTGAACTTGATGCCTTAAACTTGTTTGCTCGGCCGCTTCTCTGGAATGCGCTTTCCTGCTTCTGCGTTCCTCAATTAGCTGTGCTGCAATCCGACGTGGTCTGGGGAACTCGAAGTAATCGCAGGAACCAGCTCCATATCTAACACTCGCTGTTCCCCGCAGTTAAACCAGACACAGCAGCATACGACGGCGAAACAGCAGGTGATTTGCAGCAAATGCTTACGCATCATTTCTAGAAGTCCCACAGGTGATTCGGCGGGTAATTTTTCCCATCCGAACGTGGGCCCTGAACTAAAAGCACCACACTACGAGGAAGTCACCTCACCCCATCAACAACAAATACTTTTCTCTCTCTCTCTCTCTCTCTCTTTATGTCTGCGCTAAAGTGAAGCTTATGTGATGCGTACTCTTTGTGCTGGGCGCTTTGTTTATTATGCCTGCGGTATGTTTATTCATGCCCGATGGAACAGATTGTGTTGATGCTCGTGCTTGAAAAAGCGAAACAGAACAGTAACTGATGAAGTGTTCTGTGCCCCGCTGTGTATCCGCATATGACAAAGGACAGGAGGCTCTTTCTGTCTTCGAGGCACCATCTGATGCGAAGCTTCTGCAGAAATGGTGACAGAAAATTGATTTAAGTGTGCGAACGGCTAAAGCAAAAGACAAAACATGTGCGCGACATTTCGACTAGCACCCGTGTCGGCGCTCCTGTCTATCCTACACCGTGACTGGCACTAATGCGGAAGTGTTGAACAGCGTATAGTGTAGCAATAAAGTATAAATTAGATGCTACTTATTATGCGTGTTCCCCTCTGATACAGAGGTGACTGCGTACACAATTTGGTCAATATTTTCGCCACACTTCCTCTGTTCCTGCGCTATGGCCGCACCGTACTCAATTCCAAAGTCGTAAAGTAAGACTACGGCGAGAGCGTAATTGAAATTGTGCGTTTCACCGTGATTTCTTTTTTTAGAGAGCACAATTTTTTTTAAGAATGTACGTTTGAAAACTGCTTTCAAGAAATGGGAAGAAAGAGTGCAGTTATTTGCTAACTGCCTTCTCCAGGCGCCGATTTTTGTTGCACATTTCACGTGGTACTCTCTGGAAGTTGAAAGGTAGTATACGTGAACCACCCTATGTTCGCTCATTTTTCAAAGATGCGTTACCGATGATAGTTTTCGGGTTGAGAAGAAAGCGCGAGATCGAAGATGTTGGAAGTCTCTTGTGTAATCCGCGTAGGTTCTTTTGTAGTCTGCGTTAAACTGAAGCTTAGACGGATATTTATAAAGACCCTCGCTGCCGTATTATCTACAATTAAGTTAGCACTGGTCATCCTCATGATGAGCCTATTTTTATGTCCACTGCAGGACGAAGGTCTCAGAGCGACGCCCAATTATCTCTCTTGTGTTAGCTGATCCGAACTAGCGTTTGCATATTTCCATATTTAATTACAGCACCTAATTTTCTGCCGTCCTTGACTGCGCTTCCAATCGCTTGACACAAATTATGCAATTGTAATGATCCCCCAGTTATCCAATTAACCTACGCATTATATGGCCTGCTCAGCTCGATTTCCTCCCCACCCCCTTCACGTAAACTACAATATTGCCTATCCCCGTTCACTCTCTGGTCCACATGGTTCCCTTCCTGCCTGGTAACCTCAAGCCTAACAGTTTCCGTCCTGTCACTCTTCGCACTGTCCTTCACTTGTTCTCGAGGTTCTTTGTTCGACCCGAAGTTTTCGCTCCATACGTTAGGAACGGTAGAACGCAATGATTGTGCACTTTTCTTTTCAACGACTACGTTGTGCTCTCAGTCAGCATTTCGTACTATACTTGCCATAGCCACCCCAACTAACGTTTATTTCCCTGCAAATTTCCTTCTCTTGATCAGGATCCTCTCTGAATAATTGACCTGGATAAACGTACTCCTGGACACCTTCTAGAAGCTCACGGGCAATCCTGAATTCTTGTGTTTTTGCCAGGCTACTGAACATTACCTGACTTCTGTACGGTAATCTCCCACCCCACTTTTAAACGTCCTTAGTTAAGGTCGTCGATCATTCGTTGCAATTCATCCACAGTGATACTGAAAAGGACAATGTCATCTGCAAACCGAAGGCTGCTCAGATATTCGCCGTTGATACTCACTCTTAAGCCTTCCCAGTCTAATATCTTGAATACTTATTCAGCGCATGGAATGAATAACATTGGAGAGACCGTGTTTCCCTAGATGACCTGTTTCTTGAAAGGTAATTTTCCACTTTTCCTTAGAGAACCAAGGTATCTGTGCGCGTAATCTGTATATATTTCCCAAAATATTCACGTATGCCTCCTGTATTCCTTGAACACGCAATGCCTGTATGACTGCTGACATCTCTACTGAATCAAATGCATTCTAATACTCTGGGAAAGGCATATAGAGAGATTGATTGTACTCCGCAAGTTCCTCCGTTAACTATTTGACGACATGTATTGATCCACTATATCACTTTCGGAAGCCAGCAAGTGAAGTGTTCGCCTGAATATATTCGTACCCGCCGTGGTTGCTCAGTGGCTATGGTGTTGGGCTGCTGAGCACGAGGCCCGGTTCGAATCACGGCCACGGCGGCCGCATTTCGATGGGGGCGAAAAGCGAAAACACCCGTGTACTTAGATTTAGATGCACGTTAAAGAACCCCAGGTGGTCAAAATTTCCGGAGTCCCCCACTACGGCGTGCCTCGTAATCAGAAAGTGGTTTTGGCACGTAAAACCCGATAATTAAATTAATTTAATTTGAATATATTCATATCAGTATTCCAATTTATCTGCGTCAAATAAAAGTCCACTGATAAAAAGAAGCGTGCAGTAGGATGCAGTAATGTAACTTTACTCAGGACTTCAGTAAGTTGGTGCGCGAAATCAGATGTGTTATGGAGAGGCCGATGAGAACGCCTCCAATAACAGACTGAGGCAAGGCATGACATATGAGCCACATGATTTCTAAGACTAAATGCTTACAAGTGAGCGCACGTGTGCGATCTGTATAGTAGACATGGAAACCCGGCAAGTCTGCAAGAACTCCAGCGTCAGTGATGTCTGCAGTTAGCCATGATTCGGTTATTACCAACAGATTGCTGTTAGATGAAAGTACGAAGTTCGAGTGAATGTAACGTCTCGGGAGGAAAATTCGCGCATTCGTAAAAAATAGTCGAAAGCTCGAGGTTTGTTTATTTGCTATTCGCACGGGAAGACGCAGTTCTTTCACAGCTTGACAACTGCTATAAGACTTAGCTGACCGTCTGTGATTGGTCATGAGATGTGTAGGGTTTGTCATCCAAGAATAAGAGGAAAAGTAATGCGTGCTTTTTTTTAGGTGTTTGCGACGGAAGTCTACATGACATCTTCGGTTTTGCTTTTAGTCTGTCATTCAATGTATTTTTTTGCAGTCTAGTGATTAGCATTTGTATCTTTTAAGCTAAAACCAGTGAAGGTTTCTTTTCAGCGGCCCATTTTACTTTTCTCTATGCGAAACATGTTCTTCAGAAGCTTTTTTTCCTTTTTCGACACCTTCCATTTTTTCGCGAATAATTTAGTGTTTCTCAAAAAGTACTGATACAGCAGCACTTCATATTTTGTTAGTTTGTTCGCAAGTCTTGAGGCTATTCATACAATTTTGTTAAATGAGAATGAGTGATCTTTTGTTTCGACCGAACTGATCCTTTGCCCCTGATAGTTCACTGTGTTATTAGCATTGGGCAGTAGAGGTGTGGCACATAATTATACCGAAAGAAATACTTCTGCTCTAAATTTATGCGTCTGTGTTAGACTGTTTATTATTCAAGAAATAGCATTTGTGTTCGAGAAAGTTGAAATTCATCAACTTAACAACTACACAATATTGCTAGAGTGCATGAAACTTCTAGACATAGCTTATACAGGAAAATGCACCTTCCAGTCAAAAAGCACCTCTAGTTTATTCAGGCGGAGAACAAACATGCTGTTGTAGAACTACTTGAAGACCGCTTCAAGCTTGGACATAATCACAACATATCACAGGCAAGATGATGTTGATACTGACATGGATGGATGGATGGATGGATGGATGGATGGATGGATGGATGGATGGATGGATGGATGGATGGATGGATGGATGGATGGATGGATGGATGGATGGATGGATGGATGGATGGATGAATGGATGGATGGATGGATGGATGGATGGATGGATGGATGGATGGATGGATGGATGGATGGATGGATGGATGGATGGATGGATGGATGGATGGATGGATGGATGGATGGATAAATAACTTTCTTGAGGTGCGTCGGTGAGCGATTAGGGCGCTGCGGGCCGCTCCCACGCCGGGACAGAGAGGCCATGCCCCTCCGCCACGTCGCGGGCCCGATGGACAGCCCAGAGCTGTGCTTCAAGGCCCGAGCTGCGTAGAGTTTGATCCCACTGTTCCTTGGTGATCCTGGTCCTTTCCGCCAGGCGGCAACCCCAGAGCATGTGAGCAAGGCTAGCTATATTTTTACAAAAGCGACACGTACTGTGAGGGTGCGCGCCCGGGAAGATTGTGCAGGAAGGCCGGGCATGGGTAGGTGCCCGTCTGAAGCCGCCACTACGTGACTGGTAGCGGCATGGTTCTCTTGAATAACTTGTAGTGCTGGGTGATATCGTTGTACGTAACGAGGGGGTCGCGCTCGCTCACCCATCCTGCCGAGAGGGAGTCCGGGCTCGCACAGTGAGTTAGGTCTCGTGCGGCCTCGTGTGCCGTCTCGTTGAGGTTAGGGAGTGGCCCCTCTAATGGTCCCATGTGTGCCGGGAACCCATAGATGTAGTGCGGGTTGAGTTGTTGATTACCGAGTATCCTGCCGACAGTCGGGAATATGTTCCCTGTTCTGAAGGACAGAATTGCCGTCGGGAGTGCAAGGCTGATGGCCACCAGCTCGGCCACCTCAGGTCTATCAGTGCGCAACCTTGCACGTGTTCATGACTGTGCCATCTTTGTTGACCACCGCTGCTACATAGACTCGTCAGCCAGAGTATTTGGCTGCGTCCGTAAAGCAGCATGCTTTCCCCGAAGCGGCTGCCTATCGGAGGAATTCTTTGGCTCGAGCAAGGCGAACGGTCGATGTTGTGCTCTGGGTTCATATTCCTGGGCAGAGGGGCTGCCCTAATCTTTTTACTCTAGTTGGGTGTTAGCGGGTGGCTGTTACACTCGATCTCAGGAGGTGCGACGCCGATTGCTCGTAGGATCCATCTACCCGCAGGTGTGCCGGACAGCCTGGTGATCTGTGCTCGTTCCTGTGCCTACACAATCGCGCTTAGCGTGTTCTACATTCCTAATGCGTCCAGTGCCTCCGTGCTCGTGTGTATGGGTAGGCCCATGGCTCTCTTGGCGACCTTACGCAGAAGCGTTTGAAGCTTTTCTCTCTCCACTTGAGACCAATTGTGCATAGCCTCGATATACATGAAGTGACTGATTACGAAGGCCTGTGCCATTCAAAGCAGTTTGTCCTCCTTGAGCCCATGATGCCGGTTGCCCACTCGTCTCAGTAGGCGTGTGGCATTCTCGGCCTTCGCGGTGAGCTTGGCGACGGCGATGGTGTTGGTACCATTCGCAAAGGTTCATGCTGACATGAATCATTGAGATAATGGAGTGTGAACTAAAACTTGGAGCATCAAATAAATGCATTAGAAAGATAGACATGCAGAACAATATTGCATAGCATTGCAGGGTTCACAATGTGAAGGCATGCACACGCATCATGTCTTACAGCCCTCTGTACTAGAACACACCATGGTAAGTATGTCCTCGAACCATATGCAGGGACAGGTTAATAGTTAATAGTGAAACTGAAGAAAAGTGTATGAACTGCTCATTTTCCGCCAACACATACGATGCTGTAAAAATGAGCGGCTCAAGAAACAGAATAATTCTATCGCGCTGACATTGCAAGCGTTTCCCATAAATTCAGGTAATTCTACATAATGTCTATTATTAGTAACAAATAACCTATTAGGACTACTAAGAGTGAACATTTCTGCCGCCAACTCAAATATTGACACGTGTATTTGTTCATCTTTATGCGGTGGCCGCTTTTCACCGCAAATGTTATCGCTCGGAGTCGGACGCGCCTGCATGGATCGGAAGTTTCGCGGATCTTATCGATCGTTCTATCCGTCATCTGTTGTCACAGGAACTTCATTAATATGACTGCATATTTCTTTTGTGTGCTTCAGTGTTCCTGAGGAGAGAATTGTGCCATGAAACAGCGTCGGAAGGCAAGAAAAATAGAACATGCGCTCAGTGCATGAAAGTTTGCCAACCCACTCTGCTGTCTATTGTAAGAAAGTACATATTGAACAGACTTGCTCTGCATGTACTTACTAAACACTAACACACATGCTGGACAGCAGATTTTTAATAAATTTTGTACAAACTCCATTAAACAAAGAAAGACTGACCAGAGTCATGCCTGTGCCCTTCATGTGACTCATCAAGATGTTGCACATTCCCGATGGCGGCTATCAGTGCTTTTACTTGAGTGCAGGGGGCTCTTATGACCGGAAAAATATACAGGGTGATCATTTTTAAGCTTTATGGTATTTATGGAATCATCTGGGGAGACAGCCTGATTGTCCTAGAGCTGGATTATTCGAAGAATGCAACATTAATAGCAAGATAAATTAAAACGCATTCAACTAATTGACGAAAATTAGCCAAATGACTTCTTAAGCACCTTACGCGACATTGCAATTTGCAAATCGTAGCCGGTGAGCTTGCGGGACCTATTCACTTAAAATAAATTTCCATGACACCAGTTCCGAGGTATTATTTTCCTAAGTGGTATTCTTCCAAGTATCCTTCAGGTATCTCAAATCCCGCCAGCTGTGAGTGTTCAAGACATCCAGAGATACCCGAACGAGCTGTCCATGTGATTGAACAGCATGGCCACGGTGCTGGTCACTGCGAACGCGTGACGGTCGAACGCGGGCTCCAAACCCCGCCATCAATTGAGGTACGCAAGTCGGCAAGAGCCGTCGCGAGTGTTTCCTCTCCCGATTACTTGACTTTCTGGCGGCTCCGGATTACTGGCATCAACGAGGCCTACTTTAGCACATTAACTAATGGCAATTTTCCTATGATTTATCGTTTCCTTACTTGCGTTTAATAAATGCAATGTTGTCCTTAGTGTCAGTGTTTGTTGGCTTCTTATGTTATCACTAATACAAATCGGGCCCCTCGGTCAACTCCCTTTCTTCTCGTTTGTTACAGTGTAAAAAGTAATCGCTTCAGTTTCGGCGATGCTTTTCAGGAGGGTCACGGATGATGACAGCTGTCAAGACGGAAATGTATTGACACCCAGGAGTCTCTTTAGGGCCTTGTGCACTTGTCACGGGGTGGAAGCCTAAACAATTTCACGCGTCCACTTTTCTCGTTCCATGTTACTGACAAGCAGACGCACTCTCCCCCACTCCCCCACACCCCGCCTGCCCTCCGGCGCGGCATGGGAGACAGGAGCAGCTGCAGCGCAAAAATTAAAAAGAAAACACTGAACACTGAGCATCTACGTGGTTGTCTCGTGTCTCATTCCTTCGTCCGTTGTTTTATTTGGCGCCTTCGTTGTAATCAATAATAAAAAGATAAGACAACTTCGCGTTAAGAATTATGGAGTTCCGCGAACTGTGCGAATCGATGTAAGCGAAGCATTGCGTGCTGGATGCTTTGATTGACTATAATTAGCGGTGATGTTGACGGCTAAAGCTTAATTTCTTCAACGTTTATTCTAACACCAGTGTGGTGAGTTGATATTAAACGCTACCTTTTGGGCACCACTGCTGTTTGCGTAGTACACAGAACACACAGGGACAGGTATTTGCTTGAGTCGTTGTTGTTCGCCATAATTCATAACCACCGAGAGGGTTGAGCATAGCCATTGTCTAACATGGCACGTCGCACTGTGGCGGAAATACTAAACTTGAATTGGATTATCCGGCTGTATGTGCGAAAGCCACAATCGGATTATAAAGTCGCCCGCCGTAGTGGTGGACTCCGGATTAATTTTGACGCCGTGATGTTCTTTAGCGTGTCCCAAAATCTAAGTGCACGTGCGTTTTCTATTTCGCCCCCGTCGAAATGCGGCGTACACGGTTGGGGTCAAATCCACGGCGTCTAGCAAAGCTAATGCGGTGGGCAACGAAGTGCTGATTTGACGGTCGACCGCTTCCGTAGTTGCGCCTGGACCCTGAGGTGCGCGTTAATTTATGCGGCTCTGCTTCGGCACGCCCTGCGTAGTTTGTCCGTTTGACATATTTGCATGGTGTTCTTTTTTTTCAGAAATAGCAGAAACGCATTGTTCCATGCCTAGAACTTAAGTTTAACCACTATAGCTCTATCTACGTCGCCTTCGGACTCGCACCTTAGTAGAAAGGGTGACGCTGCAGTTTCTGCAATGCTTCTGAGCGGAGTCACGGATAATTACAGGTGTCAAGAAGCTAATTGGCGGCGGCCAGGGAGCTCTAGAGGGCATTGTGCACATTCGACACGGTGGGGAAAAAACGAGTTCTAAGCGTCGCCTTTCCTCTCTGACTAGCTGCTGTCATGTATGCACATGTATGCCGCCTGTCCCCCCAACGCGGTGTGCGTGACAGCAGCAGCCACACCAGTGGGAAAGTCGAAGAAAGAGGCTAATAAAGCTTCGCTTCAAAACATTCGCAGCTGTGGACTACCAACATTTCCTAGACAAACGCAAATGCTATTTCAGAACGCACCAGTCTTCTTGCATTATAAAAGAAGTACCGTGTTTACTCGGGTGGAGGATTGGGCGAGTTGGTATTCCATTGTAAACTGCTACAGCGCAACATAGAAAGGAAGAACCAGGCCGAGCTGGGCCAGATGAAGGAAAAGAGCGCTTACTTCCAACTGGTTTGGTGGGAAGCTGCACGAGATATATAGCTACAAGAAAGCATCAGGACATGTCACAATCCTTCACAACACGTCAAACCGATAGCAGGCTATAGCATCATGAGTCCCACAACGCGCAATTCTGTCATGCATGGTTAAACTGATCAAGAAGCCTTCCTGTGATGATAGGGACAAAGATAACGCCAACACACGTGCTACCAGCCCTTGCTATGAGATTAGATTCAATAACCTCCAGCGTAAGTTGTGATCGGTGCTTTTTTTGCACTTCACATCGACAAAAATTCGGCTCACATCCACAGTTGCGAGATTGAATTCCTAAGTGTCCTTGTGCAGCTCAGTGCACATTGTAATCATATTCTTGTGGCCTTTCATTAAGGCAGTGACCAGTTTGGCCTATATATATCTTCGCTTAAGATAGTGAAATTGAATAAAAAGCCACAGCATTGCAAGACCCGAAACGCTTCTTTTGCATGGTCGAACAGACAGTAAGTCTCAAACGGCGCGCCATCCTCTCGACTCCATGCACTAACTGCCACCGTTGAAGACGGTAGGCCCTGCTAGCTGGTCGAGGGTGTAGCCTGTTAGAAGAAGCCTTCTGCTAGCAATTCAACGCATTGTATTTTTGCGAACTCTGCATGCAAAAATAATAATGAAAAATACTTTCGATATCTCTAAACTGTCGGCAGAAAAGAGCAAACCTCACACGGTGGTCGCTGCGCACTGCCCGTCGGCGAAGACAATTACCCTCGGATGGTGTGTGTCGATCACATCAACGGCGTTGTGCTGGGCGCTGGTTGTCATATGAGGCGCACTTTGGACATCACGTTATAATACTTATAATAAATACGAGCAAGCGACAGCTGAGTGACACTACTGCGCATTCGCAAGCTCTTTCCGTCATCGTCCGTGTTGAGCTTTCCACACTTCCGGCAAAATGCGGCTGCGTTTTAGGGCGTCTTGAAGTTTGCAGGCTGAAATAACCTCGCAGCGCTGGCATATGACAGTTCAGTGGCCGCCAGTGGCGCGATGAGAGCCAGCTCTGCGAGGAGCGAGCAAGTTGTATGCTGTGATGGCATGTCCGGCCGCCGCTTATCTATGCTGCTTTCCTTGCGGTATAGCTCTTCGCGGATAGAAACCCAAATAAACTCGTGCTCCGTTTGCCAATGAAGAAATTTTCGCTTATAATACCGCGATCAACGCGATACCGCGATAATACGGCGAGCAATACCGCGATCTAAAACACCTCAAACGGGCGTCTCAATAAGGCGTGCTAGGGCTGCGTTGGTTTTTCGTCTGCTTCTCGTATCGAGCCATGTCGAGGGCACTCGCGACATCCATGTTCGCCCATGCCCAACAGCATTCTTGCAAACCGTCCATTACGCCTTTACTTCACCTTGAAACTCAGATGGGTGCTGTGCAGGCTGCCCGTTTTCCTGCCTGACTACTGCACCTATAGTAGGATACAACTTCTTAAAAAATACAGCAGTTCGCAAAAAATGCACACGAACCGCGCGGGGTTGTGTTACCCCGCCAGCTAATCAACGAAGTCAACAAAATCGTCGTCATTCCAACTTCTCGAAATGGCGTCGTACTTGATAGCTTCGAAGTGTCTGCGGTTTTCGGAGACCCTTTTCATCGGTGGAAACATGTGCAGAGTGTTTGGAGTCGGAGCATTTCGCTCTTCAAAAGTCCTTGCTGCAGTTAGTTTTACTGACGAGTCGGTTTTATTAATCATGAAACTTAACTGCCAACTGAAGTGAAACTCATGTTCGTGTTCGTTTTCCTTTCCTTTCTTGACCCGTCCTCGCGCAGTTGACCCAATAGTAAATATGCACCAACGAGGCCAGTTAAGGACCCTTCCTGTTAGCGAATAGTTGCAGCAAAGCAACACAGTATTTACGTCGTCCTGCAGTTCCTTACTTTCCACCCTAAAGCCAGGTCTCTTCGTATTGACCGTGCGTGTCGTGTGTATCAGCCGTTCGGGAATGTTTTTGTAGTGTTCATTCAAGTATTCGAATGTATTGTTCACTGCTGCCACTCCATTATTAATCTGTGCCAAAATAAGTACCTATGGGGTTAAACTCACGGCGATATGGAGGGAGCCTGAGCATAACAAAGCCAGCACTTTCAGCAGCCTCACCAACCCGGTCTTGACGGTAATCACTGTGTCAAGCAGCTGCTTGTTGGTCATGGCGGCATGGTACGGTATCGTCTTCGAAGCCGCCCAGTCTTGGATCTGTGCCTTCCGCCACGACATCGACGACTTTTCCGCCACGCGCCTCGAGTGGTATGACGCATTGTCCATGACAGTGACGCTTCGTGGTGGAGGCTTATCGACGACGGAGATGAACCACGCCTCGACACGGTTGCCGTCCATTTCCTGGTGGAAATGACCTGTTTTCTTTCCCAGGAACACATCCAGGCCACCATCAACAAATCAATCCTCACCACCAACATGAGTCACGATCAGCCGCTGTGCTTTTCCCGACGGCTACTTGAGACCCGTTGTTAAGCCGCGCCAGTACGCGTCGCGTGACGACTTGGCTGCCATATCCGCCCAGACCTTACTCACCGTGTGGCCAGCAGTGGCCCCCGTTTCATCAAGATATAATATCTTGCGCCCTTCATTCTTGCACCGAGCAATCTCATAAAGATAGTTGTGCTCCCCCCGCAACAAGTCTTCGCTCTCGATGAGCAAGTAATTTCTCCCGCGTTTCTCCCTCTCGAAGCAGATATCCAGGAGGAGGCGGCGGATCGCCTACGGCTGGAAGGTCGACAGATTATCGGGGTTCACGGATGCTATTTATGCAGCGAACTTATGCGCAGTTGGAATCTCGTTGCGGCGGAAAAAGTCGTGAGAGCAATTTCTGAGAGAGCAATTGTGGCTTTCTCTTTTAGTGAATATGTGTGGCACAGGCTGGGATTTTGCGTTGCAAGTGTTTTGCAAAATTTAGCCTTTCACCGTTCCACTGTAATACACGGGTGAAAACACATAAAATAAAACGAACATAATTCGTTTTGTATTTAAAGCCTAATTTAGGTGATATGGAAAGTTTGCAGTGCGGTGTACTTGCAGCCTCACGGAGAAAGCGTTGCTGGCAGGTATGAGGGCGTGGACCGGGCTTCACTGCAAACTTAGTTGCACCCGACTATGGTCAGTGCAGTGGTTTGTTCAGAGGAAAAGGAAACACTGCACGCATATGGTTGGAGAGGTCGAAGGAATAGGATGACTCAAAAGCTGCTTTACCGGCACACATTTCATGGCTGGGTAGAGACGCTAGTGACAGTTGAAAAGGCCCACCCTCTGACACGCGAGGGAGAGGCGATGACTGAAGGCATCTGAGAAGAGGGGACCTTTCTCCCAGGAGAAGCAGAAGTATTCCGCCCTCACGGAATGTGGACAGGCCTTAGGCGACACATGTAATTCCTCATGAACACTGCCGTCGAAACCGCAAACGACGTCCGACCAGTTCGGGAAACTTGGGCTGTGCTCATGATACGTCCAGCCTCTGATGACACGGCTGCCTGAAGTGTATGGTTGTTCGAACGGGCTCTCAAGGTTTTTGAAGTGTGATCTATTTCTGACAAGCAAAGAAAGAACCAAATAAAAGGTGGAAACGCAGCTTGAAACAGGCTCAGCCCCCTAATGTTACAAGGCTTCGAATTTCAGAGCTGGAAAGCGACCTCTAAAAAAATACATAACTTTGCAGAAAGGCAAGACGAACCTAGTTCAAAATATAGAAATAAAAAGAAAGATTTCAAAAGTATAAAACTTCACGCATCACAAAGCTGGACACAGGGTGAAATCACGCATTAGACGATAAAAATTCCGACAAAGCAAGAAAACTTCTTGTCAATAAACAGAGAGCAGCAATGCAAACTAATGTGTACCGATTAATTCTAAGTGACATATTAACTAGGTATATCTGTCTTGCCGACGTGTTTAACTGATTCTCACAAGATAAGTAATCCGAAATTTTGTGTGTCTGACGTCGTGTTGTACCGGTTGCATATTGCTGGTCAGCTAGGAACTCGTACAGCTGCTGCGGCTTCAGCGAACAAGGCAGTATGGCTCGCATGTTGGTCAGAACACGCAGGCACCTTGGATTATGAATAAGCCCTAAGAAAATGCAGCAAATAGGCTCCTAGTACTTAGGTAGGCCGTGAGAGCTGGCTTATGGAGCTTTGCTGTCTCTGATGTATCACCTGCTCATTTTGCATTGCATTGACGATTGATATTTTCAAGCAACGCATCATCTGCGACGTGCACATAATGCTCGGGCTGTCACCTCGTGCTAGCGAATGTAAGAAATTTTATGCTCACAGCCATTCCTTCCCCATGCACATCCCTGTCTGGTGGCACCAACGCTGGCCCAGAGCCTGCCAGAGGGTTGCCTCAGAGGCCACAATCGAATAGAGGCTGTTTCCCAGCGTTTCTTCGCATCTATTCTGTGCGAATCTCGAAGGTGTTGTTGCTGCAGGTGGCTGCTTTTGCTTGCTTTTGTGAGATGGCGCCACAATAGAAAATCACCCATGCGCCCTCTCGCGGTTAGGGACTATCTGTATATTTTCTCGCTCACCAGCTCATGCCTCAGCAGGTCGTCGTGTTCGGTGGTGCTGGGCGACTCATGTTGCCTCTGAGTGCAAACGATGTAAACCGTGAATGACGCCATGTAGCTTGCCCTCGCCGGTCCTGAAGGTTTTCCATCTGTGATTGTGGAGTTCCCGTGAAGATCATTTCCTCGTCATTTTCATCTTTCACGTGCTGCCGTTTTCAGGAGGTCTGGTAAGTGCAGTCTTACTTTGTCATCACTTGCTGTACAGTGAATGCATTTTTATTTTTGTTTTCCTTTAATACGCTTCATGCACAATGAATGCAATAAGCTATATCCGCGAGACGGCGGTGGAATCAACAGGGCCGCTGCGCCATGTTGCTCTTCGTGTCATTTCCGCATTGAAAGTGACACACTGGCACAATATCTTGCTCGAACTTGTGATGCGTATTGTGCAAGCCACCGTGCAGATTTAATCAGTGGACCATACGTTAACGCGCAAGAGGTGGTGCTTCTGCCGTAGGTGCTTGCCTATTTAAGAGAAAGTCTACTATGGTCTGTGCGTGAAAAAGAAAATGGCGGCAATATGTTCGAGCGTTCAGTGTTTGGCCGCAAGAGTCACGCAAGAAACAAGCCGCGCGATCAGAAAGTTGTCCAGCTTAGGTTCTCCACTCCTCGGGAGTTAATTTCCTTTCCCTTGTCCTCTTGTAGCTTCAATGCTAGTCAAGGAGAGAAGGTGTTGAAGGTCCGAAGTCGGCGCCCCTCGATGATTCGAGTGCACGGTGGCAGCGCGAAGGAAGAGCCGTTGTCCGATGAAGTGACGCTTTATTCAAACGACGAAGCGTCTGTCCAAGTCCAAGCCCGAAGCTCCGCTCTCTCCACACAACCAAACATGACTTTTTAAGCCCTCAGTTGTACAAAGGATTCGCAAACCAGCCAATCACACATGCGAGTTCACATCATTGTAACCAATAGCACAACCACTTTCGTGCCGCACATGACATTGGTGGAAACAGTGGCACTCTTTAGAACACGCCAAGGGATAGGATTTCTCAAAGACACGTGACACCTCCCTCTCCCCTACGTTGGGCTGCGAGTATCTGCCCTGATGTCTTCCCTCTTTCCACCTGCAACCGGCCGCCATGCAAGCTGCCGAGAATGATCTGTGGCATCGCGGATTATTAACTACATATCCGCCGGACAGCGGGCTACCCTGCCAGTACTGAGAAATCTGTCTCCCGTGCAGCTGTGTGCCGATTCGCTTGAAATACAAATACCATAATTGGGACCTGATGGCAATAGCACATACAAGCATTCCTCGGCCATAGCTATTTCCTCGGTAGCTTTTTTCCCGTGAAAATAGCTACCGCCATTTTCACGGGAATCTTTAGCAGGCGCACGCGGATGGCAAACATCAAAGCGGTTGGGCAGTGTCGCGTCGCCCAAATTCCGTGACTGGACATTTGGGGACGCGTGGGCATTAGCGGCGGCGGTGACCTCCAGCACCCCCTTCTTTCATCTTCACGCTCGTCTCCCCGAACGCTCCCCTTCATGTTTGCATCTCCACTTCTACCCTTTTGTTCCGAGTGGGGGTGCAGTTCTAGTGCCTTTTCTACAGTGCAGCCACTAATCCGCTTTCTCTACAAGCGTGAGTGTTGCCCACGTCCCCTCTTCGCGTAACCCATATGCGTGCCTCATTTCCGGTTATTGGCCGATGCAGCAGGTGTGGGCTCGTCCTACGCTTTGCTGTAGTCGCCTAAACTGGGCCACGAAATAACAGCGAAGTCAAGTACCTAATCTCAAACTGACTTTGGGTGATCAAGCATCGCTGCCAAAAATCCGGGAGGACTATCAGCAACGACAAGCATGGAGAGGTTTGGCCGCATGAACCACCGGGGACACGGATCACATCTTGACAAATTAAGAGGTCTCCGGCAAACAGTGCGTTTTTCGGGAAGCCTGTGGCGGCAGTACGAGACTGTCGCCACAGGCTGTCATAATATGTTTTTTCACGTGGTTACTTTTGTTTTATTGCTTGGTTTTCTGTTGTTTTCTCTTCATGTCACATGGTTCGCGGAGTGTATGAGTAGGCATCTGAGTCACAAAATAAACCATCAGTTGGAAGTTAGCGCTGACCGTGTTCTCCGTCCAATTTCATTACCCCTTCCACCTTCCTTTGTTTGGTCGTTCTGAGCTGCGATGGAAGCCTAAAAAAAAACCTTCCTTGCGTTTTCCCTCGAGAATTGCGTGATGCATACGTCACGGGCCTAGCCTACCTTTTCAAAACTTCCTGTGCTATAGGCTCCCTGCAATGGTCAGGCGGCGCGGCGATCGGCTCAGCCGTCAGCGCCACCGTGTCAGTTGCGCGAAACACCGAGGCGGCCACTGCTGCGGAGGCATGCTTTTGCGGCGCTCGTTTGAAACCTTTCGGACGTTCTAAATTCCGGTTTTAAGGCAATCGAAAACGTCGAGGCCCATTTTTGACCACCGACGCTTGAGAAAGGACATCAAATTTACGACTACAACCACGTATACCTTGTCAAAGAAGTAAACAGCACGGACATCACAGTGAGGTGCTTAACATAAATTGTGGTGTTTTAGGTGCCCAAAACCATGATCTGATTAGGAGGCACGCCGCGGTGGGAGACTACGGGATAATTTGGACCGCCTGGGGTTCTTTAACGTGGACATAAATTTAATTACACGGGTGTTTTGGTATTTCGACCCCATCGAAATTCGGCCGCCGTGGCCGGGATTTATTCCCGCGACCTCGCGCTCAGCAGCCCAACACCGTAGCCAATAAGCAACCACCGCAGGTCGCGAAGTATTTGTCACAACAAAGTATGCTTACGACGTCGATCTCAAAGTCTATTAACAAATCATTATTTTATGCCACTTAAGTGAGCAAATACGGCCGTGGACGCCTTTGAACTGTCATTTGTTGTTTCCTTATTGGAGCGTGCCTTGCACCTCACATTGTGGAGGTTTTGGCGAATTGGCAGGTAAGTGCTTTTTTCTCCGTTGACAAAGTGCCTCGAGCATATTCTGGTATTGCCGTTCGGGCTCGAATGTGAGAGGGCATTCCCGCTGAAGACTCATGGAGAGCAATCAGCTGAGACTTAACAACGTGAAGACTGAACAAATATGCGCTTGTGTGCGCGAGGGAAATGCTAATTTTCGAATACTCGACGTGTTCTGCAGTGTACTCCAACTTTAGCTCTGTTGTTCTAAGCACGAGAAAACATCGGCACGAATGAGCTCGATTCCAGCATTCACGTCTTGATCTTGGCGCAGGAAGAAGCACAGCGCATACAAAGCTCCAGCACGGAGCGCTTAGCTAGTTTTGACACCCAACAACCACTGCGCGTTTGTTTTGGAGCAAGACGAGCTAAACTATCAAAACTGATTTACAACAGCCGGAATCAGTTCACGCGTTTTTATGCAGTTGACGCTTTGTTTTTACAGATGCCGCTGCTGGCTCTTTTTCACATTTTCTTCTTCTTTTTGCACTTACGTCTTACTTGTTTAACAGCAATTCGCAAGACCGACACGGACCGCGACGATCCACTTCAGCCACCGGGTTGCTTCCCCCGGTTTTAAAGGGAAGCGGTACAATTTGATGGCGACATCCCCTTCGCGGTTGTGACAGTCCTTAACGCAGCAGTATCTGCGCTTGTTCTTTTTGTTCACACTTCTCACGAAGGAGCTGCCAAGAGGCCGCGGAGAATCCATTCGAAAATTGGAAAAGCAGGTTTGCAGGCGGGCTTGAGCGGTGAGGGCCTACCCGCGGGTGCTCACCGCCGCTGCCAGGTGGCGCGACATGTACAGGCAAACTGCATTGCAGGGTGCCCATTGCTGCTGCTGATATCGGCACACCGCATGGGGGGGGGGGGGTGAGAGGGGATCGGAGAGGGATGTTGGCGCGGCAAACCAACCCCTCCTAGACAAGAAGGCCTGAGTGCTTGGCGAGTGACGTCACGGAGAAGAGGTCATCGGCACGCTCGGGGATACGGGTTGAATGACGGGATTGCGGCTTGGTTCACCTAGCAGCCGTATGCTTTTACTGACCACTCCACACTTTTTCTTCAGTCTAAACTGCGGAATGAGCAGCATGCACCTTACAAAACATTTATTTAGAGGCACAGATACAAAACAGCTTTGTAAAGCATGTGCAGGTATTGATTCCAGCAGCTTTTTATAGCGTCGCGCTTTGTCGTCTTTGTAATGTACGTTCTTCGTCCATTAAAATAATAATAATTATTTATTATACCGCACACATCATACCTATTACTTCAAATAAATTGAATCCATAAAAAATTTTCCTTCCATATTTCTGTATCTATGGTTTTTATGGCGCGGCAATGATGAACGTAACGCACTCTATTAGCTTCACAATTGCGTATGAACAACTTAATTGGGGACACATGTACTTATTGCAATCTAGATTATGCTTAAATGAATAATTTTGCTGTCGACGCACTAATAACCACAGTGCGCTAATTTACAACAACTTAAATAAGTTTAGAAACGGAATATAAAATATTCGTGCAGCTATTTACAAGGAAACAGCTGCCTTATTGCGCAGAGTTTCAGCTTTTCTCTTCCTTGCATTAGCATTGGCATTCAATCTTTTGTCATTCATCTTGCAGCAGTAGTTCTTCAATAAATTATTCGTGCTACACCGCAAAAGGTGTCTTAACACAAATTGACATTTGCGTCCATCCTCGCAAGCGTCGAACTCTGAGGAATCATCACTGACGAGCAGTTCAAGCGTGAGGTCAGTGACTAAACGACGTTGGTTTGGCAGATTAGTAAATTCCTCTTCCTGCACGTAGTCTTTTTGCTTGTTATAAATTGCATCAGGTCTTCTAGGTTCAAAATCTTATCCGCTTCCTTCTCCTTGCGGAATGCTTCAGCAGACGCTTCACACGCTTTCTTCAAAGCAGCAGCTTCAAGACGCATGCGCTTGGAATCAGAATCCTCCCTCGAGGTGCTTGGCGTCGAAAGATAAGGTGGACATTGAGGAAACTTTGATGGGACTGCGCCTGGACGAAGACGCAGGCGTGAGAGTGGTGCAGTGACGGTGTGCCATAAGGTCGTCGAGGTGAGGGAACTCCCGCACGATGTCGGCCTCAATGAAGTGAAGTTCAGAAACCTAGAAGGAAGATAAAAGTTGTTCTAAATTTTATTCTAACATTCCTGATTTAAAGGAACCTCAGTAATTGAGCAATTAGCCTTCCCGTATTTTTCAAAAGTAACTATAAGAAGTGCTGAACATTTAACCCTGGAGTGCGGTGATAGAATGAAATCTGCACGTGGTATCGCCCTAATCCAGGCACTCTGGGCTTCTTCATCTTGCGGAAACTTGACGTGATTTTTCTCCCCCTATTTGTAATTGCTCCGGCAATTGGGCACGCCGCACTTATTAGGCCTACCTTGGCATGGCACTCCACATTCCGGGAGAATAAAGACTCGCGGTACACGCAATCGCAAGCACAGCATAAGTGTTGAGAGTGCGTGCAATGGTCACCTCTAGAAAAAAATGTGCATGCGGAAGCATGTGGGAGCATGGCCGAGCACGCCGGGACTTGTTTAACCGCGAAGCTATTCGAGGAGTGGCACGGCTCTTGGAACTAATAGAATTCTACCCGCCGTCGCTGCCTCGGTTTTCATCGAATAGCCAGGGTTAACTATTGTATATCTTCCGCGCTTCTTTTTAACACGTGCGCGCCGCTGGTAGCTTCGCAGCGCGCTGCACGGAACTTCTATGTTGGCCTCTTCTGCGTGACGTAGCTCAAGGGGAGATGGTCAGCGAGAAGGCCTTAAGTTCTGGCAAACTGGCATGCACCCCACCGCGTCGAATGCGCACAATGCCTTCTGTAGCTCCCTAAGCTTCGCCCCATTAGCATCTTGACAGGTGTAATTATCCGTGACTCCCCTCAAAAGCATTGGCGAAACTGCATCGTTTCGTTTTCCACGAACGCGCCAGTCGAGGGGGTACGTAAATAGAGCAATAGGGAGGAGGGAGGAGAGGTGCCAGTTCGCATACGAGGTAGGGGGAGGGGTAACGTGGATAAGCTTAAGTTCTAGGCATGGTATAGTACGTCCTTGCTATTTCTGAAAAATAAACACCATGCAAATATGTTAAACGGAAAATTACGCCGGGCGTCAGTGCCGCATAATTTAATGTGCACCGAAGAGCGTGGTGACACTACGGATGCGGTCGACCATCGGATCAACACTTCTGTGCCTGCCGAGGTAGCTTTGCGGTTACGACACTGCTACAGGTCGTGGATTTTATCCGGACCGCGACAGCCGCATTTTGATGTGGGCGAACTAGAAAAGCACGTGGAGTTCTTCTTTCGGACATGTAAAGAGCATCATGGTGTCAAAATTAATCCGGAGTCCGCCACTAAGGCGTCCCCAGCAATGTGATTCTGGTTTGGCACGTACAGCCCCATAACCCAATTCAAGTTGAATACGTCTGCCACGATGCGATGTGCAGTGTGATGCACTGACAATGCTCAACCCTCTCAGAGGTCATGAAATCTGGCGCACAACAATGCCTCAACAAAAAACTCCTCTCCCTGTGTGTTCTTTGTAATACGCAATCAAACATCAGTGGTGCACAAAAGGTAACGTTTAACATTTACTCACCACACTCGTTTGTAGACGAAACCTTGGCATTAAGCTTTCGACATAAACGTCATCTCTAATTGTCCTCAATAAAAGCAACCAGCACAGAAAGCTTCGCTTGCATCGAATCCCACAGCGCTTGGGATATGCATAATTTTTTTCTCCTCGTTTTTTCTTTCTTTTTTTTGCGGCGCGTTTTCCCCGATGGCCTCACGTGCGAGCCATTGCGATTGTCTCGGGTCGTGTAGTGCAGGACTTTGAGCACTGTGCACGAGGACACCTGACTAACGGTATAAGTCAGGGCTACACGAATACTGAGGCAGACACAAGCGGATCACAGAGCATGATGCCGCGCTGGAATGCGGTGGAAAACGACATAGTTTCGGTGTCTGCACGAGTGACTGCACGACATGGGAACAAGCAGACGAAACGGAAGTGCATCTCTCTTGTTGCTGTGCGAATCAAAACAAAAAAACATGCAGACATTCGGTGTTTGTGTTTTATTGTTTCTCTAAGCTTTAATTCGCCTGTTCAAGCAAGATATTACATAAATAACAGATGCTGCCTTGAATTATTGAAGTCACACCCGCCGTGGTTGCTCAGTGGCTATGGTGTAGGGCTGCTGAGCACGAGGTCGCGGGATCGAATCCCGGCCACGGCGGCCGCATTTAGATGGGGGTGAAATGCGAAAAACACCCGTGCGCTTACATTTAGTTGCACGTTAAAGAAACCCAGGTGGTCAAAATTTCCGGAGTCCTCCACTACGGCGTGCCTCATAATCAGAAAGTGGTTTTGGCACGTAAAACCCCAAATATTATTATTAATTATTGAAGTCACGTATCACCACGAGCCCGGTCAGAGTGCAAACACGTGTACGTCATCCTCCGGTTTCGAGCGCGGGGGATGCGAGGTACAGGGGGAAACGGCGTTCGGTTTGAAATTTCAGGTCTTCCCGCAGCGTGTAGCGATGTAATACTTTGCACACACGATCGTTATCGCGCAATGTATGCCCTGTGCTTGTCATCTCAAAGTGGCGCGTCGTGGTGAGGGGTCCTTTAAGGGAACAATCACTTTAAAGTGGTAGGCGAATGTTCGAAGTTTACAATACGAAGAAAAATGCTTCACTAGTTATCCGTATTTCAAGAGAAACTTTGGTATTTTCGAATATCAAGAAATCACGAAATACATCGCAACAATGGAATGTTAAATTGGCGGTCCCACTTTGGCCGCACTAGCTCTCGGTTTTCAGCACTCTTGGAGCAACCGCGGTGGCTGTTCTACTGGGATTATAACGTTGCAGTACATATAATTAGAGCCTATTTCGTGTAGATTCTAAATATGCGCATTATAAACAAGTGGACTTTTATAGTCTACAAATAAATGTCTAAGAACAAGCATCATACATGGTTTTTGCTGTCTCACTTGTGACCATACTTAGAAGAAACTCCGGCATTTACTGCATTGCAGCTGGCTCTAGCTTTAGGACATATTTATCTGTTGCCTTGCTGTAGCGAAATAATGTGTAGTTTTCACCTTCTGGCCAATTTGGTTTTGAATGGTGACATATATATCAACTTCTGCTTGCGGCAAATATACCGTAAAAGAAGCTAAATACTGGAGAAATTATATCGTTAAATTTTTATTTAGGGCACCAACTGATGTGCCTTTATTAGTTTTCCTATTGATACGAACAAAATAATGCAACTTTCAGAATTCTGCTCCTACTTGGACCCATCTTACGTTAAGGTCCTCAAGGTGCTAAGCTGCGTCTTTTTTTTTAATGAGATAAATAAGAAGCCCGAATTCAAGCTTTGCAATACCCTCTTCAAAAAAGTTGCCGCCAATGAATTCAAGTAGCCCTTGACGTTGGTTTGAAGGTCGCCATTGGTTTGAAAGCGCTTCCCACCAAGCCACGTCTTCAGTCCAGGAAAAAGATGAAAGTCACAGGGTGCTAAGTCTGGACTGTATGGCGGATGATCGAAAATGTCCCATCCAAATTGTTCGAGAAGCCGTTGAGTTGCTCCAGTAGTGTGTGGACGGGTATTGTCATGGATCAGAACAACTCCAGCGGTTAGCTTTCCTCTTCGTTTGTTCCGAATGGCTCTACGCAAACGTCGTAAAGTTTCACAATAAACAGCTGCAGTGATTGTGGTTCCGGGCTCCATAAACTCCACAAGCAACACACCTTGTTGATCCCAAAACACAGTAGCCATTGTCTTTCTGTTGTTGAAGGTTTTTTGAATTTCTTTGGTTTGTTTGGTGAATTTGAATGCATCCATTGTTGTGATTGTTGTTTTGTTTCCGGTGTGTCGTATTGAATCCAGGTTTCATCACCAGTCACGACTGATTTCAAAGGGTTGTCTCCTTCATCTTGATAACGCTCAGGGAACTCCAATGCTGACGCCATTCGTCGAGTTTTGTGGCCGTCCGTCAACATTTTTGGGACCCAACGTGCACAAAGTTTTTTTGTAGCGTAACCGTTCAGTAACAATAAAGTACAAAACAGACCTTGAAACTTCTGGAAATTCCGTAGATAAAGCAGTAATGGTGAATCTGCGGTTTTCTTTAACCATTCTGTCAACTCGGTGAACCGGGTCATCTGAAACAACAGATTTGCGTCCTTGGCCCCCTTCATCATGCACATCATTACGTCCATCTTTAAAATTTCGACACCATTCACGCACAACACCATCACTCATGAAGTTTTCCCCATACACTCGACTCATTCTCCGATGGATTTCTGCAGCACCATGGCCTTCAGCCTGTAGAAAACGAATAACACTTCGCAATTCACACTTGGCGGGAGCAACAATATTGGCAGCCATGTTTACGTGGCTGTAGCACAATGCCGACTGACGCCTGAATGTCAACAATGGCGGAGTGTGTAGCGCGAGAGCTGCGCAGTTGCCTACAGCGCATGTCCGCTTTCTGCTGCCCGCGTAGCGCCTGCGCGGAGCGATCGGAGGTTGAAAAAAAAAAAACGGCCCTCGTAGTTTCACCAGTGCCGCTAATGAGCTTGATAAGCAGCAAGAACAAGTCGCAGTGCGGTTGTATGAAGCAGAGATGGGAATTCGGGTGCAATAGTCTGACTTATTTGTCCATCAAGAATGTGGTATTTGGTTAGCGTCTCCCGGTGGATTAGTTGGGAGTGACAGTATCTTGAGGCTGAATTGTCGATACATAACAAAAACATGGAGCCATGTTGTCCAGTATTTGATTGTTGTCATTCCTTGTTATAGCTAAATTCCTGGAGAATCAGATTACGTGTGCGACGCCAATGTTGTGCATTCTCGAAGCGAGAGAGCTCAGTCGATCGCTCGAATGCATCGGCCGCGATACCTGTGTAAATAACGCATGACCTGACTCACGATTTCAGATTTCGCAGTCATCCCCACACCCTGTTTAACAAAAGGGCTCATTGGCGGAAGAAAATGTGAGAACGTTGACCCCTACCGGCAGTGTTTTCTTTAGGTCTCTACCGGCTTTCTGCACCGAAAGCAAAACTGTTCGTTCGCAGAGCCTAGTCGAAAGGAGGGGCCTATCCTGGATTAGCACAGAGAAAATGGCAACACGCATGCAAGCATGTTCCCGACAGGAAATGTTTAGCGTGTTTTTGAGAAGATTAATTTTGCCGACTCGTGTGACGCTTCTCGTCTGACAAAAGGGAAGATAGACGACAGTGGTGATACGAGGAAAAACTGCGCTGTTTATAACAAGGTCACGTTTTCAATACCCGGCCACATTTTGATAGAATTGATGTGCACAAATAACTAATAACCAAATAACGAAATCTGTTCCAGAGGAGTGCGCTTTCTTGACCTTTACATTTTCAACGTGCATGAAGACGGCAGCCACTCATGAGGAGCAGGCGAGAGCGCACGTGATGAAAATTGTGTCGAAGACTTCCCTGGCCACGCAATGTGCTGAGTTACTATCGTAAACAGCTCTGTCCGTGCGGCTTATCCGTGGCTTTGTGCCTATCTGAGGAGTGGTGGCTTTACAGCTGCCGGTACGTAGGTGTCTATGAGAAAACTTGTTGAAGGCAGCACGATGATTGCGCTACTTTGCACGCCGTTTTTAAGAAATTCAAATAATGTAAACAGCCCTCTTGTTGTTTAATGACTTTCCATCCTTTGTACTGTTTAAGAAATCCCCCTGCTGTCTGATGTTCAGCTCTCAGCCATCCGCATGGTCAGGCCAGCATTTTTCCCTGTGCCTTTTGTGCTCACAACCACGATGAAAATCCGTGCCTTGTCCCTCACTCGTAGTAAATGCGTCGCGACGGTCAAGAAGATGACCGCAAAGATAGGAAAAGCCGAAAAAGAAGACTGGACACCGACTCATTGGTCTTTTCGGGGCACGTCTCATTGTAGCGGAGACACTCAGGTGGATAGACGACGGTGCTTTTCTCTTATGTCGTGATCATGGACTTGCGTAGCAAAGGCGACCTGTAGTGAGCCTCACGTTGACAAGGAATTTGTCGTAGTATTGCTCACTTGTATTCGTAACCAAACCACTAGAAGTTACACGACAATTTGTTCCATGCAGCAGTCATCGCAAAAGCTATGTTCGTGTGCGGGGCGAAAGGGAGAGGCATCCTTTTTTTCAACCAAGGCAGGTCGCCCATTACAATGTGTAACGTCTGTGTTGCAACTGCAAAGACCATTTCTTTTTCGTGGGTGGAATAATGGATATGGTTGAATCCTTGAAACTTGGCAGAGGCGCACACCACCTAGCCGTGATGAGAGATATACTTAATGAACGGTGAAATTTCACTCTTCCCTTTGTTTCAGCCAGCAATCAGACAACCTCCGTTTGGTTATTTCTACTCGCTTAAAGTCTGTTTTGCCTCAGGACTGCCTAAACGCCAACGCTTCGAAAGTCAGCGCCGGGGATTTGCGCTGTCAAATTTACGCAACCACCGACGTAGTCATCGGTCGGTGAGCCGAAGCGTTGCCTGTGCAACACAATTAAACGCTCTCGCCGTTTACAGGCGATTTTTGTTTTGCTTTCAAAACGAATAACATTGCCTACATTCCGCTGGACACCCGCCGTGGTTGCTCAGTGGCTGTGGTGTTGGGCTGCTGAGCACGATGTCGCGGGATCGAATCCCGACCACGGTGGCCGCATTTCGATGGTGGTGAAATGCGAAAACACCTGTGTACTTAGATTTAGATGCACGTTAAAGAACGTGCATCTAAAGAAGTATCTAAGAAGTATGTTGTTAAAGTTAGCATAAGGGGCTGTGCAAAGACAATAGCTGGGCTGAACGCCTAAAGAAGTCGGTTTCGAGGGGGACGGACGTGATTAGAGAAAGCAGTAATAGCCCAAAAGAGTAGTGGCTATTCCGTAAATTCGTTCAGTGTAGCACAGGCCTAAAAAAGTTGCAAGTACATATTATGTTAATGTTGCTTTCACTGGTCCCTACAAACCTGGTAAGATATGCGCTGCCGTGCAGAGGAAGAAGCAGCACGTAAAAGGGAAAAAAAAAGAACAGATATTTGTCCAGTGAAGCACAATAAGAACAACAGTTTTACTGACTGTCGTATGGGTGTGGTTGATGAAATTCCCTTTAGCTGTGGCCAGTTCTAAGTACAGAAAACGGCGTGGTGTATCAATCAGGCTAATAAAACATAAAAGGTCGTTAACCAGTGGATCGCCTTCTAATCTTTCCCTACATTGGCAAGATTGTGTCTAGTGAAGCACAATAAGAACAACAGTTTTACTGACTGTCGTATGGGTGTGGTTGATGAAATTCCTTTTAGCTGTGGCCAGTTCTAAGTACGGAAAACGGGGTGGTGTATCAATCAGGCTAATAAAACATAAAAGGTCGTTAACCAGTGGATCGCCTTCTAATCTTTCCCTACATTGGCAAGATTGTAACTGCGCGCCAGAGTTAGATGAATGCGCGATATTGTACAGGCATAAGAATGGAGATATGCGTCTCATGGTGGAGGCATGGCATATCTATAATGATGGAAGTGGCTGCGTGAGTCCGCCTTCGATTACTTTACACAAGGAAGAGATTAATTGCCTTAACAGTTATTTCTCACATAGACTGGCACAGGTACCCGCCTGACACGTGGTGATACCATTCCAGAGCTTGCGCAGATGAGTTTTGGGTCTTCTTATTTTTTTCGCCTCAGTGCTCCCTTAATTGATAGTTGGCGTTCGTGTTGTCCACTTCTCTACTCTTGTGTATTGTCTGCACGCCTGACCTCTTCTTTTCATAATGAATCCTTACCAACTAGCTCAACTTTCTGTTGTTCTAAGGGATTGAGAAATCGGATTCAGGAGAGATGGAGTAGTGATGATCTGCGTCTGCAGTTGTATCCATAGGACTTCCAATTCCCTCGAGTGGGGACGAATGAGAGGGGATAAAGTCCGTCGAGATGACTTGTAGTGTTGGCAGATGTCGTGGTATAAAATGAGCCTCTCACGTGAGGCGCTGGCCTCAGCCTGCGCTTGTGTTGTCTGTGTCCGTTCTGTGACACTTAGGGCGCAGGCATGGGTGGCTTCGTTGCCTGACAGGCCCTCAGCACAGGAGCCCAAACGAGTGTGACATCTGACTGAACTGCGGATTTGAGTGCGATTAGTCCAGCCAGTCTGCCGATAAACTCAGCTCCATGGTTGTGCATGGCTGATCTAGAATGGCCGATGACAGTGGAGGCTGAGGGAATAGAGGGAGCCAGCGCTATGGATGCCTCTTCTGCCTGCTCTGAGACGGGGGTGCATATGGAGGCCGTAGGCACGAGCTGCCGTTTTGGAGTTACTGCCGTGTGGGCGAATTTATCGGGGTTTGAGGGGCATCCTGCGGCGTCAACGTATAGTGTGCCGGGCAGTTTATTATAATGGCGGTGCAGTGCTCGCGCCCGAGCCACTCTCCGAATAAAGGTTTACTGTGGGTGCATGTTCCGGAGAAGCGGCAGTACATACAATTTACCTCGGAGCTCCCTCTGCAGAGGAACTTTGGTTGTAAGTTGGAAGGGAGGGTTAATGTCAAGAGAAGAGGTGGTTAATGCATACTAGGAAAAGTATGCATCTTCCGGCAGTGGATTTTGCGAGTCTGAGACTGCGCTATGTGCTCCGGTGTCAAGAAATCGTTCTGTGGATGTTCGCATGGGAGATGGGGCGTAAATTATCGGGGTCAATGTGTTTGCTTGGTTTTGGAATAAAGGTAACCCTGGCGTCTCTCCATTGCTTGAGAAGGGTTCCCGACTCCAAGCATTCGTTAATGTTTTTTGTGAGTGCAGCAACTGCTTGGCCTGTCGAAGTTACGGAGCATGTTATTAGACAACTGATCAGGCACCGATGCCAACGTTTCTTTCAGGTTGGCCATAGCGTCCGCAACCTCAGTCTCCGTAATCGGGGCGGCCAGTTCCGGGTTGCGAGATCCAGCGAAATTTACGGGGGATCTGTGCAAAGTTAGTGCAAGATATCCTCTAAGCTTCTACCTGGTCGGAATCCATTGCCATTGTGCAGTTCCCCCGCACACAACTTTGCTCCACCCAGTTCGCTAGTTCTAATTTTACGGCTTGCAATGCCATTCTATATGTCACAAACATTACTGTAACTGGCCTGTACAATTCTTTTCATCATTATCACCCTTACCTTTGTAGATGAGTTTTATCTAGCTTTCGTGCCATCCATCCATAATCTTCTTCGTTTTTATCACTTGCTCTATGGCATCAGCAAGTAGTGCCTTGTTCTTTGGACTGAGGTTTCGGTTAGCTGTGTTGGGACGTCATGAGGTTCTGCGGTGGTTTATTAGGGACATTTCGTTTTCCTTCTTCTAGTATATGCTTTCTATTTGGCTTCTCTGTTGTTGGTGGATCTGTTTGTGTCTTAACTACGCTTTGCTTCATGCCGAAGTTATCCCAGATAATGTCTGTGAAGTACCGCAGCACGTTGTTAGATGTTACCGTTTTCATTCTAGTAGCTGCTTGCGAATATTTCGTTGGAGCTGCGAGTGCTCTTACATGGTTCTAGCAGGTTTTCGTTTCTCCTTTGTCTCTTTGGCGAATGTTATGCGCGAAGCATTCTCGTACTCATTTAATTTTATCCTGCACGAGCTCTCTCATCACTCTTTCCTTCGTGGTATTTGTTCCATCTAAGAAGCATCCCTTCTTCGTGAATTGTCAGCTATTTGGCTTCTCGATGATTGTAAGGCATCTGCTTACGTTCTTCAATAGCTAACTTTACTTCTTTGTTCCACCGCTTACATCGTTTGCCGCCACGGCGGCCGCATTTCGATGGGGGCGAAATGCGAAAACACCCGTGTGCTTAGATTTAGGTGCACGTTAAAGAACCCCAGGTGGTCAAAATTTCCGGAGTCCTCCACTACGGCGTGCCTCATAATCAGAAAGTGGTTTTGGCACGTAAAACCCCAAATATTATTATTATTATTATTACATCGTTTGCTCTTTCTAACTCAGCATTTTTTTTGCCTTCCGTGTCTTATCTCACGACGGATAAATTCTACCAATTTCTTATATTGCTTGACTGTCGTAGCAAACGCTTCCGTCTACTTGTTTCGGTTTTTTTGCGATCTCTGTTTTTCGCGTTTCATTGATTTAGAAATTCTGGTGCTATGAATGTGTGCATTGCGTTAGAATGTTCCAATTTTTTTGTGTTAATGTTTTAATGTTTACTCATCATTTAGCCCACATAACGCAGCAATTACTCTTGGCTGTGCAGAAATGAGCTTGCATCATCAGCCGCGGTGTGAGTATGGGTTGGTAAATATTTGGAAATGTGTCTTTATTCAGTCTACAAGAACCAGCTCCTGTGAACTGTCACCGTGAATTGGAAGTAAACTATAACACAACGTAATGCAACCCCAAAGCTTCTGAGCATTTCTTCAGGATTCAGAATAGTTGTCATGCATTTCTAGTCTAGTAAACTTCAAATAACTGTGATGTGTCTATGTTTGCCTCCTGCATGAGAGCGATGACCTCGCTCAACGTAGTAATCACTGCAATTGGTAAACCAGCATGATTGATGGAAGCTTCGTGCTTCGCCAATGCATTTTTTGCACTGTAAGGCATGATATTCAAAGCGTATTGCGATGACAGAGATAATCCGGCAACTATTTGTGAGAAAAAAGTTCCCCAAAATGGGTGAGTGCTTTGTGAAGCACCCTACACAAAGGATTGAAAAAAATAAGTTCGATTACCCTTAACCACTTATGAATTGTGAAAATGGTAGAATTAAGGTTCATTTGAACGCCGCTAAGCATTCCTTCGAGTATTCTACGGCGATTGATGTTTGCAAGCTTTCCTGTGGGTTATCTTATTGAGTTTCGCGATTAAATTGGGGCGGCATATTATTCTTTTTGGCGTTTCTACGTTAGCATGTGGGCGTTAGCGTCAATACCGGAAACATTTAGACGCTATTGATGAGATATCAGTATTTCTTTTCATGCAGTGCGTTCTCTAACGCGTACGGGGAGAGTCAAGCTGACGATGTCTTCATCCGCGACGTCTTCATCGTCGGACAGGTAGAGGTCGCGTGTGTAATCTTCGTGTCGCAATGGCCCGATGTGGTTGGCAGTGGCGGGTTGGGGTGGATTTGGGTGACGGCGCACGCTACTATGTCGCGATATTGTAGCGGGTCGTAGCACGTCTCGTGCGGCACTCCGCTTTCCTCCTCACTCTTTCGTCGCACTTTCCTCCTTCCTTGTCGTCTTCATGCTGCCGCTGTACCCTCTCCCCATGCTTTCCTCCTCGCTCTGTCTTCGCCATCGCTGTCTTTCATTCTACGCTCGTTCGTTCTGGCGGTTACGCCGACGCTCAACGCAGGAACGGGAAGCCCATGCGAAGAGGTACCGTTTATAAGTAGACGCATATTGTTTACAATCGATCAAAGGAGCCACCAGTTGATTTTTGGTGATACAAGTCAACATATTATCTAATTGCAAATGGCTATGATTTTAATTACGACTCTGAATTCTATGCTGTCAATGAAGAATTTATAGACAATTGAAGGAAATATAAAGCTGACACGCCTTCAGCCAGCCACTTTCTGATCGTTAAGCTTACCAGACCGACAGAGAAAGCCCGCCAAAATTGAAAAATATCGTCACTAACTATCCGCGCGCATCGAAAAGCAGCGCCCTCAAACATCCTCTACAGGAGTTGTTGGGCGCACTCTTTTCAGGAAGCATCAACAATAAGTTACAAGCACTCTTATTTCCACGAAGGCACCGCGCTGTTCGTGTCGGTGTGGTAATTGCATTTTAGCCTGCTTGAGGGCGCTGCTTTTCTATAAGGGCGTATGGTTAGGGACGTCATAATTTTCGCGGTAATAATGTATCAGCCGGAAATATTTACGGTCAGAAAGTAACCGGCTGAAAACATGACAGATTTATTCTTCATCTTTGATAATTTCCCAGAAATTCTTTGTTGATCACATGATAATCAGAGCAGTAGATGCAATGTGAACGATATGCACTTGGCTATCTTCGAGGAGAAAGGCCCGTTTTGTAAACAACCTGATGAATGATAGGTGGGACACCCCGTATAGAAGACGTGTTCTAAGCAAACAGATTGGCCATGATAGGCCTCATGGCGACATTAGTCGGTGTTTCGTTTTTCGTTTTTTCTTCTCGCGAAAGAAGTGATTCAAGGCTATTTTTCGCGTATTATATTTCTTTAGTCTTTTTCGTTCAGTGGTCTGCAAAGAACTCACCTATTTTACGAAAGTTGTGTCCTCCCAAATTACCGTCGTATTCTTTACATGCGAAAGCCCTTCGGCTAATATGCCTAGCAAGTTATGAAGGCAATGCAGAAGTACGAAGCATATATGTATCATGTTGGTTTCAACCGCAGTGATCGTTGTGTTGGGCGAGGACATCAGCCTCATAGAGGAGGCAACTGCAGACGTAAAAATTTTTACCACACTTGAAATGCGTGACATCGATGGAAGTAACACTAAATTTGGTTTGACTAGCATCATTTGAACATGCGAAAAATTAATAATACAGAAAGGATTTACGAATTAGACAAGTATCGCATTCGTTAAACAATATGAATCTTACGATAAGGTAGTCATGAAATGATTTCAGTGTTCGTAAAACAAAAAGCTGCTGATTGTATAGCTGATACCCCTGACACACGGGCAAAACTAAAGTTCTTTCCAGTAAACGCCTTTTGCTACTCTGAAGGACCCTTTGCAGGAAGGAGTTGCGCCGTGGACACACGGCACCGCACTGAACTTCTTTAGGTAGTTCCTCAGATGAACGCCTCAAGAAAAATAGCGCTGGCTGTCAAAGCCACAAGAGAAAAAACATTCTTAAAAAGCTGCGTATTTAATTACACTTAGCTACTGTAGAACCTAAAAATATACTGTTTTCATTGTTGATGGCTAATAATGCTTATAGTCGTTTATTTTATTCGCGTTTTTGCGTTGTTAGCAGTCATTTAACTTGCTCCACCAACTATGTGCAGTTGGTGTTTTGCTGTGCGTGCTGTTTATTCTGGTGATGCCCACGTGTTTGTCGTCCCTTCCTTTGTGCGCGCAGGCGCAACGCGTTTTATTCAATATGTTATTCCAACAACTGCGGTTTCTTCTGGGTATTTCCTGCGGGCGCTGATTGTGCAGTCTCCATCTCGCGACGTGAACACACCACATGCGCGCAGCAAACGACGACGACACTGCCAGAATTCAACATGGCGGCACTAGCGACGTTATGCGAGCGTTTGAGAGTATAGCTAGAGGAAATCTTCACTATTCGACAAATTATATTACCGCTAACAATTAAAACATTTTCGCAAGGTAAAAAAAATACCTATGGGCACCGTAGTTGTGTTGCAGGTATCCTTCTATTGACGAGTTGTGCAGGCTGTGTGCGAGAATAACTCCTTTTCCACTCGAAAAGTAGTTGCGAGATCTTTTTTCCCGAAAAGTAATTTTGCCGTAAAGGAGATACTCCTTTGTCGTGTTTCACTGCACTTGAACGCCTTTCCGGTAGATGTCCCCTTACCTAAAAGACATTAGAGTGCCCGTGTGTCAGGGGTACGACTCTTGCAGTCAAGAAGCGGTCTGTTAAAAAGCTCGGGTAGAGAATCACTCGTTCTTTAAGCTTTATACGAGGATCCCTGACACTGAACAAAATTTTGTGACGACGTTTTTGTTTTCCCTCTTACCAATGCTTTTCGTTCTGTGCTGAATTGTGGGTATCGGCTCAGTTCCGAAATGTCATTAGGTTTGCAGGTTCCTTAATTACCTCTTACTTGCTTTGGTTGTACAATCAGTGCACAGTTTCACCACTCTGCTCGTCTTTTTGACATCTGCTGTTCTCACTGGGGGAGTCTTGGTTTTCTTGTTGTGCAGAAGACTCCTTGAGAGCAGCTGCAGCAGGGCCGCCAAACCAGCATCTTCCGGGATGTTTCCCCGTTTTCCAAGCTACGGCTTATCCCAGGCCATGCCGCCACCAGCTCCTTGGACCAACCAGTGCAACAACTCGTTCCACCAGCCCGCTGCTCCTATGGCCCCCGTCATTCGCGGGGGCCACTCAGGGACTGCCCCTTCATCGACGGCCGCATCGCCTTACCGGCATCCACACCATCAGCACGTGTTCATGCCTGCCAGCGACTCGCACCAGTCGATCAATGTCGCGAGCTACGACCTGCGTTCTGCCTCAACGTCCGCGACCCCACGAGGGTTTGCACACAGTGCCTCCGTTGCAGAAAGCGGCCTTCAGTTTCCGCAGCATTTCCAGCAGCCTGGGATGAGCAGCCACCACATGACGACCCTTTCCCACGCATCGGCTGCTACCCCGTCGAAGACTCTGGCCTGTTCCGAGACTGCGAATGCGACCCAGCAGGCTATGACGCCATCGCCCGTCATTGAGGAGCAGCATATTCGTGAGTTGCCTGCCCATGAGCCGTACACGTACCTTCCCTCACTGGCCACGCTGTTTCATCACGAGGCCATGTTACATTTTGCCACGACACACATCCAGCCCACTCAGTCGGATCATGAGCAGCCTATTGACATTTCAAGCCAGCAACAGAGCGGGCCGAGTTCGATGACAGCCCAGCAGCAAGACAGCGTGAGTGGCCAAACGAGTCAATGCAATCAGAAGCAACAGCACCAGCAGCAGCACCAAATTCAAGTGCCCGGCGTGCTGAGTGTGCAGCAGATGCAGCATACCGACTGTTATGGTTCGATGGCACAGCAGCGCATTCAATCCACCCAGGCGCAGAGCGTGAACGACCACAATGTCACGCCTCCGATGTCATCAGGCTACCAGATGATGGCGCCACAGTCGCACCAACACAGCAGCACAGACTGCGGTGGCTGTGCTGTCGGACTCCACGCGAACGTCCAACCCATGTTTGGGCTGTATCGTCTCAACGATCGCCCCGTGGTGCCGGATTCTCTGCTCCACCATCAGCAGCAGAGATTCGACACGTCCGCTAACTCCATGACACAGCAGAACTTCTCGCAGCTGCAGGAGCAGACAGCGTCTACATCTCCCGAGGCGAGCACACAGGAGCTAAGAGCAGGACCTAAGACCGCAGACGCAAACGAAGCGTTGCAGAGGAACGACACTCGGTGAGTTAAATATACACCCTTAGTTGAGTTCGTTTAAGAAGTTTACTTTGGGTGTAGGTTGGCAGGTTAAGTTCTCAGCCGCATTCCAACAGGGGTGCAGTGCAAACAGGCTGGTGTACCTATGGTGCATTGAGATGGTTCTTTGAGAGCACTGTCAGAGCGCTTGTTGTCGTTGTCACGTATGAGCGAAACGTCAATTCGTATTCTGTAAAGTAGCGACACCATAGATCATTGCCGTCGCTCCGTGACCTGCGCCGCTGTCTTCTTTTCTCATCTCTGTCGCTGAGTCAGTGCTTCCGGGGCGCTGACTGGCCGCGGCGCATGATATCGCCCTACTAGCTGACTCTGTCGTCAAGGAGGCGTCATGAAACTTGTTTCAGCTCCTTTTTGCTTCTTATCCGGCCGCCATTCGCCCACAACGTAGTGATCGCGCTGCGACAGCGCACGTGCGTTTTGCAAGTTAAGTGAGCTGCGTTTGCTGTAAGAATGCCTGGCTGCTGTTCTCTTCAATGCAGCTGCAGGCCATAAATATAACTAGGGCTGTTTACGATTCCGCGAGGAAAATGGGATGTTGTGTGGCGAAAGCAAGGGGTCCGAAACATTAAAAGAATACACTTCGCCCCCTTCGAAACACGCCGTTCCCAGCGGCGAGAGAACTGTACTTCTCCTAAAGTATGTAGGCAAAGTTGCACGAAGAATCGTAGAAGTTTTGCAAGCCAGACTGTTCCGAGAATTCTAGCGGAACGCAACAGCGCATTGCCTGCACCTCTACGCGTGTAAAACATGTCGCTAGCGCTTTTTTTTCTACGAGTGTGTTTGTTCCTTTTCACTTTCGCATTATTATTAAGGCAGATATCCTTGGAGAATACTTTAGTGGCGACTGAGCGCTCATTTGTGCGTCTAGTTCCCCTTCGTAACTTTTGCGCCAGTTTGGAAGACATGGAAGCTTGACACTTCTTGCTCTGTGTATGTTTTTGAGTTTTTATGCTTCTTGCGGTTTGTTGCGGAAAAGATAAGGATCTCCACACAAATTTATTGGTCGGCTCTCTTAAAGAAGTACTGAGAGAAAAAATTTTCGATCTTGTTTTTTATATTGCAATCACTAGCCAATGACGCAGTAATCATAGCACGAAACATCAATGGCTTCAGAGTGCAACACGTAATTATTTGGAGTCTTTCATCTAGCGACCACTCCAAGTTATCGGTTTCGGAAGGCAGCGAGAGGAGAAAAGAAGGATTTTAAACACCGCTGGACACGTGATCGCACAAAACTATGAAGTGTGCACGCCTGCGCCTTCTTTGCGATGTCCTCGCCATCATCGTCGTCCTCATTTTCGTCGTCCAGTGGCTACTATTTCCCGCAGGCGAGAGCCGACGCCCTTTTAGACGGGGCCAACTACTTTTGTGTCGATCTGCTACAACGCAGCGACACGGAAAGTTCAGCAAGCGACAGCTATCAATTTGCGCACTCATCGGTACAAGTAGTGTGAAGCATTCGTCGAAGGCGCTTTGGGCAGGAAGCATATTCTGGAGCAAAACACAAGGTTGGGTAAAAGTTGGCACAGCATCAGGCTTGAGAGTACTTGGTCTTGGTGGACGGTCACCTCTAAGCTCGGTGGGTTTTATGTATACCTGGCACTCTCGCAATGAAAGGAGCAAATCTGTCTGCTCCTTAACGGGGTCAATTCTCAGCGTCCAGGTGCACGCACAAACTCGGGCCGATTCTGCCGCTTATTGACGCCGACGGTAGCGAACGCGCAATCCAGGTGAGCTAGTCCAGCTAGTAGCTCACGTGCTACTAGCTGGTAGTAGTACCCCACGTGCACCTCGAAATGCCTGTTGCGCGCTTTTATCCTGGATGAGGTAGAAAGTGGCACAGTGCAATAGGAATTAATGAGTTTGTATGGAAACTGCCAGGTGCCCACATTCATGTGCCCGACCTACACATCATGCATGAACACGCCCTGCGTGATCACTATATGTCGTTTAAATGGCCACTATCAACATCCGTCAGCAACAAGAGAGGACCAAGCAGATGCTGCTAAATTTTGATGTGGCTCTGAGCTTGCATAACTTGAGAGTTGATTCCCGCTCACGTGTTACAAACCACCCTAACGAGCAGGAATGAATGGCACTCCTCTGAATGAGGACTCTTGCACGCTACTACACGTCGGTATCTGGCAGACTGTCGAAGTCTGGACGTGGCACACAATGCCTTTGTTAGCTCCAAAGTGACATGCAAAATTTCTTCTCTGAATCAATAACTTGTGAAATTGCATGGGGACAAAATGGGGTTGGTTTTGTTCCGACCGATCACAATACCCTAAGGTGCCATTCAGGGATCCCCTGAGTTTAATCACCTGATCAGTAAACTTGCAAAAACTCACTGAAATATTTAAAATTCTCAATTCATTCTGTGGCTGTACGCTTTTCATAATCCTGAAGATGCAAGAAATGGAGTGAAACTAAATTTTGAATGGACAAAATGAACTGGCGCCTAAAATCCTCGATCGCTATAAATAATTGCAGCACCTTTTGTGCAGCCTGTTCAGAATAAACGCCAAGTGTATCTCGGCTTTGTACGTGAGAAAGGAGACTGTTCACATATGCAAAAGATGGTGGTCCTGTGCTATCTCAACTCAACAGTGCACCCGTCGGCTCGGTATGGTAGTTGTAGTTGAAGTCCATACAATGACCATGCTGTCAATAGCTGTCGTAGTGACCCGTCCGATTGTTCGCTTCTCTTGGAAAAGCAAAGGAACACACTCTCTGTTTCTGTGTTGTCAAGTGCTGAATGTACTTTGCTTTTGGTGGCATTGTCATGCAGTGTGCTGCATATTTTTTTTTTAGATAGATAGTATTTTTATTCATGTCAATTCTCGTACACCAAAATCGGGCCTACCAAAGCCTCACCAAGGGCTTGAGTGGCAGTGCCTGGCAGACAGTGAACATTAGCAAAACAAAGGAAAATTGAGATGTTTCAACGAATTCTACAAACAAACAAAACAAAAAAAGAAAAATTTAACAACTCAGAGAGACAGATATAGAGACATAACTATTACAACATCAAAAGAATGACAGTAATGCGAAATTAAAATTAATTAATTAAGATTAATTAATTTACTGTCGCACACTTCACTCGATCATCATGTGCCTAATTTTTAACATTTCTTTACATTGTTTCCTCAACCTTCCGTATTTTGACCGCGTTTCATGCTCATTTGTTTTTTAATGCAGCCAGTTGGACAGTTTTCTAAACTCCCGTCGGGAGTCCGTCATGGTTTGAGCCGAGATAAACCACAGTGGGCCACATTCTTATTGTTTTTGTGACAGAAGACGCAAAGGTCCACAGTGACACTTAGATATTCTAGAGCCTCATTTGCTGGCCTGATCCTACCTCGTGTTTTGTGTTGCATTTCAATTATATTGGGTGAATGGCCTAGAAAAAGCTTCCTTAAATTTTTCTACTTTTTTTTTTATTCTCCACCGAAATATTGGGCATAAACCTTGTGGCTGTATTTATGGCACATCCTGCAGTATATGGGTATGTGTCAGTGGTGCCTGTTACCACGAGACTGCCACGTGTTGTTTTGCTGACAAAAATATCATTCTCCTCTTGCATGTCCAAAGCCATCCCGCACTTGGCACACATCTTAAACTAGTTGCATAAGAAGGTAACTTAGTTATTTGTTGCATTCTTCAGGAATTGTGTCCATAGCATAATTACTGGGTTGACAACTACCCAATGAAAGAAGGAAATGACACAAATTTTCTTTCAGTACTCCTTTAGGGGAGACACTGGTATTAAGTTACTTCCTTTTAATTGATATAAATAAAACATTGCATTGCTTTTAAGCCTTTTGGCAGTGATGTTAAATATGTAATTGGTTTGGTTTAAATATAACATCATTTATGGTGTTTAGGGCCAATAATGAAAAAAAATACATTTTTCTCTAAGGCATAGTTGGATAGAACAAGAAAAGAGACAGTGCTGTTATTGTCAGAGGGATCTGCGGAGAGAGCTATGTGATCTACTCAGTCATATAATATATGCTTCGGGTCGTATCATATATCAATGTATCATATATGCTATGGTGAGTTTGATACCTCACTGTTCCGAATCACAGAAAACAATGCATAGCCTGTAGCAGCTTTTTCTGATACGCTGGAGTGATTTTTCAGTTGTGGATATTTCAGCAGACCGATGAATTAATTTCTATACTCTAAAGGACGTGGACAGATCACGAGCACTCGTGTGTATGCATTCCTTTTCTTCTGTGGCCTTTCACACTGGTTTTTAGTCATGCATTTCGCTACATGGCATGATAGCAACCTGACACCTGACAGTAATTTGAGACACCTGTTGTAGCGCCCTTAATCGGTGATTGAGTATGCGTGCGTTCGCGCAGGCCACACCGGTGTCCAGAACCGCAGTACCGGAATGCTGCACCCACGAGCATGGCGGCCAGGCTGCAGCGCTGCCAGGTGTTTCCCCCGGTCGGCGGATTCGACGGTGCCAAGCTCCACCGCAAGTTTGTGTACAGTCGGTGAGTAGGAAATCGCCTTCAAAAAACTTTCTTTTTTTCCAGTTTTGCTACCAAGAAATACTTCATTCATTAAAAAATCTATCCTTCAAATTTTATGTCAAAAGAAGCACTAGAAGAGCTTCAAACGGGCTGCCAAAGTTACCTCCAAGGTTCGCCCATACACCTTCTTGGAATGCTTGAAGGCCCTTGAATTTGAAAAAAAGAAAGAAAAGATTCAAATGCCCTTGAAAATCCTTGAAAATAAGTGTACTCCTTGAATTCCTTGAAAACAGGGATTTGGGGTGACCTTCGAATATTCGAAGTAATAAACTCTGCATAGTAGCTTTGCCTTGGACACATCTATCAGGAAACATTCCTAAATACTATTGTCTTTTGAGAGTGTGGCTAAGCGACTGCAATGTGGCATGTCCATAACTACCAGCGGCTGCCTTGTTTATAACACCGTTGCCAACATGGAGCTACACAAAGCCACATCAAGTGACCAAGCTGTGCTACCATTTTGTGTTTTGTTAGTTTTGCTAGTTGGTTTACATTGCACAGTAGTAGCCCAACTGCGCCATTTGTGACATTTTGCTACAATTCGACTTGCCTGCTCCTCAAATGCCACTCAAGTGCCATTCGCACCAGCTGCGCAAAAGTGCGGTATTTCCACGTTTTCATGGCAATAAAATGGCCTCAATAGGGTTATGCAACTACAGTCAACGACCGACCTTCTTGATGCCCGATGTTTCGGACATGCCCGATAATTCGGACGCCGTCGCAGCGCCGCCACCTACACCATAGAGTCAGGGCATAAGAGCGTCTCAAATTTCGGACGCGAAAATCCTTCGCTGTCCGATTTTCTGGACTTTTTGCCATGGCCGTAGTTCCAAAACCGCCTCGAACAGACGCTCTAACACGCAGATTCGCTGGAAGCCATAGCCACCGCTGCGGCAGCGCTAGGCCTAGCTACTTCGACGTTCGCTGCCAAGTTTCTTGCTGTATGGTGCCGTGTTTTTAATTAAAACTATTCATCGCTGTTAGCAATAGCGCCGACTCCTCCTTTGTAATCCTCACCAATGACTTCGAAGCTCAGAAAGCATAACGCATTGCATAATGCCAGTTTCCGAAAGTCGCCTTCGCCTCAATATGGCAGTGTTGGCGGGGAAGCATACGCGAGGTATTGCGGTGAAGCACGCCAAGAGTTGGAAGAGGCAATTGTCGCAAGCACAGTATGTATTCCTTAATTTTACATGCATGCACCCGCCATCTCCTGTCACTGCACAAGTGCCGATATGCCTAATAATAGTACTGGCAGGCCTTCAGAGCTATATTGGACATTTCTGTTGTGATTTGAGCCATTCGAGGCAGTAAAGGGTAGTGCTTCGAAAGTTCAGCCAGGTATTGCCATCAAAAGTTACGGTTTTACTCTGAATCAACTCATATCTATTCGCAGAGGCTTCACGACACAGGGTAAGCCGACAAATCGCCTCGCAATGAAAGTGGGTGTACGGGATGGTACGAATGTTCTCACCACCTTTATGACAAATTGTACAGAGGCATCTCATCTTGGCATCATTCATAAATGCATAGTCCCTTGTTGAGCTTCTAGCATTCTTATTGCCTGTAATACACATTTTGTCTTGTGCAGTAAAGCATATCAAAACACGTCTGTCATTTGGAATGCACATAAGACGTTTGCCATCACTTTTTGTCTTGTCCCTGATAGCGTGAATTATTCTAGCTCATTTGTAATTTTATGTCTGTCTTGTGGCCAGGCACACATCCTTGTTCTCGTTAGCCCACAAAATTTTATTTTATTGTTTACAAAATGAAGTTCCTTGCCTGCCCAAATCAGTGTTTGCAAAATACCATGCATAGTAGACCGTCCGTGCGAAGGCAAGCTTAATTGGTCGCTGTTGGCTTTGTGCCTTGCTTCACTCTTTAGCAGCACTTACTGATTCCACAAGAGTAACAAGCTTCGCCAAATGTGCAGCATTCAATATAACGAATGTGGCATTGAACGGGAGTTCGATGTGTACTCGTAGAACATCGCTGTACTTTTGGATGGAATTTTCAAGGGGAGTTTACAACTGTTTGATATAGGCAATAATTGGATATATCGAAGTTTGATATATCCCAGATTGACTGTATTCACTGCACACTATGCTATGTCAAGAAAGATGCTGCCACTTGCTATTATGGTGACCATAGGGGTCATGCGCGGCGTGCATGCTGACTGGTCAAGTTCGAATTATCCGGTACAGGCCAATTTTAGGGTCGATATAATGAATGTTTTGGCTTGTTGGTATGGTTGCCAGCTGGGACCTTGGGTCGGGATCGAAGTAACAGAGAAATCAAGTTAACTGGAGTCGAATCAGTGGACGTCCACTGTACTGATCTGCACAGTAATTAAAGATCTAAATCTGCAACTCATCTTTCAATACGAAACGTGACGTGTGCAGTTTTGACCACACGCAACCATTTTGCATTGCAGGTTTCGTTCGGTGCGGACCTTCCGAGACCCTGATGGCACAAGCAGCTACTCTTGCTGTGCGTTTTCAGTGAGTTCCCTCTTTTCCTTCTCGCATTTCTCGACATCTAAAGTCACCGCATGTCTTTTAGCACTGATCTGCCCTGCAATGTGTTGGAGGCCTTTGCCGTCAGAGGAGTACTGGCAAAGGCCTCCAACACATTGTACTGGCAGTACAATGAGTACTGCTAGAGGAGTACTGGCAGTATCTTTCTTAAGTTGTAGGAACCTTACCTCGCACTTAGTGAGTTTGAAAGGCGGGAAATGCTTGTAAGTTATTTCAATTTGATGCAAAATACTGTAATGTCAAAGTACCAAAGTAGGGTTCATTGAATGTTTCGTAGTTATCGTGACACATTAAAATTGGCTGTTTTCATGTAGTTATAGGGCTAGGTATGATGGCAGTGCCGATAAAAAAAAGTAAGCCTGAACTTATCACCACTAACTTTCCAAGTATGCGAAAGCATGCTTAGATTTTTATGATTATGAAATTTATGATTATGACATTGACATTTATGATTATGATTATGACATTTTATGATTATGACAGCTGTGCACAAGGGCATCATGGGCAACGTTGCACTTTAATTTATCAAAGTGATGTTTGTATACCTCGTATCTCTCAAAGACTCGCAGGCACTGTCATGTGCTCACGTACATTCGACTTGCCTTGAGCCTCCTATAATTAACGTGGATGTTCTCATTAAAAAAAACATACCAATCGTATGGTTTATATCTTACAATCAGCAGAAACATGAGAAAGCCCTGGGTTCCGCGGAACCCAATTTGAGAACCCATGTCATATATAGAAACAAAGCGCTGCATAAGTGGAGGTCTGTCTGTGGCAGCTGCTGTGAATTGCACCTGCACGTCACCCACATGCTGCCTCATGACCTCTCAATTAGCGAGGCAGTCACGTCATACTTCACTCCGTTTACAATGCGCCATACGAGACAGATTATCAGTGCCAGCCAATATGTCGTGAAAATAAAGCGATAGATAGAGCGGCACTCAAATTTCGCATTAGGGAGCATCGTAATCGTTGGCAAATTTTTATTTGCTTTCTTATAACCGTGTCCATTATATCGAGGCTTGACTGTATTGCGTAGCTACTAAGTTTTCCGAACATGCATTGCCGTGGCCAAATTAAGTGCAAACTAGGTAAGCCTAACTAGAATGCATTCTTTCATTCCCACCTTTCGCCTCTTTGCATGTGGCGTCAGTACGAGTTTGTCTTGTGTATGTTTGATTTGAAGCCTGCGCACTCTTTACAGCTGAATGCGTAACAGTACAAAGTTTTGTTCTCAAGGTGTTACTTATAAGGGGCGCCGTAATTCATGTGTTTATGTATTATTTGGCCACGATTCTATTTGGCTAAAATATGAGCCATCCCTCTCGCTAACACTGGTGCAAGGTCAGATTCTATTCGTCGAAAACTTGGTTCTTCGTGAATTTTTCATTTATCCGTCTTGAACATCTTGTTCCTGCTGCAGGCTGGCTCCCAGTATCTGTTCCTTGGCACCCTGGTCGGGGAACTGCACGTCTACAATCTCTACACAGGCCTGGTGAGTTTGAAAGCCTGACCATCAGAGCTGCCATTTAAACAAAATCTTGGCTTCTCCAGCACGAAAAACACGATTGTAGCAAAAGATTAGTTTTAGGTTTTGTTGTACATTCTTTGATTTCTTAATGATATTTTAGCCCTTTCATGAGAACATGTTTGCACGCTAATAAGTTCTGAATACTGTTTTAGCAAAATCTTAACCGTTAGTGTAACGGCAACATTCATTTGCAGTTCCTGTCTCTGATATTAGATAATGTTGTGGAATGACTGTTTGCACAACTCTCCTGGTGCATCTGTTGTGGAATCTGTGGTATCCTTCTGGACATTTCCAGCAGTCGTTTTAACATTGACGTTAACAGCTGTCTCGGATCTGGCTTTCTTGCATTCACGGCATTGCTGCCAGAATATTGGAGCTGCCCCACTTAAAAATGATTCCCGACTATATCCAATGCCCTCATTTCTTAATTTCTTCGTAGTTGCTTTTTAAAGCGTATACAAAAATTTTTGGGGGGTTAATACAGTCACTCTCGAATATATGAAACTTGGATATATAGAATTGTTGTCTATATGGAACAGTTATAAAATCCCCTTGAAAATCACATGCAAAGGTGTAGCAATGTACATTGAACTCCCATTCACCACCACATTTGGTATATCAAACGCTGCACCGTGCCGCACCATGCCCCTGCAAGTGCGCTTCTCCTAATGGAGATGCGATGACTTCTCGTGTTGTTGGAAATATCTAATGCCAAGGAATTTTAAATGGCACTGTTTTGGCATGTGCTGTCAAACGAGGCTTGAAATCTGAAGGGCAGTACATGCCACGAAGGAATAATGACAAGCAGGGTGCTCTCAGTTTAGCTCACTGTGCACGTGGATGCCTCGTGCAAGCTGCGGCCTTTCGTTTTTGGCAAGAGCAGATCTCCACTCTGCTTCAAGAATGCAAATGGCCTCCCAGTCCGATATGCATTGCACAAGTAAGCGTGGATGATACCCTATCTTTTCACTGGGTGGCGTTGGGCATGGGATGCCGAACCGGAGATGCTGCGACGCCAGGTTTGTGTTCCTGTAGACGAGGGCTTTCACCGTGTGGCATTTTAAGCATCATGCGCCGAATCTGCACAAGATGCCTGTCAGGTTGCACCAAACCTGCGTTCTTGAAACAAGGGATGCGGTTTCCCTAACGATCACTCGATCGCAGCCCGATGCGTGGCGCTCCATGCTGTGACTGCCATCTCAAGCACCATAAACAATTCCACGTCAGTGGGATGTGGATTTCCTCATTCTTTGCTGCATTTTTCTCTCTGAGGTGCATATTATGCACTGAACTAGGTGGGTTAAAAGCGTCGTCACATGTCGGTAGCAACATGCGTTCTGCTTCAAATCAGCAAACAACAAACGAGATGGCGGCCGTGGCGTGTTTCCATCACGTGCGATCGCTTCCGGCGCTCGGTTGTTTTCGTAAACAAAATGGCAGCGCCTACGCAAATGTAGTGTGGTGCTATTTTACGCAGTTTTAGTGCAAAGCAATCACATTTGAGCATATTTTGGAGCTTGCTAGCCTTGCACGAGTAGGTGATATGCAGAACTAATTTCCGGCAAATTTCGTTAATGTGGGATTGTACAGCCGAACCCGACTTTATCGAACCCGTTTACATTTAATTATTCTTTATATCGAACAATTTCTGAACACAATATAGTTACAATCATCAAACCTCCATTTCTCTCCATCAAACCGCTCGGCCTACCGTGACTGCGCTGCGTCAAGCGAGCCGTCGACATCCCCCTGCAAAAAATAATCCTGGCCTAACCGCAGCGCTTGCTCAGACAGCCAATCCGAGGCTCTTGTGGCCTCATTGTGCAAGATGGCGCAACTGCGAGTTGTCTCGCTGTGTTTCAGGTTCATTATGTTTACGCCTTGTGGGCTTTCTCCCACAGTGTTGCCACGATGAAGCAGCAGAGTTCGCCTTTCGCCGTGAAGCTCGGAAATCATAAATCGGGTAGAACGCGGTGAGAAGTCGTATGTCCCTGCAGCGTGAAAGATTCCGAGGAGGACTCTTAAGCACGATCTTGAAGAATAAAAGGGAGAGTAGGGCTAAAGTGGACAAACTCGGGACCCGGTTCCCGTGGCGCCCGACGCGTGCGCACGGCCGTGTACAAGTGGTTCATCCGAAATACTTCCGCGTTCCCGGTGATGACTAAGTTTAGATGAGTGCGATGAAGCCGCTGCTGGTGTTGCCATAGTTTGGACGGAGCTGTCAGAATTTCCAGAAGCCGTTGACGAATTGATGGCCGATGAGTTTGTGAGTGCAGATGATGGTGTTGCCACCACGGGAGAGCACGAAAACGAAGACGACATTGCCAATATTGTACCGAGCGCAAGTGAAAGTGGGCACAATGAGGAAAGCAACGACGGCCCTTTGCCCACATCCTCCAAGGTGATTGGTGCACTGGCACTGGTCCGGTGCTTCTGCGCGAATGTGGAAGGTCACGGCCTCAGGTGCTCTGACTCCTTATGCGATGTGGAGAAGTGCGTGCGTCGCAGGCAGCGAAACTGCCCGAGCAGAAGAAAATGCAGGACTAATTCATGCGAAACTAAGCTGTTTCATAAATAAAGCGATCTTACAAATGGTATGTGCTTTTATGACATCCAGTTCTTTAGCAGTCTTATATCAAATTATGCTCTATATCAAACTGACAAATGTTTTTTGCGAGTTCGATATAGCCGGGTTCGACTGTAGTACAGCAACATTTCGTTTTCGAGAGGTACGAAATGCATTGAATCCTATGGACATTAGCCCGGAGATATTTTGTTGTCACAGGATTTCGTTATCGCGGTTTTCGACTTTATTGAAATTGCATACAAACACACTTCGTTATATTGAGGTTATACATACATGGTGTTCTATGGACAAGAGATTATGAAAAGTTAGTTTATTTCGAGAATTTCATTATATTGAAGTTCGTTATAACGAGGCCCAACTGTATATTGCCGCTAGGTGTCACGTGCCAGCACTGAGAAAGAAGTGACTGGAACGCACGCTCGGCAAGAGGTGGGCGCTGAAGAAGAAGAAGCAGAGGCTGAGGACGCCGGCTTGAGTTTTGTGTACGCCATCTTGTACAACTGTCTGTCTCACCGGCGCCGGGTACATCTTCAATTGTCTTTTCGTGACAGAACTGGTGGAGGTGTGGGGTACGGTTCATCCGATGCCACAAACCCTTCCTGGTAGCAGGAGTACCAGTCCTATGCTAGTGGACACCTCTGTTCACCGGGCCAGCAGGAGAATCCGAGGATTACCTCCGGAGCTTGATCACCTCTTCGCAACATCGATGCCCCCACAGACCAGTATGGAAGGAGCATCGACGTCTCTATCGACCATTATGCAAGGTACGGCCACAACGGCAACTCAGTACCTGCTGCAGAATCTCAAGAGTGCCGAAAGTGTTCCACGGGGATGTCTTCGAGGATGTTGAAGACTGGTTAGCCCAGTTTGAGCGCGTTGCTGAGATAAACGAATGGAGTGATTCGGCAAAGTTGAGAAACATCTACTTCAGCTTGGAGGATGGTGCTCGCACTTGGTATGAGAACCGAAATCATGGTACGAGTTCTGCCGTGCCTTGCTGGAGACATACACCAATGCTAATCGCCGCGAACGAGCCGAACAGGCGCTCCAATCCCGCATTCATCTGCCGAATGAGAGCATGACGTCGTACGTAGAGGATATGACGCGCCTCTTTCGTCGAGTGGACCCTACCATGTCATAGAAAAAGAAGCTGCGCCATCTAATGTGGGGAGTTAAAGAACAGCTATTTGCTGGCCTGGTTCGAAGCCCGCCAAAGATTGTGGATGAATTCTTACCCGAAGCCACCACGATGGAAAAGATGCTGCACCATCGCTCAGCTTTCTATGAAAGGCAAATGAACGCTACTTCACCTTCGGACCAGTGGTCAGCCACGTATGACAGGCATGCGAATGCTGCTTCACTGACGGACGCGGTTGCCTTTGGAAACCTGGACGTTCTCCGAGGCCTTATCCGCTTTGTGGTTCGTGAGAAGCTTCAACAGCTCGGCTGCCTGCCTCAGCCCACGCTGGGTTCTATTTCTGCCCTCGTGGGAAGTGAAGTGCAGCAAGTGATCCAAGTTCCCGTTCCAAGCAGCAATGCATAGCCTGTGACAGTACAGTTGCAGCGGCCGTTGTATGCGGAAGTTTTGGGGCGAGTCCCTGTTCGTACTTCCTCCCACTTCATCTTCGCCACGTCTTACGCTGCGTCGTGCATCCCGCCGCTCTCATCAGTGCAACCGATCCAACGTATGGAGTGTCCGCTTGAAAGGAAATCTGACGTCTGACGTACCCCGGACAGAAGGCCTCTTTGCAATCACTGTGGAGAAGCCAGTCATGCATACCACGAGTGCCCATACCGCCGCCTTGGACTGCAAGGTTTTGCCACAGATTCACCAAGGCCCAGATATGGTGAAAGGCCTAGGGTGATTGAAGAGTACCTGAACCAGCAGGGTATGCCACTGTTCCCGCAGCGGCAGTCGCGCACGCCGTTCCCCAGGCGATCTTCCCCAGCTTCTAGAAGCCCTCCAATGGCAGCGCAAGGAGGATCGCCAAGCCCTCGCCGGAAAAACGAAGAACAGCAACCTTCGGGGGCGAGGCCGCTTATAATCGCCCTTGCGAAGACCTCCCATCGACGCAAGCACAGTTTATTCAGGACGATTCAGTGATGACAGCAGCCGAACTCAGTGACAGACTCTTGCTAGACATAACTGTCGTGCTCGATGGCCGCCACGTTAGTGCGTTATTGGACACGGGTGCCGACTACTCAATCTTGTGCGGAAAACTAGCGACGGAAATTAGAAAAGGTATCACGCCTTGGCCTGGAACGCAAACTCGTACTGCTGGCGGGCATATCGTAACACCATTGGGCATGTGCACGGTCAGAGTACAAATTCGTGAGTCTACGTTTCCTGCCAGCTGCCTTATACTCTGCAATTTTTCTCGGGACCTGATCTTGGGCGTCGACTTTCTGCGAGAGTATGGTGGCATTATAGACCACCGGGAACGCACAGTGACTTTTTCGACAGAGAGAGCAGCGACCAGCCCCGACAATTGGTGACATAACGCGCTTCGGGTTTACGCCGACAGTGTAACTTTACCACCACCCGCAAGTGTCCTTGTAGTGGTCGTATGCCACAATTGGTGTGACGGTGAAGCTGTTGCAGAGGGCAATTCCTCCCTTATGCTGACTTATGGTGTATGTGCAGCCCGCAGTCTCGTTATGCTTCGAGGTGGGCGTTCTGTGCTCCTCGTGACGCACTTCAGCCAGGAACATTGGCACCTGTTTCGTCGTACTACTATTGCTTTTGCTGAGCCCATAGCAGACGTTGCTGAGTGCTTTGCGTCTATGACAAAGGACAACCCAGCTCAGACACTCAGCAATATCGACATCAATTCAGACCTTTCGAAGGAAAAGCAAAAACCGCTGAGCGAGTTGCTTCTTCGGTTCAAGGAGTGCTTCGCATCTACTTCTAAGGTACGCCAGACACCCATCATGAGACACCGAATAAACACTTATGATGACTCTCGTCCCATATGACAACTGCCTTATCGCATGTCGGTGAAAGAGCGCAATGTGATTAATGCACAAGTGAAAAAAATGCTTGATGATGACATCATACAACCATCCCAAAGCCCTTGGTCGTCGCCGGTGGTCCTTGTCAAAAAGAAAGACGGAACGCTTCGGTTCTTGTTGACTATAGAAAGCTGAATAACGTCACAAAAAAAGACGTTTATCCACTTCCACGGATCGATGATTCGTTAGATCGGCTGCGGCGAACCAAGTATTTTTCATCCGTAGATTTGAAGAGTGGATATTGGCAAATCGAAGTTGACGAACGAGATCGTGAAAAAACTGCCTTTGTCACCTCGGCTGGACTGTACTAATTTAAAGTACTTCCATTCGGCCTGTGTTCTGCACCGGCCACATTCCAGAAATTGATGGACACTGTTCTGACGGGTCTGAAGTGGCACAGTTGTTTAGTATAGTTAGATGACGTCGTCGTGTTTGCCGCAACCTTCGAAAAACATCTGAAGCATTTAGAGGCGGTACTTGAGGCGCTCCGCTCCACTAATTCACACTAAAGCCAGAAAAGTGTCACTTCGGTTATGAAGAGTTGAAGTTTCTCGGTCATGTCGTGAACGCCGACGGTGTCCAGCCTGACCCAGACAAAACATCTGCTGTTGCTGCTTTTCCGACTCCTCGTGATAAGAAAGCAGTATGCCGCTTTCTCGGTCTGTGTGCGTACTATCGTCGCTTCATCGCTAATTTCTCCCGGATAGCTGAAACACTCATACGCCTCACGCAAGAAGACACGCCCTTTGTTTGGACGGATGAGCAGGCCGCAGCTTTCACCGTGTTACGGCAGCGCCTGCAGGAATCACCCGTCCTCGCTCACTTTGACGAGGACGTTGACACCGAGGTGCATACCGACGCAAGCAACATCGGTCTTGGCGCTGTTCTCGTTCAACACCAGGAAGGCGTAGAGCGAATGATCGCTTACGCCAGTCGCACCCTTTCACGCTCCGAAATCAACTACTCCACTTCCGAGAAAGAGTGTCTAGCAGTTGTGTGGGCCATCATGAAATTTCGGCCTTATCTTTACGGTCGCCCTTTCAAGGTGGTGAGAGACCACCATTCCTTGTGTTGGTTAGCCAACCTACGAGACCCGTCCGGGCGACTTGCTCAATGGAGTCTTCGTCTGCAGGAGTTCAATGTTACCATTGTCTACAAATCGGGCCGCAAACACAAAGATGCGGACACGTTGTCGCGCGCTCCCGTCGAAACTTGCGATAAGGACATGGGTGAAGACGGCGCATTCCTTGGGGCCCTCACAGCATCTGACCTGATCACACAGCAGCGCGAGGACGCCGAAATACGCCCTTCCCATCGATCACCTAGAAGGCAAGAATGTTACAATCCCACAACGCATTTCTCGCAGTCTCTCGACCTTCTGCCTACGAAAGGGTCCTCTACAAGAAAAACTCGAGTGCCAGCGACAAAGAGTTTCTGTTGGTCGTACCTACCACCCTCCGTGATGACATTCTCCTAGCCTACCATGATGAGCCCACGTCTGGACACTTGGGACTTTCACGTACCCTTGCAAGAGTATGCCAGACGTACTACTGGCCCAGACTTTACACCACGGTGGAGCGTTACGTGCAAAGCTACCGTGAGTGTCAACACAGGAAATCGCCGTCTTTGAAGCCCGAGGGGTTACTCCAACCCATCGCACCACCTAGCACGCCGTTTGATCAAATCGGCATGGATCTTCTGTCAGCCAGTGGAAACAAGTGGATTATAGTCGCCACAGACTATCTAACACGCTACGCCGAGACAAAAGCTGTACAACATGCCACGACCTACGAAGTTGCCCAGTTTTTTATCGATCAGATAGTCCTAAGACATGGTGCCCCATCACATGTCATCACCGACAGAGGAACTGCCTTTACGGCCCAACTAATAGAGGACATATTCGAGCTGAGCTGCACGCAGCATCGCAAGGCCACTGCCTATCATCCGCAGACCAACGGACTGACAGAACGGCTAAACAAAACCATTGCTGACATGCTGTCTATGTATGTAGATGTCCAGCGTAAAACATGGGATCAAGTCCCGCCATACGTTACATTTGCGTACAACACCGCCATTCAGGAAACAACGCGATTCACACCGTTCCGTCTTATCTACGAGCACGAGGTCCAGACCACGCTATGCACCCGCACGACACCGACGCATCACTTACTTCCGACTCCGAGCAACTTACTCAACACGCAGAGGAAGCTCGTCAACTCGCGCGCATACACATCGTGAAGCAGCAGAGTACAGACGCGCGACGCTACAACCTTCGGCATCGGCAAGTCGAATACCAGCCAGGTGACCAAGTCTGGGTGTGACTCCAGTCCATCGCCAGGGGTTGTCTCAGAGCTCCTTAGTAGATACTTTGGACCTTACAAAGTGACATGCCGCATTAGTGAACTATGAGGTCATTCCCGACCGTGCCACGTTGCCTCGGCATCGACAGCACCACTCAGATATGGTGCATGTTATTCGCCTCAAATCGTACTTCGCACGTTAAGGCGGCTCCAACCCGATCTCATACGACTTCCACACTTTCACTTTTCTTTTAGTAAGCACCATAGTTTAGTAAGCATCAGGTCGATTCTTTTCTTCTGGCGGGGGGTGATAATGCCGCTAGGTGTCACGCGCCAGCGCTGAGAAAGAAGTGACCGGAACGCGCGCTCGGCAAGAGGTGGGCGCTGAAGAAGAAGAAGCAAAGGCTGAGGACGCTGGGTACATCTTCAATTGTCTTTTCGTGACTATATCGAACTGTTCTGCCATTCCCTTTGAGTTCGATATATCCATGATCGACTGTAGCAACTTCTAAATGTTTTTTGCAGAATCTTTGCAATAGAAAGGAGGGCTGGCGTTAACTATGCGCAGGAAATTTCTCGAGCTGTAGGATAACGAGTGTTTCTGGTTTGCAGGAGGAAGCAACTTACTCATGCCACGAGTCGGAACTCACACATTGCCAGCCATCAAAGGTCAGTGGGCATTGGTCACTGTTTCTGCCATGACTTGGGGGGGGGGGGGGTTATTGAGTAGTGCAATTTCCTCATTTAATTAAGTGCAAACATTATTTTCAGCTTACTGCAAAATTATAAAAGGTGAAATGATAAAAAGTCGGGCAATAAGGCATTAGCAGACCATCACTTGGTTTGACTTTAAACGAGATAACATAGCTTGTGTCGGCCTGTAGTGTTTGGCCTAAGAGCATCAGCTGTACAAGTTAATCTTAAGATTTTTTAAAGATCGGTTGCACTTCAGCATTGGCTGTGAGTGAAATTAGGCTTGAAGCAGCACTTGTGTTCATTCTCTTGTCATTCCCATCGTTCTGCACCGAAATTTTCTTGCAATTTTGTTTCCTTTGTTGCCTTGGTCAGCTTACTTTTCAGGTGACATCACTTTCTTTCGCTTTTAACATTGCCTTCCTTGTGACTTGGTCGCATCCCTGTTGAAGAAACACAGGTGTAGCTTACAAAAATGGCAAGTAGTGCATGGGTTTAATGAAAACTGCCTGGTTTGGCAAAAGCTGCGGCTAGTATTGTGTAGGAGCAATCAAACCGAGTAGCCTGCTTTGAGCTGCGAGTAGACCCAAGAAAAGCGGTGAGGGAGCTGAAATTCGGCTACCTTCCATCAACGTTCATCCTGTAGGGTTGACATTCCCCACAGTTGCCACTGATTACGGCAGTTCTCAACAGTGTGACGCGTCTTCGTTTTGCAGGACGGGAAATTCTTGCTCACCTCATCTGCGTGGCGGAGACCACTGTCATCGTTGTGGAGCTTCACAGATGTCTTCGACCAGAAGTGAGTCACTGACCGTACCAGGGTTTGAATGGTCCAACAATTATACTGCAATTATCTTTCTTTTCGCTCCTTGTCAGTCATTTGAGGGGAATTCCAGCGGTGTTGTCACTAGAATCAGTTGGTTTGGGGCAGTGAACAACCGAGTGGCAGGAATCGTTGTGTGTTCTGAGATTTTTGCTGCTTCTCATTAGTGACGCGATTGAAAACTAAATTGTTTGGCTTCGGTGGTGAGCTTGTGCTCAGGTTCCTCACTGTGTTTGCCGCAGGCTTACGTTTGACGACGACTACTATGTGGAGTTCGGCAAGCAGTCGCTGGACCGGGTGCTGGGCACGAGGCACGAGACGGCCCACATCTACGACACGTCCACGGGGGCCCTGCTCTCGACGCTGCGTGACGCCGACCTGTCGAACCATTACACTCGCAACCGGGCCACCTTCAACCCAACCGACGAGCTGGTGCTCTCAGATGGCGTGCTCTGGGACGTGCGCTCGGTGTCGCCCCTGCACAAGTTTGACAAGTTCAACCCCCACGTCAACGGTGTCTTCCACCCCAATGGACTTGAGGTGCCTAGGCTTGCATGTGATTGGCTCCTCGATTGTTCCTTTATTTTTTTCATCCTCAACATCATTTTATTTTATGAAACCAATGCAACAAAACATGATTGGACCCATAGCCAGCTCGGCTAGTGAAAGGTCCAAATACATGATAGTCATTAAAGGAATGGCAGACATTCAAACCACATGTACAAAAAGACCTGAGATACTACACTAACGGTATTGCAAATATGTAAAATGCGTACATATTCTGAAAAACAAGAAAAAATAGGCTTATGAATGTACAAAACCAAACACAAAGGTATTTAGTTCCACAGTTCTGGACAGACAAGAAAAATGTTTTTCAATAAGGCCGAAAAATTATGTTTGCGTTTGATGTCATCGGGAATCTCATTCCATATCTGAGCACCATTGTACTCTAATAGCCTTTGACCTTAAGTGTTATGACAAGGCGCTAGGTTGAATCTATTATTAGCGGCAGCTCTTGTTTGTCTCAGCGGCGATCTAAACAGTGTAACAGAAAATGGATCATTAGTTCTTATTACTGTTTTTATTATTTGAGCTATCTTTAGTTTGTATGCAACTGATACCGGTAATATTCGCAGTTCTTGAAAGAGTGGTCGACTAGGCTCGGTTGTCTTTGCGAAGGTTATGGAACGAACGACACATTTCTGCAAGCCTAAAATTGATTCTAAATATGTTTTATAAGTACTGCCCCATGTCTCTAGGCAGTAACATAAACGACTATGGACAAACGCGAAGTACAATATGCGTAAAATCGGTGCGCGAAAGCATTCCCTCGCCCTTAATAAAATATGACAGCCATAAGCTAATTTAGAACAAACATATTTAATTTGTTGCTTCCAATGCATGTCTGATTCAAAGACTACACCCAAGTACTTGGTGGGAGGGACATTAAGCAAATACGTACCGTTTAAGGTTAAAAATAAATTATTACAGCTAATATTCTTTCTTCTTGAGTGAAAGAAAGTATACTTTGTTTTCTCGGTGTTAAGTGTGAGCTGTCACAAAAGTGTTAAGAGTTTGCCGTCCGAGTTTCATGCGTTTGCTGCATTGGTACATTTCTGTTTGCAAGTGGTAGATACGGCAAGATAAAAGCTGCTTAGTGTGGTGGCGTGACTTTGTCCCAGCACCCCAAACGGGAGGCTGCAGCATGGCACTATACAATTGAACCTTGATAAAAACAAAATCTCGGGCAACATTAAAATACCTTCACTATATCTGACATTAATTAAAACCATATGTTTGTTACATGCTGATACTGCCGAGAAAAATTTTTAATTCACTTTGCATATTCGGGTTATATCGAAGTTCGACTGTACGATTGCCGACCGATAATTTGGACTCGACGGGTATCATCAAACATCCGAATGATCGGGAGTCCAAATGCTCGATTTGCCAGAAAATAAGGGACTTTATTCCTCAGGTAACCAAAAGTGGTGCGCCATATTCTCATATTCTCACATTTTCGGATAATTTTAATTTCGCAAGACTAGCGCAAGTCACATCAGCATCTATGAGTAACGGCATCCTTTGCACAGTGCCAAGCACGCTATCTTATCACGGTATGGAAACTCTGCCGCCTCTTGAGGCATCTGGCGCTAGTCATGAGGATAGTATCTTCGAAAGTGAACGTCTGAGAATACGACAAGTTTGACAACGTGTTGCTACACACACACACACACACGCTTGCCTTTGGCCTAGACAGTCTGTGGTTGCAATACTCGCGCGATGCCATTTGTGCTATTGCTTTTCACGCTTTTCACACTTCGTCAGTGGCTAGAGCAGCGCTCCATCCACGTTATCAATGGGATCGGCCGGCCATGAACGGTGATTGATAAGAGCAGAATGGAACTTGCACGACAAATCGCGCAAATCGCACATGCACCCATTATGACTTAGTAATTTCGCTTGTCCTGTGGTTTGGGCACAGTCAGTGACTACTGGATTGACTAGACTGGAGTGGAAGTAGGGAGGCCTGTAACGTTAAAGAAAGGCCTGTAACGTTAAAGAAAGGAAACGTGCGCAAAACAGATGACGAATATTGTTGCCGGACCAGGTAATTTGCAAAGGCTGCAAACTTTTTTAAGAGTGAAGTGTGTCCAAATTATTGGTTGGTGACTGTAAGGACTTCGAAAAGTGTGACATTGAAAAGCAGAACATACACGGACAGCAAGCTACAGAAGTTTACAGTACATTGGTTTGATGGCAAATGTGTGTTTCTGCTTTGTTAAGACACTGTGCTTCTAATTTAGTGGTTTGTCAGTCAGGTTGCCCATGCTACTTCACATGGAAACATTGAGAAAATGGTAATTCTTCTTCAAGGAAACTTTAAGGAAACATGTTCTATTGCATTTATTAGAATTTTTTTACGCTTACTTGTGTGTTTGTTGCTTGTTTCACTTTAACCAGTATGGCACTGTTGATTAACATGAAGATTACTTTTTGCCCCTGTTTGTTTGATGTAGTGCCTTGCCTTTGAATAGGTTTCTACAGTCAAACCCACTTATGATAATACTCCAGTGCCAATGAAATGCCAGTGCTACAGTCGAATCTCGATCATTCTCGAAGGGGCCTGAAAATTTGTTCAAATTATAAGAAGTTCAAAATTAAAGGAAGCGAATTGAATGGAGGACTTACCTGCAGTGGTGTATGTGCGCTGAGCTAACACATGAGTGGGAAGTTCCAGAAGGTTTATTCACACATATTTACAAATTACAGCCAACGTCTGGTTTTTCAGACACAATAAGGGCTGAGAAAACGCCCGGAAAATCAGGCAGTGCGAAAAGTTATTGCCTGCCTTTTACTGCCCCCAAGGACCCAACTTGCCAAAGGCTTGTCCGAAATAGCTCTACAGGCCTGTCCGTACACCTCCCAGGCGTATTGATGCTCGTACTGTGATAGGAGACGGCATGTGAACGCATGTGTAAATAAAGGAAACATACCATGTCCCGTGACAATTGCCCTTTCTAACTTTTGGTATGCTTTGCCGCGTAACATTTCTGTATCGGGGCGAAGCTGACATTCGAGAACCGGCATTATGCAACGCGCCATACTTTCCGTGCTCCGAAACTACTGGCGAGGATTACAAAGGCGGAGTCAGCGCCATTGCTAACAAATTGTTTCAATGAAAAAACGGCACCGTACAGCAAGAAGCTTGGTAAGGAATGTTGAAGTAGCTAGGCCTAGCGTTGCTGCTTCAGTGTGGCTGCAGCTGCGAGCGGATCTGCTAGTTGGAGGCGCTGCTGCGTGATTTGGTGTGCTGCATACAGCATTGTTGGAGTGCAGCATGTTCGAATTAACCATCGCAAATGCTTGTGCGTTCGAATTGCCGGACATTTTCATCCATTGGAATACACATAACTTTGATGGGACCACAGCATTAGTTTGAATAAACTGAAAGTTCAAATTGTGTGTTTGAATTAACGAGATTTGACTCTATAATAAAGTAGTGTTATAGCCGGCTTGTGCAAAAAAGAAAAGCACGATCAAGCTCACTTATAACTTCCACACCCGTGAGCATTTGTGTTCTATGGTAAAATAAACCATTCACTACAATGCTTCAATAAATATAGGTACTGGGTGTCTGCAGAGACGCGAGTAGCTGGAAAAGAAACAAGAAAAGTCTTGAGTTTGCCACACTTGCCTGTGTGCACTCCGCCAGGCCGCGCTAGTACACCTGCCTTCCTTCCACCCCTGCCACTTGTGTTTCGGAAGTGTGGAAGGCATGGCACGGTGAGGTGCAAGCTTGCCACGTGCAGGTGGGTGTGGCTTGCATTTTTCTTTTACTTTTCCAGGATTTTCCAGACACCCAGCAGCCAGACATGATCGTTAAAAGCAATAACACCATGGGAACATTGCCTTAAGCAGCTTATCTTACCATTGACCATAGGCATAAGTTCACATAGCTCATTGTTACATCCGATAGGTTGCTTTCACTACAGGTGGGGTCTACTGTATACAGCATTTTGTTGAATCTATGGCCCCCTCTTATGCAATAACCAGGAAAGATGGCCTTTGAGGGTACTCTGAAATGCCAGTAATATTTTTATGTGTGTTTGTCTACATCGTCGTGCAAAATGAAAATGTGCTCAATTCCCACACTAGGTGATTTCGAACTCTGAAGTCTGGGACTTGCGGACTTTCCGGCTCCTGCACACGGTGCCGGCTCTAGACCAGTGCCAGGTGACCTTCAACGGTGCCGGCGATGTGTTGTATGGCGCTGTGCTCACTGAGGACGATGACGACTCGGCACGACTTTTCAGCTCTTCATTCAGAACCTTCCATGCGTCGGACTACTCCTCCATAGGTGAGCCTCTTGAGTTTGTTTAGTGGTCGCAATGTTTTTCTACGCCTGGGCAAGAGCAGGTTCAGGCACGTGTGCCACTATATAAAAGCTACAGAAGCAGTAATGAATCCCATGGTAACCAGAATATAGGTCGTTTTCCACTAATCCTTTTCAAAAAAAGAAAACTTTACATTTGTCCTATATTGTGGTGTCAGGCAAAATTTCAATTGTCGTTTGGCCACTATGGTACAAGGAAATAAAGCATAGACAGTGTCATTGTTTTTGGTGTTGCCATTGCGAACACGCGAACTTCGCAATTTCTGTGCAAACATGCTTGGAATGTAAAATTAGGTCTTGGCTAAGTAGCGCATCATAGGTGATTGAATATTGTATAGGTCACCACTAGTTGCTCTGAGTATTTTACGAGGTTAGCTTATTAGATTAATCGCTAGTCTGGCATAATTCCCAATTATGCAAAATCTTAAATATAAGTTTCGAAGTATAAGCATGATTACAGTAGAGTTTTGGTAATTTGACACCAGTTAACTCGATCTTTCGCTTAGTTCGGTGTCGGCCTAACGTCCTGGCTGGTGCCCATGTATTTCCGTGGGACGAGACTTTCTTTATTTCGATCCTAAAATTTGCCTTCGCCAAATAATTTTAACTTCACCAATGCCTGACCCCTACACTGACTCCAACAGCGACCCCTTAAGAGGAAGCTTTAGCTCGGGCCCAACTCTGACGCGGCCTATTCAAATACATGTAAAATGCAAAAACGTTTTTCTGAGATAACCCCTGGACCAATTTTAATGAAATTTGTTGCATTTGAAAGATAACGTTGAATTCTAGTGACTGTTAGAAGCGGAATTTCGATTTAATGCCTGAGTTTTGTTAATACGATTTTCAAATATTCGACCGTTTGAAAAAAATAGAAGGACGACGTTTGCAAATTCATAGCTCTGCATCAAGAATATATATCGTCGTTTTGTAAATGGCATCCATTAGATCATTCAAAGCGGACAAATTCTATATGTCATATTACCTCTTACGTGAATTTGTTACGTTGGTTACAAGAGTTCTGCAAAAGCTGTATTTCCATATTACTAAATTCTTTTGTATTCATGTGTAACATGACAATTTTGTCCACTTTAGATGTGCCATTAGATGCAATTCACAGAATTGTATTATCCTTTTTCTTTGTTGAGGTACATTCTTGTAAACTTGATAGTTTCATTTTATGGAAACTTTGGAATTTTGCCAATTTTTTAATAAAGCATTGGCCACCTAACTCAAAAATTCGAAACCAGCAGTCGCTAGAGTTTGTTTTTATTTTAAATGCAACAAACCTCGTTAAATTTGGTGCAGTGGTTGCCGAAAAAAACGAAATCTCCTTTTACATGTATTTAGATAGGAGCATTCGAGCTAAAGCTTCCTCTTAAGTGACATCTGTCTCGGCAGAGTTTAATGGACAGTGAATGTGTTGAACAAAAGTCATATCTCATCGAAAAAGCCTATTTTCGATCCACACTGAGAAGTTTTCCAAGCAATTACAGTAGCTCAGTGTCTAATTACAGTATTTACCCGGTTCTAACAGACTTTATTTTTATTTTTTTAAGAGCCCCTCACCAGGCCCCATAACAAATTTTTTTAAATGCTGCCAATTGCTATGTGCCCTCTCGAAAGTGCCCTACCGCAAAAAAAATTTCGAATCTGCTCATTAATAGCCAAGATAGAAATATTCCAGTGCCGCGAACCAGTGAGTTCAGGAGGTGAGCTTCACAGCAAAGCAAGACACACACTAGTGCTTCGTCTAGCCTCCGCAAGCGAAATTGCTTCCCTGCGTGCTCCCATGCTGGACCTCGAGGATCACGTGACACATACGTCACGGGCTCCGCCTTCTTTTTTTTTCTTTCTTTTTCTCCTCGCTTTTTTTTTTTTGCGGCACTACACACTTCCACTGACGGCGTCGCGCGCAAGCCATTGCGATTGTCTCGTGTCACGCAGTGCACGATTTTGCACACTGTGCACGAGGACACCTGACTAGCAGTGTAAGTCTGTGCTACACGAACACTGAGGCAGACACAAGCGGATCACAGAGCATGATCCCGCGCTGAAACACGGTACAAAATTATATAGTTTCAATGCCTGCACGCACAACTGCACGACCGTGGGAACAAAAAGATGAAACGCTAGTACATCTCTCTTGCTGCGGTGCGAAGTAAAACAAAAGCGTGCAGACATTCGGTTTGTGTATTTTATACTTTCTGTAAGCGTTATTTCATCTATTCAATCAACATATTACATGAATAACAGATATTGCCTTGAGTACTTCTCGAACTCGTGTCACCACGAGCAACGTCACAGTGCAAAATTGTGTGTACGTAGGCGCACTAGCACGAGTATGTCATCCTCCAGCTTGGAGAGCGGTGGCCGTGAGGAGAAGGGAAAATGGCGTTCAGTTGGAAATTTCAGGTCTCTCTGCAGCACATAGCGATGTAATGTTTTGTTATCATGCAATTTATGCTCTGCGCTCGTCAGCTCAAAGGACCAGACCTGGTGAGGGTCTCTAAGAAATTTGAATCAATTGCCTGCACATTGCAATCAGATACGAAACCAAAACCTCCTTCGCAGTGTTCTTATACTTTATCGCATAACACAAAATTATTGCGGCGAAGCTTACTAAAAATTTGCATGTAGCGAAGCCGACCTTAGAAAACCGATCACCATTAAGCAACAACTCTTCTTGCTAAAATATCGGGTGCACATTGGATTTCTACTTCGCTTAGGGGGCTTTAATGTCATTCTTGCATTAGACCCCTAGAAAGTGGACGTGCGTATGATTTTAAGGCCCATTGGAATCGGGCAAATACTGCCAAATGAATTAGCAGTGTGTTTCGGTGTTGTTTTTTCTGCATCTTGTTTAATTCGACCTGCCGGATAATTCGATAAATGTCATTGGTCCCATTAGGTTCTAATTCATAGAAGTCGGCTGTACCATAAACACTGGAGCATTTGCAAAAGAACCCAATGAATACCCCTGGAAAAGAGAAAGAATAGTTATGCATATTGCTCATACAAATAGCTATATCCAACAAAGCTTTAATATTTGCATAAACAGTCCAGTACGAATTATTTGAAGGCCATTGTTAAAGTGCACTGTGGCGGGATGCATTGGGCATGATGCCGTGATGCAATGTGCACTCAGCCTTTCTGCGAGACAGTATTCAAGTGAACCTCTGGTTACCTATCTTACAATGCTGGTAATACATGGGAAAATACGGCAGTACATTATTTTGAAACAAGGTGCAAAGTAAACATTTCAGTGGCGTATGCACGTGACAGGATGACTAAGGATGACATTATACCCTCTGATATTACCATACTTGCACGATTCTAATGCGTCGTTGAATGAAATGCATACCCAGTTCCCGTGGATTTAAACTAAGAAAATAAGAATGCACTTGAATGTAACATAAGTCCAGTTTATAACAGAAAAATATAGCTTGCCCTCCATGTTTAGTGGCCAGGAAAAGCTAGACATGCAGAATTTAACTTCACAGAAGGGAATCTTTTTTTCTTTTTTTTTAACTGAGCATTCATTAGGATGTGGCGTGTTGTTGTCGCAACTTGCACTTCATTCGCCACAGATACCAACCATACCAGGGTGGTATTCTGAAGTGATCACTTTTAGTGATACTATACAATCACTTTCACATGACTTTACATGACTCTGCGTCTGACTTTTTCAAGTATGTGACCAAGAAAGTTCCTGGTGCTGCACGAAGATGGTGAGGTTGGTGCATCGCCAGAAATGACGGCAGCAGCACATGCCGATGCAACTGGTGCCGAGTCACGGGAAATCTAGTAAAAGTTATAGTTTCTCCAAAAGGATTTACCAAGAATACTGCTCCAATCATAGTCGAAAACAGAATCACCCCACAGCGCCTTTTGTGGAAACTTGTTATGTCACCATCGTGTAATGGCTATTATGCTGCTTCTGGTGGCTCTGACGGTGGGCTGTTGCCATCGCCGCCAGTGGAGTCTTGGTTTTGTATATTATTGTAGTGCACAGGCAGTTTTCTTGGAAAAGAGGTGCACCTTAGGTTCGTGTTACATAACACAGTACTTGTAGGAACCTCTTTGCCCCTTTTGACCTTTTTCACCAAGAGATTTCATTGCAATGTCTTTTTGTTTTCCAGCAACAATCGACATCAAGCGCAACATCTACGATCTCAAGCCTGATGAGTCAGATTATTTCCTAGCTGTTGTGGAGGTAAGCAATGCGAATGTCTTAAAAGATGTAAAACAGCCGTGCTAAGTTAGAGTACAGGCTGTTTAAAGGGGCACTGAACAGAAAAACAATTTGGACATTAAGTTACATGTTTCTACAATGCTAGAAGGAATCTGCACTTTGTGTAATGGCAGGTTTGGCAAGCCAGAAAAGATGCAAAAATATGAAAAACTCTGCGTGCCGTTTCGGAAGTACCTGCACTGGCTCGGCATGATGTTAGGGATTTTGATAACGTCTGCTTGAGCTTTATTAATTTTTCATCGAGGAAAACAGGCCACATTGTAAACTCTTAGTGGGTAACAACAGCCCGAATAACAAACAAACAAAAATAAAGAATCTTAGAAACTTGTGATGTCAGGCTGATATACCCATGCTGGGGTCTTAGTACAAAACTTAAAGTAAACCTTAACGAGATAATTACGAAGAAAAAGCTTGAGCACTGCTTTCAAGATTGTAATATTTAAAAATTAATGAGCGATTATGCACTGTAAAAGTTCAGGTGTCAATTGGAGATGTTTGATGTACGTTTTTTTAATGTCTGTGTAGCATTTGTGACTTGCGTTTCAGTTGTTGTCACTGTTACATTAAGAAGTTCTAGGCGGGATGGATGAGTAGCATCAATTTTTCTGAGGATATAGGAACTTTAGAACATACACAGTGAAGTTCATCACGCTAGCTCTGGCTTGAACATGTGACCAGGAAGAGTTTCGGGATGCTAAACACATAGCTTGGGCACGCTGTGTTAACCAGCTCAGTAATGTTGTGTACTAAAATAGAGAGTAATTGCTGTATTTGCATGTAAATAATGCGACCACGAATAGTGTGTAGGGACTTTCGGTCTCTCACAAAAAGAAAAAAACTGCTTACTATAAAAATTACTATACAAACAGGAATTATGACTACAGTAGAACCCCGCTTGCGTTCCTCACTGCTGCGTTTCCCGGCTGCTACATCGTTTTCATCTGGTCCCGGCATAGCTTCCATAGGATCCAATGTATAAGGAACCCCGCTGTTACGTAGTAGCTTTGAAAACGTTCCCGCATGATACATCGCAACTTAGCACACCGAACCCGCCTGTGCTTAAGGGCCGTTTATAGTTCGACGTAACGCCCCCGCGCGCACGCACACTACGTCACGTCGGCGAAAACGACCCCTCTATAGTTGGGCGCACCGGCGGCTTCCGACGCGCCCCGACGGGCCCGGCGCCGATGTGGCTCCTGAGCCATTCGCGCGTCGGAGTCGGCGGAACTCTCGCACTACAATGCATTGCGCGCGAAGAAAAAGGCGCCAATGCAACTCCGCAGACGGATTTGTGGACGACGCGCGACTTAGCGAACGTTCTGCGCATGCTCCGAAGATAGCAGCTGAAGCCGCGCGCGTTGAAGTATAGAGGGGATGGCATCTCGGCTGGCGCAGCGCAACCGACGTAGCGTGACTGACCACGAATGACGCTCGCCCGCGCGCCAATAACGTCGGACTATAAACGTGCCTTAAAGTAGGCAACGCGCTCCAACCGCCATTTTGGCTTTTGACGAGTTTTGGCCGGGCTTGGCTATAGAACTGGCTGCGAGAAGCCGCACGTCAGTTCGAGAGGCCGCCACTAAGTGGCCATTCATAAAAAATGCTCTCACTATCATCATTACGGTCACCGCATGGTTTTTGGACGGGCCTACTCACGGAGGAAGGAAACTCGGGAGAGGCCTTGACGTCACTCTGTGTGAAGCTAAAGTGAAGCCGGAAGTTGGCGTTGCTCATGGCGTTGCCCTGCTATCGGGCCAGCTCTCCTCTCTTGTTTACATTTCTCGCGAAACCATGCCGCGCGACGCGCAACCGGGCTTCTCGGACACGCGCGCTCTGCATCAATACTAAACAATCTTTAGCACGTTAGCATGATTACGCCAAAGAGGGCAAAATTTCCCGCGGATATTCCTTCGTCTGTTGCCATTGCCGTGGCGTGGTGACGACGAGGAGCACGAGCCGCATGACGCCGGGGAGTTGCCAAATACTAGCTTTGGAGAAGCCGTCGCGGCTCTGGACCTCCTCCGCAGGTACGTCGCACCTAAAAGCGACGCTGACAGCAATGCGGCCTTCCAGGCTATTGAGAAATGTGTGGCAATTTCTAGCGAGTGAAAGAAATGGCAAGCCACCATGTAGACTTTTTTAAGTCCTAAGTGCGCTCTGTGGAAATAAATAGTCTATAGTTGAAGCTGCACTTTTTTCATTCGTTTTCGGAGCTTTCCTCACTGTTGCATTTTCCCGGCTGTTACGTTTTTTTTCCCCGGTCCGGTGAAAAACGTATGAACGGGGTTCCGCTGTATAAGAACTGGGAGCGATGCAGAAAAGCGGGTGCCCGCAAGGCTTTATTCATCGTTACTTCGAACTGCTGTCACAAAATAAGGTGAAAGGGTGAGTGTTGACGTATTTAACCCTTTCGGCGAGAACAGCATCGTCGTTCATAACATCCACCAAAGTTATTAGACAAAGATCACTACGTAAATGCCCCCAACACAATTGAACATGGCAAAGCCTTAGTTGCATTGCACAGTGATCCACTGTGGGACTTAGAAGACAAATCACACGATGCACCGCACAGCAGCACCCATCGTATCTTTCACACAAATTAGTGGGTAAACAGTGATGAAAGTTCACTGTGCTCTCGCGTCACAGAAGGACAGTTTGTGTGGGAAGACCGTTCATAATGTAACCCATTGAGGGTCAATGACGTAAATATGCAGCGCCGCGAACAAGTCCAAAAATGGTCGATACCGTATATTTACGGCGCTGTCTGTACGTCTGTAAGCATGCCAGTTTTCTAACTTATGCTATTCTGTCATGTGCTGCCGCTATGTGGGAATACAGGGAATTTTTTCGCGTGCCTCCCTCTCTCGGTTTTCGTTGCATAGTTTCTTTTAGAGCTTGTTTGCTTCTGCGTGTCTATACACTACCACTCGCATGTTGGCGTATGTGCGATTGGGCAATGGTTCGGGTTTTGTTCCGGGCGTGGTTTCGGCTTCTTGGGCTCGCAAAACTGACAGCTATCTCGTTACTAATCACTCAAAGGACGACCGCCTCTTTCTCGCTCGTTTAGTGCTCACAGGGGTGCGCATAGGAAGGATGCCCCGGTGCATGGGTTTCCGTTGCTTTCTTTTTTTTTTGACACTCGCGAAAGCTAATTGCCTCGATACGATGAAGATTAGCGGAAGTTTTTCACGCATTGTGCTTTTTCGACGGGCACAGAACCACACAGTTTTCTTGAGTGCGTGCACCTACGCAGTTCGATTACGCTGTGGCTGTATTTATTAGTGTAAGAGCAGGAACATTTGAGCCCTGCGAAATATTCTCGTGTGCGCATTTTCAAGGCCTTGAACTATGTCTATAAAAATGCATCAAATTTTTCATTCTTATAAGTTTATTTCCTCTTTTTATTGTTGTTATTCGTGAATGAAGAGTATATACCAACGCAAAATATTTTTTCTCACTTTATGGTCATCCTAGAAAAACGACATTAGATATTTTACGAAATAAGTCCCTAAGAAGAATTGGAATCTGCAATAAAAGAAATCGACCCTGGGCGGTTGCATATGGCGAAAGAGATCGACCCTCAAAGGGTTAACGATTAGACGCTTATGAAAAAAACATTTTTCCTTGTGTAATGTGAGTGATGCCTGACTTATGCACCTCTCACCGCATTTATTGATTATGTTGACCTTTGAAATGGCGTTTCGTCTCTCTTCTTTGTCCGCGTTTGAAGTGCACGCTGTACATAGCAATAATAATGTTTCAGGGATAGCTCTATTCTGAGCTCCCACCTCCTGAGCAGCGCACACAATATTCCATCTAGCCCAACACATGTGTCCTCAGTTAAAGACAGTGCAAGAAACACTTCGCCACAGTGTAACTACGTCGCCCATTTATTTCCAGGCTGAGCAGCAAAGTTTCGAGGAAATTCAAGCTTGGCAGTGTTCGCGTGCCCCGAAGTTTCATAGTCATCTGCACATTTTGTGACTGTATAGAGCATTCGAGTCTCTCTGCACCGTGCCATTTGCTACCGTTACGACGATTGGGCCAAATGATATTGTCGCCGTAATTTTTGTCTCAGAACCAGGGCACCAGGGATGCCACGATGAGCAGCTCGGAGAGCATCTGTCGTCTCTACGAGGTCGGTCGGCAACGAGAGGAGGACGACGACGAGGTGAGTGGTCTGGCTTTGTGCTCTCTCGGCAGTGGTGGCTCTGGCAAAGGCCGGGAACTTTAGGGGGAAATCTTTTAGGAAATCAGTAGCCATTACAAGTCATTAGTAGGCATTATTAGTCATTACTAGTCATTATTAACCTCTACCAATCTCTATTATAATGTTAACTTTCACTAACTGCCACTATCAATCATTTTTCATTATTTAATCTGTCTTCGTATGGCGTGCTGATGCTTCGGCAGACACTCCTGCAGTCAGGTCTGTTGACACACACTTCACCATGGGCCTAGAAAGGCCTTCACCTTAAAATTATTGAGCATTGCTGGTTGGGTTTCTAAAGTCAGCTTCGCCGCAATACGTCCTCGTTATGCGGCAAAACATACAAATATTGCGAAAACTTGTTTTGGCTTCGGTTTCTTGTCAATGTGCACCAAGCAGGCAATTTCTGGACGAAGTTTTGTTTTAAGAAAAGGCATCTGTTGAATTCGTGTAAATACCATCATCAAACATTGCGAGCTACGGTTATTGCTTGAAAATCTCCCCAGGGCGGTCCAACAATGGGCATTTTCAATGAGAGAGGGCATGCGTTCAATGCATACTCTGTCCCCTAAGCTCTGTCGAGACTTACGCTTACACTAAACGGTCGCTGTTGGGGTCAGCATAGGAGTCAAGCGCGTGCATGCCGACTGGTCAAGTTCGAATTATCCGGCGAAGGCCCGTTTTATTATAAAAATAACAAAAGTTTGGGCCCATAGAAATGCATGGGTGCCTGCTGGCACCTTTGGCCGGGATCAAATGAATCCAAAAATTGAATCAAACTGAGTCAAAATAATGGAAGTCCTCTGTAGTTGGATTCATTTAAACTGCCCATCGGTCTGGATTCGCATACCGTATTTACTTGCATAATGATCGCACCCCTGAATTTTGTCATCAAAATTTGATTTTTTTTTAATTTCCCGTGGAATGATTGCACCCTGAACTTGCCGCAGTGATATGTTGTGTGCCAAGTTTAGCTAATAATGCTTGCGTTTACCATCTGTCGAATGCTCTACAAGACAAACCTAGCGGTCTGCATGCACCAAACATTCTTAAGCAGATGCCCCATTTCGTTCCTTTCATCACTTTCTGCGCTTCCATGACAAAAAAAGCTACAACCATACTTGCCTTTATTATGTGCAGGCTTTATAATGGTTGTGGTCAACAACAACAGCATTTGCATCCCGCAAATGCGGATTGAAAAAACTTTTTTTTTCTTTTTGAGGGAAATTTAACCCGCGTAGTGATCGCACCCCCGAATTTGCGTTCTTTTTTTGTTGTTTTTAACAAAAAAGTGTGATCATTATGCGAGTAAATACGGTATTAACTGAATGTTTGAGTGAGTTGGTTGGGGTGATCCATTATTTTGGCATTGCGCACGACGCTAGAGAAGGGATTTGGATCAGATACACACGAGCTCTTGTGCATGTCCAATGAAAGCTTATTATCGGCACGAACGGATACATGTAAGCACGTGCAGGTAGATGCCCATAAATCGTGTAGTAGGAGATTTTATAGCAAGTGTCAGTAGTAAATACGCAATGAGGACAGTTAGGGCTATAGAATGGTAAATAAAAATAAAAATACTGCAGTGTTTGCAATTACATTGAGTGAACACGAATGCATGGCATTCCATTTTTAAAATATCTTTTGCTTCCTGAACTAATAAGTTTTGAGGTACAAGAGTGAAAAAGGACCTTAAGAATCGTTGCAGGTGCGCAAAGCTGTGATGCATGCCGATGCTGTACGAATAAGTGAGTGTAACTAGCTATGCTGGAAAGGCTGCGACATAGGGAACTGCATAGCCTTGTGACCTTAAATTTAAATGAAAATGATCCGTACTTTGCATTTATGTGTGGGATGTGTAGTTGGATGGATATCCTTTGTCTAGCCTTGTCTGCAATGCCTGAATAACTGATCTCGTATTAACCCTGTGGGTCATCACATATTCACTGAGTAGTCATACCTGTTTCCATTCAGCTCCTAATCACTACCATTTCATAGTTTTCAAATTACAGAAACGATTGCTTGGAATGCAAAAAAAAAGAAAAGAATTGTGAGGTTTGGTTGCCAGACGTCACCTAGATTTAGTGACCTGCTTGCTCTTAGATCGGTCAGGGTTAATTTATGCATTGTAAATTACTTAAAAGTGTATTTCTATATTAATAATTCAGCAGTGTGTTGCACTCCTGTAACACGTTAAGGCGAATGCCTGCTGCACACTTGGTAATGCACTGTCCCGCACCGTCGCATTGCTGCTTTCCCAGTATTGGTTCTTGGGTTCGTTTTCGATGCTTAGGTTCGTGCTTACCTTTGCACGCCCTCATAGAGGGGTCAATCCAGACTCGCGCCAGCGACGTTTCTCTTCGACTTTGTTGCATCCTTTCAGCAGCAGATGGAAATGTATGCTGTTCTGTGTGCTGTACAGGTGATTGCAATGATTTCACGCACTGTTCGCTTCAGTTTGCGGAGTGCTTGTACCCTCAGCCTTGTGAGGGTATGAGCCATTGCATTGTTTGCTTGCTTACAGGGGCGTGAGCCATTGTTTACCGGTTTATGAGCCATTGAGAAGGTCATGTGGTCTTTTTTTGTACGACTCGACTATATGCCGTGTTTCTGTGCCTTGTGTGCGCGATTCCAGTGAATGTATGCACTGTACGCTTCACTTTTCTGAGTGATTGTAGCCTCTGCATTACGAGAGGGATGAGCCATTGCGTTTTTCGCTTGCTTAGGGGGTGTATGAGATATTGCTGATGATGACAGTTTTGGTACCATTGGACCAGACTACGCATTTTGGGGGGTATGAGCCATTGCAATTGGCCATTTAAGACTTTCGCCTTATTAATGTAACACTATTGTGAAGGTTAGGTACTTACCTGCTGCAAGATGGATTTGCGGGTTAGTTGGTCGATGTTCATGTTGAAATCTGTTCAGGACTGACAATGGAGACAAGAGCACACAACGCATAAATGCGATTCATGAACTTACCTGCTCTCAAGAAATGCTGTGGGAGCGGTAGCATTGCGAGGCTGCCACATACATAGCACAATTTAACCGCAGTGAGCAACAAAAAAATGGCATTGTGCTTTTTCAGTGAACCCATGTAAAATTGTAGAAAAACTAACAGTAATATTGATGGTGACTTAGTACTCTGATCTAGATTTTTGTTTTCAGCAAACTTGATATGAAAGTCTATGGCTGAAGGCACTTGTGGGGCCTCTTTTCATACAGCTCTTGCCCAGGTATCGCATTTGTCTAGAGAAAAGTGTGCAGGTCTCGAAGTCACTCAGCGCTTGAATAACAATGACAACAGCAGTGTTGTGGGACTTTTAGCTTCGCTAAACGTGCATTTGGCTAAAATATCTCATAATTGATTCTTGGGACTGGTGGAAGAAAACAGCAAATCATAACCAGCGCAGAAACCATATGTACTCAGTGATTGGGTTCTACGCCTAAAAGCTGCACAACAGGGTATGGCAGCCGCCGTAGAGGAGGACTCTGGAACAGTTTTGACACCCTTGGAATTTTATAAGGAATGCTGCAAACACACAGTTGAGGGTAAAGCTGGGATGTGCCAGAACTTTATCTTCCTCACAGCGCTGTTGATAAATGTGGAATGGATAAACTGCAGCAAGGCACAACACGATCGTGCTGTCTGGTCTTATCCCAGCTTTGTGTTCACCTTTATTGTACCGTAACCCGTCCGAAGAAGCTACTTGGTCAAAGCCTTGTTCTGGCTTACCCGTGCGTGTGCCTCGGGAGTTCTGCTGGGCAGCTTTGCTACACGAAGTCGGAAAGGAATCGAAACACAACTGATTGCTTTTCACCGCACTTTCGAGAAACGCAAAAAATAATTTATTCGTCACGAAAGCGCTTCTTCCTCACACGATCGCCACTGTCTTTCGGCTGTCCTTTACCAGCGCTCACTTCCCGCTGCGGCCGCGCTCTTCGGATTCACGGGCACTGCTGCCGCCGCTGCCGCCTCTGCTGCCACGACCACCGCTTGCGCAGCTTCCCCATCTTCGCCGCGTGTCTTGTGTTTAGGAAAACCTGATGTTCATCACAATTTCGTTACTCCCTGCGTGTGGAGAGAGAAAAAAGAGAGAGATTCATTGCCTCATCTTTTTGTTGGCCCTTTGTCATGTGCACAGGCATTCATTCAAACACGCCTGTGCCGGAGGTGCACAGCGTGCTGTTTCTACAGCTGCTAGTTACTGCGTGGGTCACCAGCTACATGCTGTTAGTGGTCAGTGTTTCTTTCTTTTTTTTTCTTCGGCTCAGCAGGGTCATGGCAGAAGCAGTGCTGTCAGCAGCGGCAGCAGCAAATTTACTTTTAGCTTGCAGCTAAAATAAGGCTTGCGTATGGAACGAGTTCTAAGTGGTCTTGGACCAGTGGCTATTATGAGATTGCAGGAAGTTGTCGAATAAAAGTGCTCGATGTCTTATAGGCTGGCTCGTTGTTGCAAGTTCCAGCATTGGTGCAACAGCTTGTGGAAATGCGCAAGTTTCCAGAAGCCTATAATTAGTTAATAAAATTACTGGATCTTTATGTGTATGTCGACATTACAAGGAAAAGGCAGCAAAAATTATAAGTCTTGCATCTTGGACCATTTAAATGTTCAGACATCTCAGGTCTTTTCTGGTTAAAGGAAGTTTCCCTTTTGAAAGGAACAATGGTGTCCTAAAGTTCACATAAGTATACCATGGGACCCTCCATTTATCTCGTGTTTATTGCCCATGTTATATATTGTGCAGTCGTTTATTGCTGGACATCATATAATGCACCGCGGTGAGCTGGTGTTGTTGACTACTTTTCCAGGATGCAGATGACGACGAGTCTGACAATATGGGTGAAGAGGACACCGATGAGGACGATGACGACGGTGAGTTCATGCCAAAATCTGGCAGCATGTTGCAGCAGCATCTGGCGGCTTACGGAAAAGAAAAAAACATTTGCCACACACACCCAAACATCCCTTTCAAGTTCTTAAGCAATCAGAAGTGCCGCCTTAGATGTTGCAAACAAATGTGCAACCAGGATTTATTTTCTGTTTTGTTTCTTTTTTCATTGTAAATGAAAAGACTCCGGTGAAGATGAAGACGGTAAGTCAGTGCTGGCCAAGCCAGTTGCTACGAATCTCATTTGATGGCTTCTGCAGATGAGCGAGTTGAGTGAATTGATATCGGAAAAAAAAAGAGCACATTTAGACACGGAGTGCCAGCCAGGGTTTTGTAGAAGTATTCGGGATGCAAGTCCTAGAACCCCTGGACATTTTCATAGCCAAATAAAACCCGGATGCAAGTGTTAGTGTGCAAATGAACGTACAGGCATGGCCACTGCTATTGGGAAAGCGGGGGTGACAGCGTCCCGTGGCGTGCCATTCCCCGCACATCGTGAAGGCTTGGCAGGCAGCTCACTATGGCAGACAATTCCCCTGGCTTTTTCGCTAGTCGCTTTGATTGCGCCTGCGCCACAAGTCTTCGTGAGGCGTCGGGTGTGGGGTTCTGCGCGGAGCCATACCACAGCTCCCTTGTTCCCGCTGGCAGTGGCTGTGCCTGAACGTTTGCTTGCAGAGTTCACGCCATCAGCATCGAGCTTTCAATGCTGGGCATTTTGCTTAATAGCCATGATTTGTCCAGTCACGCATGGATATCGCTAGTGTTTGTTTCTTAAGCGTTATGTGAGGGAGCGCGTTAATACTGGATGGCTGGAGTAGCATCGTTTTTCTTCTTGCATGCCGGCGGAAACCTCGAAAGAAGACAGCTTACTGATTCAGTTGGTCGCTGAGGTGACTTTATATTGAGTCAAGACACGGCATGCATTGAAGGTGCGACTTCGTTTCTTTCCTCATCATCTTGGACGACTCGCTCAGCAGCAGGCACCATCTTCATGTCGGCTCACATTAGCAGTTTCAGTTTCAGAGGAATTAAAAGAACTTGGAGGATCTCAGTATTTTTTGCACTCGTTCATTTCACCTGTGCTCAAAAGTTCTACCATTGTGAAGTCGTATAGCCCACAAAAGAAGCACTCTTGCGCAAATGTGCAGCAGGCCTTGCGCCACCGTAGCATTTAGGCAAGAAGTCGACCCATACCGTATAGGTGTGCAGCTATATGAGCTCTACATTAATCTGTTATCTGTTAACCTGCCATACATGCAGTATGGAAAGACTTCAATAGCTTTGCTTGAACATGGCCTTTGACTAGACTATACAGTGCTGTAACGATATTAGAATGGTGTGGAAACTCTATGAGAAATGTGCGGACAATGCATGCGATAGCCAAACGAAGTCGCAGCTAGGCTTTCATGTGGTTGTCATGTCTGCTTGTTAATTGTTTTATCTAAATGACACAGATTTTCTCCGAGATATTGCTATACTGAAGTCGCCGATTATTTTACATGCAAGATAAAATTTCATGTAATGGCCCAACGAATTCATATAGGAATGATTGGTGTAATGGATATTCTTTTGAAGAGGTTACGCACGCAACCTTTTGAAAGCCGGAAGCTTCTGACATGAATGTATGGCACAGATTGTAGAGTAGCTATCGTGCCCGTCACAATGAGCACAGCTTAGCAAACATTGCTATGCTCAAAGAGTGTGTGAATCTCGCTCGCTGGGCTGAAGCAAGCTTGTGCGAGCGTTAGATTGGAAAAATTGCAGGGACAGTCAAATGCCTTTATAACGAAATCCTTGGGCACTGCGAAATCATTAGTCTTGCGGTTTGTTGTAAAGCACACAGCGTGTCCATAGCAGGCTGGGCAAGTTTAGCAAAAAGAAAATATTATTCATAATTGATTCAGAGTACGCTTAATTAAACTAGTCGGTAGGTTTCTTCCGTGCACTTAGTTCAGAGGAATGTGCAACTACTGTGGACCTTATCGCATCGAAGTTTACAGCACGCTTTGCGGCAAAGCCTAGGAGCGATGCAAGGTACAGCTGCACAACGTCGAATGTCGCTATTGCCTACCTTGTCGAGATTCCTGGTTCATCTGTAAGCTCTTCATCACTGCTGCCTTCGTGGACCTTCTTCACCTCTCTTTCTGTCTTTAATGGCCCAACCATGACGTCCTTCATTATTTCAAAACAGGCCGTTACATCATCAACTGCGATGTATTCATTGGCCAAAACACCTGCTTCTGCGTTAAAACAGGTCGCATACAAGTTGAGCAATGCCTGGAGCTATGCAGCAGTACTTGCAACACTCACCATCACGTGCGTTCGCTGTTCACATGTGAACTCTAAGGCGATGCTTTTGTTGTAAATCGACAAATTGGATGTCGGGACACCTCAGTTCCTTCGTTGTACAGGCAGATTTGTTGTAATAGTCTTAGTTGTAGTGATCTTCACAGTACGTATGAAAGATAGGAATTCGGCCCGGACATAACTGAAGAACCCTTCACGATATAGGTCATTTTGTTGTAGAGGCGTTTGACTGTGTTTCCCCTTCTGCCTTTTTTTTACCTGTTCTTCTGTTGTGTTGCCTGCATCTGTTCTGCTTTATTTGTTTCTTCCTTTTCCTGTTGAGCAAAAAGTTTTCCCCAACTGCAGCTGGCGAGGTGACGAAGCAGCGAAGGTGTGCGCCGTGGCTTGCCGTGGATGGGTGGAGCGGTGGCGTCGTGGTGAATAAATGAATTATGACCCGCACATTGCCGTTGTGTCGGGTGTCGAATGGACTGACGGAAAACTGCGTGCGTGTGTTCCTTGTGCACGAACGAAACTGAGTTCACGGCGTGCCTGTCACTTGTCTCGGAACACCATGCAAATATCTGTCCTTGAAAGTGATTAAACCATCTTTTTTACTCAATCCTTGCAGATGCCTCCTTTCTTTGTTAGATGAATTGTGTTTTTGACAGAATGGCACGTGACTTCATGGCCCCCTGGGTGGGTCATAAATAAATCGGAAGAGCGATAGTCAAAGCTTGCGACAGGCGAGGACATGAGAGGTGGGGTTCCAGAATTGGGCACGCTAGCCCACACACAGTGTGTAGGCTTTCATGTTTCCGAAGTAAAAGTGAAAGTGAAAGGCTCTGTCCTCGGTCCTCTTCTTTTCCTTATCTATATTAACGATTTACCATCCTGCGTTTCCTCATCAGTTCATTTGTTTGCAGATGATTGCGTAATTTTCCGAGAAATAACAAGTTCTAATGACACCGCTCTTCTTCAAGCTGGCATTAACGCAGTCTTTGAGTGGTGTAATACATGGCTTATGGAACTAAACATTAAAAAATGCAAATTCATGCGAGTGTCTAGAAACATTACTAGTTTACCTACTTATAACCTAAATAATTCACTACTCGACAGCGTATCTTCATATAAGTACCTCGGAGTTCACATCAGTAGCAATCTAACCTGGGATACTCACATCTCTCACGTTGTCTGCAACGCTAATCGCATGCTCGGATATCTTCGTCGTAACTTTGCAAAATCGCCTTCGTCTCTCAAACTAATGCTATATAAAACACTCATTCGCCCTAAGTTAGAATATGCCGCTTCGGTTTGGGATCCGCATTATAATACTTTGGTACATACGCTTGAAATGGTGCAAAATAATTCCATCCGTTTTATACTCTCTAATTACAGTCGTAGCGCGAGCATCACGGTAATGAAAGCTAACCTTAATCTACCTACGCTTGCTTCTCGACGTGCGATGCTTCGCTTAAGCCTCTTTCACAAACTGTATCATCATCCCTACCTGCGTAATTTACTAATACTTCCTCCCCATTACGTTTCGCACCGTTTGGATCATGCTCATAAAGTTGGCATTCCATTGTGTAAAACAGAATCATTCCTACATTCCTACATACCACGCACATCAAATGATTGGAATTGCCTTCCCAAATTGGTAGTAACAATTTCAGATCATGAAAAATTTGTGACTTCATTAACCAATGCCCTGTAACATGCTGTTTTTGTTTGCCTCTCTATAGCTATTATTGTATAATTAGAAAAACTGGACTGCTTCTTTGTATATTATGTTATTTTTTGTAACATGTATTTTGCCTCTTCATAACTACTATCGCATAATTAGAAACATTGTGCTGCCTCTTGTAGTTAAATAATGTTTTTCTGTGTTTTGTACCACTCCCCTCTGTAATGTCTGTTGACCCTGAGGGTATCATAAATAAATAAATAAATAAATATCTCGTAACATAAAGGTGCCATACTGCCTTGCGTATGTTTCATCGTGGTAAGTTTTGTTTTGATATAAGTTTATCAGTTGGGGCCCATGGTTACACATAATAAAAGTGGTCGATTGGCTCGCTTTCCCGTACGTCATTTTACCTCGCATAGATTGATTATGCCGTGCCATGGCAACTTGCACTACATAGAACTGGTTAGAGAGCTTTAGAATTGTGGAGACAGTAGCGTACAGATGTGTACCAGAATTTGTAAAGCAAGAACTGTGGTGGCGATGTCTTGCAGAGGTGTGTTGCAACAAGGCACACGGCACAACTTTTGCAAAAGCCCATTTATTGTAGATGTAAATATCGTTGCACTGTCGTGCCCTTCAAAAACTTGTGCAGAGCAAGAGAAATGGAAGGTGGTTAAACATTCCATTGATGGGCTAAGGCAATGTCTTCCCGAGAAAGCTGGGGTTGAGAATGGCGCTGAGTTGTTGCACACGGCACTCTATCCCGATAACCCTTGCGTGAAATGAGTGTGACTGCTTAATTTTTTTGAGGAGTTCAGTGTCAATGGAAAAAATTCACGAGCTATGACGATGCTCCCTCGTGCGAAAATTGAGCGCAGCTCTATTCACCCTTTTCGCGGAGCAGTTTGTTCTAGAGAAACGAGATGGCGCTATCGGCGGTACGCCGCACGTCGCCTCGGCGGCAGCGCGCGAATACGAAACCACCACCGCTTCCGCCTTGCTTCTGTGCGATCAGCTGTCGGAAATTCAACCGAGTTTTCGCTAACGCACTGTGCTCCAGTCATGCCGGATTGAATCATGTGGATTGAAGGCGTGTGCTGTGGTCGGCTGCAGAAGAATAGTGACTGGCATAATGAGGAATCGAATGAATCTGTGTAGCCAAGTTCGCGGACCGTTGCTGCAACTGTCCGTGCGTATTACCGGCACTTGGAGATGTACGGCTTTCTTCGGGGATACAGAAATTTGCTCGTCGTTGTATCGCTTGCCTTCAAAGCGTTTCAGTCCCCGAACGTCGGCAAAATTGCACGTGAGTAGCGCCGCTTCCTGTCGGTACGTTTTGCGCACAGTATCTACACGCATCTACCTCGACTGGTACGAAATCTTACGTCCACAAGAGTAAGCCCGTTACTAGCGATAATTCATCTTTGTTGCAAGCTGTTATAATGTACAAAACGGCTACGTTTCAAGCCTTCCGCGCAGCAAGAACAAATCTGGGAACTGTGCACACCCGCGAGCGATTTGACAAATCGCATAGTGAGCGCACCAAGAAAATTTACTGAGCTGTAAATGTGACAACCCGCTTCTTCAAAATATTTGCCAAATAAAGAACAAATAGCAAAGCAGACTAATTACGATTCAATTCATGAGCGGAAAGTTTGGATAGCTTGGAATACATATTCAGCCTCGCTTTTGAAGCAAGCACCATATGCGCTGCTCGCGAAGTTTGAACATAGCGTAGTCAGCTCCCGAGGCGCTCTTGCATGTTGTCACAAGCTGTGGCCAAAGCTCCGTGTCGTCCACCCAGTCACCGCCTACGATATCTCCCGAAACACAGGTTTGCGAAGCCGCACCGGCGTCATACACGCCCATTTAAACGCGGAAGCAGTTGTAGCAATTGGTCGCGTCACCACGTGATAAGAACATGCTAGCGCTCACGGGATTGCCGCGAAAAACGGTCAATACGCGTTTTTCATTTCGCGATATATTGTGTGGCGCGGACAATCTGCAAGTTAAATATACTGGTAGCGAAGCTTCCATGAAAGCCCATACGTTAGAAACATATGCCATCTTGTAGCCGTCGTCGCCGCATTACGCTTCTCACGCTTTCGCAATACCCTCCTACTTCGCTTTACACCTCATTGTTCCTTCCACTGCACCCTCTTTCGCTTTTATTTTAAGGATAGTAGTTTTGAACTAAAAGGACGGTTCCTTCGGAGACATGCTGTCAGTTTTGGCGCCTATGAGCTGACGGGTGTTACGTGGCAATTAGTCGCTAATTGGCAAAAACTCCATTCTCTTTGAAGCTTTTAGTTTTGGGCGGGTCTCACCAGAACGGGAAATTGACGCGAGTTTTCCGTACAAGCCATATATCAACATTCTGACCGAGAAAAGTGCTATTACCCGCGGAATTGTGGCAGGGCGAAATTCTGCTATCGGAGCGCGCGAAACCGAAACAAATTGGGAAGCTGCAGCGAGCGTCCTTCGAGGCGACGTTCTGCTTGCGTCACTCGGCATCGGGCAGCCGAGTGACGCTGCAGCCCCCCACTTTTGCTTTCGCGCTCTCTGATAATAGGTAATCGAACATACATGTGTGCATACATTTTACGTGTTTCTTTTTTCACCAGCCGCGGAAATGAAGAAGGTAATATGATAAGACTATACGTAACGTAGGTAACTTCTAAATAGAAAGCGAAGAATACGTCGGAGTGTCGCGCTTCTTTCGTTATCACTTGTCTATGTTTGGTACAATAACATTAGAAAATTACATTAAGCTTCGCCGACTGTGTTTATTGTGTTTCGCGCGCCGGGACACCGTGCGAACGAGATGGCGATTACGCGGCACCGTACACAAGTTAAAGGGACACTAAAGCGAAACAATAAATCAGTTTAGACTAATGAAGCATTGTTTGAGAACCCTGCAGGCAGTCATTTCAAAAGAATAGTTTGATTATTACATGAGAAAATGAAGGTTCAAGTATCAGTATTTGAATTTCGCGCCGAAACCCCAGCGCCAGTACGTCAGCGTGATGTCAGGGATTCCAAAGTATGTTTTCGCACTTGGGCCGCGTTGGCTGAATAAAGGTTCCCGAAACTTGCCATGTTTAATATCTGTTTCCTTTAGAACACAATGTAGTCATTCTGTACCGCCATATATAGTTAGTAGGGCCTAGAAGATGCCATCAAAATCCATGACGTCGCAGCCCCCAGGTGCGGGAACTTAAGTAGGCGTCGCCACCCGTATTTCGTTCTTGCGCTTTTTCTGGCTTACCAAACGTCTTATCGTTGTAAGAGTGGTGTTTTTGGTGTTGTAGAACTCTAATTCACTGATGCAGAAGAAATCATTTTTCACTTTAGTGTCCCTTTAAGAAAGCTGTGCGCTGATCACGGAGCCCTTGCATTGTACGGGCGATAGATCAACAAAGCCGCTACAGACATTTAGCTCGCAACAACATAAGTAACGAACTTTAATGACGAGACAAAAAGCAGCATCAGGACAACGCCAAGACAAGCGCTGTACAGTACAACCTCATCGTAGCGTTAAGACCAATTTAGGTTGGGCCGTTGCACACGGGGAACCGGAAGCCCTGTCCGAACGTGTTTATGGTTCGGCTCGACGCTGTCAGCCGTCGTTGCCCAGACTCGTCGGGCTCGGTCAGTCCGATTTCTCACTCGACCCGCTCGCGTCGGGTTCATGTAAGCGTGGCCACACTGTATATGCGTGCTTTAAAATTTGTCATCTCAATTTAAGGGCCGTACGGCTTCTGTAGCAGCTGCACCGTGCTATTTCTATTTCTGCGATAGTAATGCACCCACGTAGAGCAAGATGTGTCACGGCGAATACAATATTGCCTCAGTAGTAAAGGACTGTACTACCACGAAAATATTTCGAGTTCTTGACTGTTCATATTTGCTGTCCATACTGAAAGCTTGTCCAGGTCCCCACATAGTCATCGGTGACTTTAATGCTCACCATCCCATGTGGGGCTCTGCTTCGACGAACGCCCGCGGTAGAGACTTGGCTGACTTCATGCCTAGTCAAGGCTTGATGGTGATCAATGATGGCTCGCCAACATACCTTCGGGGCTCTAACTACAGCAGTTGTCTTGATATTGCGTTTGTTTCAAAAAGCCTGCTGTCTGCTACACGATGGTGTACTGATCTCGACACCCATGGAAGTGACCATCTACCAACATATGTTCAGCTGAAATGGTTACGTCCCCCAGCTCCTCACACTGTGCGTTCTATCGATTGGCCAACATTTCGAGAATCTGTGACCAATGCATGTCAAGCCATCCAAGCACCATCCAATATTGAAGATGTCATCGCGGCAACTTTACGTGACACAACAAAACACCTCAGCGCACCCTCACCGAGATCATCTATTGATGACCAGTACGAGCGACTTCGCGCGATACGGCGTCGAGCAGAACGGAAATACAGAAGGACCAAATCACCATTAGACGTCACTGCATCACGCCGGGCTCAGCGTCATGTCCTGCGACACCTTGACAAGCTTGACAAACAACGCTGGAGATCATTCTGCGGCTCTCTGGATCCGAGAAAACCTCTCTCTAGAATTTGGAAAATTGTACGAAGCCTTCTCTCGCCTCCACAACAGCTTCATCCGTTCGGCGCTGTGGCCATACGGCAAGGCCGGCGTGAAGTTGAGGTCGCCGATGACTTCTGCAAATTACTCGTGAGCTCCTCGAACGATATACCAACCCATTCACGACTGACTTTCCCGTCATCTAGTGATCACCGTCTGGACGCGCCTTTTACCATGCACGAGCTCGACGCTGCGATATCTTCTTCCCGCCGGTCAACTTGTCCAGGACCAGACGGAATTACATACTCCGCGATTTGTCATCTTGGAGTAGAAGCTCGAGAAATTCTCCTGGCGCTCTACAACTCTACGTGGGACACAGCAACTGTGCCTAATCACTGGAAGTGCAGTCGTCTTGTGGCTTTACTAAAACCTGGGAAATGCCCACATGATCTCTCACATTATCGGCCAATAGCCTTGGCAAGCTGTGTCGGTAAAGTGATGGAGCGGATGGTACTGAGCAGACTGGAATGGCTACTCGAGAAAAGTGGTGGACTTCCTGATTTCATCAATGGATTCAGAAGAGGCCGATCATCAATTGACGGTGTGATCGACCTAGTATCTTCTGTTCAACAGGAAAAGAGACGCCGTCGTCTGGTATGCGCAATATTTCTGGACATCAAAAGTGCCTACGACAACGTCTTCCACCATTCGATTCTTCAGGCGCTTGAGGATATTGGTGTTGGTGGCCGGATGTATGCATGGCTGCAGAGTTACCTCAGTGGCCGCACCATTTTCATGTCCACTTCGGATGGCGAGACTGATAGACATGACGTTCGCAGGGGTGTTCCGCAGGGTGGTGTCCTTAGCCCAATATTGTTCAATATCATACTGGTGGGCCTTGCAGACGAGCTACCTGAAACAGTGCGTATCAGTACGTACGCGGATGATATCTGTATTTGGTCATCTGGGGTCACACGTCCACAACTGCGTGCAAGACTCCAACGTGCGGCTACCATAACGGCGAAGTACTTGCGCCGTAGAGGCCTGCAACTCTCAGCAACTAAGTGTGCAGTCCTGGCATTCACGCGCAAATCAATGTCACATTATCCAATAGTTGTCGACGGAACAGCGCTGCCTTTAGTCACCCACCAGAGATATCTTGGCGTGATAATAGACCGCAGCCTTTCTTGGACCAAACATGTTACTGCGCTTAGGGCTAAACTGACCAACTTCATACACGTTCTTCGTGTAATATCAGGACTGAGATGGGGCCCCTCTGAGCGAAGTTTGCTCCAAGTGTACCAGGCACTTTTTGTGGGCTACATACGCTACAGCATGCCTGTGTTATCTAACATGGGGTCCTCTTGTATACGCACGCTGGAGAGCCTTCAGGCACAAGCACTACGAATATGTCTTGGATTGCCACGCTGCACGTCAACTAAGGGCACAATAGCGGAAGCACGGGCTTGTCCTATCGACATATACAGGTCTTGTGAACCTGTGCGAACCTATCTTCGCCTGCTAACCAGACACTCACACCATCCACTGTCAACACTTCCAAGCACCAACCTTGACTGTGCTTTTTCTAAAGCTATTGCATGTCACGCAAGCATTGTACCTGCAAGATTCCAGGCCACCGACATCCCCGTGACACCTCCATGGACATTGCCAAGACCACTAGTGAGGCTTCAGATACCCGGAATTAGGAAGAAATCTCACGTTTCCTCCATTGGCTTGAAGCAGCTCACCCTGTCCCATATATTTACATCATATAGTAGGACTGTACAAGTATATACCGATGGTTCGGTCACGCCATCTGCCACAACGGCCGCATTTGTCATCCCACAACTTGGAATTACTCAACGATTTCGATTAGACCACAAATCGACATCTACGGCTGCAGAACTTGCGGGAATACGAGAGGCTGTCCGTTTTATGAGAACGCAGACACCCCATAAATGGACGATATTGTGCGATGCCAAATCAGGGCTACAGGCACTAAAATACTTTTTAAAGAAAGGACCATACTATCTGCTCGTGCTGGAAATCGTCGAACTTTGTCACAGTGCCGAGTTAAGTGGCCACGTGATTACCTTTCAATGGATGCCTAGCCATTGTGGTGTCTTTGGTAATGAACTCGCAGACAGTGAAGCAAGATCGGCCTCCTCTTCCTCTGATGAAGTACGGATTGCCTACTCGCGACCTGACACCAACTCCATGATCAAGGCACTCATTCAGGACCTTACAAAGGTTTACAGAGCCCACTCTGATAATATTCACAGACGTCTACATACGATTGACCCAGACGGTAAATTCTGTTTGCCCCCGAAGCTTACACGGAGCAAAACATCATTGCTACACAGGATTCGGCTCGGCGTTGCTTTCACCCGTCGCTACGCACACCTCATCGGCCAATCGAACAACCCCGATTGTGTACACTGCCAGATGCCCGAAACACTGCAACACGTACTGTGCGACTGCCCAGCATATATGCTGGAGCGAAGGACGTTAGACAGTTTTCTAGCCAGCGTTGGCAGACAACTACGGTCGGAGGAAGCTATCCTCGGCCCATGGCCCGACACTGCAATTTCAGTGCGTGCAACAAAAGTATTGTTGAAGTTCCTGCAGGACACCAAGCTCGACGAGCGGCTCTAGCGAGGCAACTGTCTCATGTATACATAAGCACTCACCACTTCTCTTATCATCATCATCCATCCCAATACTTTCATTCCCCTTCCCTCTTCCCCAGTGCAGAGTAGCAGACTAGAGCGCACTAGCTCAGGTCGACCTCTCTGTCTTTCCAATCAATAAATTCTATTCATTCATTCGAGTTCTTGAAGTGTAAGCGGCCTTGAAGGTGTATCCCAACGATGCGCGACTTCCTCGTCTCTACTAGCGTGCTGGAAACAATCCTGGGGAGTGTTGGCTGGAAGCTACACGGAGGGATGGCAAGGGGAAAGCCCCGCCCAGGAGTTGGACATTTTTGTACCCCCTCCCCCTTTTTTTTAAGACGCTACTTCTGGTTCAGGCGCGCGGCGCCCTCTCGACGGGAAATCTATAGGGCACCTCGATACCAGGCTTGGTATCGGCGACGCTGCTATAGAGGCAGCTTAGGGGTTCACAACACAGTGCAGCGCGACAGGACGAGGACAGGATTCTGACACAGCGCTTCTTCTTTGCCCTCGTCCTATCGCGCTGCACTGCGTTGTGAATCCCTACCAACTAAGCCAGCCAACGCACTTCAGGGAGACGGGCGCTCGGGCTGCCTCGCGCGGGAACTACGTCACCCACATAGGCCAATCAGAGCACGCGGTGGACAGAGAGTCTCTCCACCGCTCCGAGCTGGAACTACGTCACCCACATAGGCCAGTCAGAGCACGCGGTCGTCAGAGAATCTCTCCACCGCTTCGCGCTGGAACTACGTCACCCACATAGGCCAATCAGAACAAGCGGTGGTCAAAGAGTCTCTCCACCGCTTCGCGCTGGAACTGCGTCACCCACGTAGGCCAATCAGAGCACGCGGTCGTCAGAAAGTCTCTCCACCGCTTCGCGCTGGATCTGCGTCACCCACACAGGCCAATCAGAGCACGCGGTGGTCAGAGTTTCTGCACCCCTTCGCGCTGGAACTACGTCACCCACATAGGCTACACGCGGTGGTCAGAGAGTCTCTCCACCGCTTCGCGCTGGATCTGCGTCACCCACATAGGTCACGCGGTGGTCATCAGAGCACGCGGTGGTCAGAGCCACTCGCTCCTTCGCCGAAAGGGCGAGTTGCGACATCTCGTGGAGACCGCGGCACGTGGCGGTGGTGTGTTATCGCTTACATGCGAGTTTAGCCTGGCGATAGAGGCGGCCAATCGAGCGTCACTTTGTCACTGAGGTATTCACCATCTGTGGTGTTACAAGTCCAGTGTTATAAGAAGGCGTGAAGCTATATATATATATATATATATATATATATATATATATATATATATATATATATATATATATATATATATATATGTATACCGCGGGCTACGGAAGATGTTTCCGGAAACACAAGGTGTCGACGCGTATGTGGGACATCGTGCGCGCATGTGTTTCCGCGACGTCGACCTAGCAGTCTACTTGTACTGCCATGCCTCATTTACGGAGCTCGTTTATATCGCGGCAGTGTTACGAAATCTGGAAATATTAGTCATTGGCGGTCATCTTGCACCGAGCACCTCACCACAGTATCCGTTATCAGCGCAACAAAGCACGGCGAGCGCCGTGGCTCTAGGCGCATGCATCATTATCGTATGGAAGGCAGGCGCCGCGTAACCTGTTACGGTCGCGTGCTCGTGTCGACAGTGTCGAGATCTAAGACCGCACTTCTATAGGTGAGTGAGATTTCGTTATCCCAACATTTGAGCGCCAGTTCGCCCGATTTCTGCTTGGAAGTACAGTTTTTCTCATATTTCGTGTTCCGTAAAGTTTTGTGGTTGACTGCACTTTCAGAGACACCTGCGGGAGACTGGAAAACTGTCGGCCTATGCAATGAAAGGTGGTGAGGGGCTCAATCGTACGTGACTATTTTTCAACGTAGCCCCCTTTCAGCACCACACACTTTTTCCACGTTTGCTGCGGGCCCATTATCCTTTCCCCGTAGGATGTAAAAATAAATAAATAAAGACACTTAAGACTGCTCACGTGTGGGAATGCGGAAGCACTACAGTCCCTTTGGCGGAATGTTTTCAATTGATGTTTTAGACATGCATTAAAGTTATTTCTGCTGATTTGGCGTGTCTGTTTGCGTACACGTTGGCCACAGACCGGCTCATTTTATAGACTCATGACATGACATCGAGAGTCCATCGCAGTAGAGACATCACCGATGAAAACCGAAGAGCAAGTAAAACGCGGGAGGCTGCGCATTCATACACCCTCTACGTGGCGCCGTCTCCTCCCCATTGGCTGCGCCGGCCGTCACGTGCCCAATGACGCACGCACTACGTGTATCAGCCAGATGGCGGCGACGTGACGTGTGCAGTGACGCACGCACTAGGCACACCTTTGGTCAGCCAGAACCGTGACGTCCGGGAAGCGTGCACCTCTCGCACCCTGGAGCCGTGGGCTCGATTTCCAGCCGCACCAAAATTTACGAAGTTTTCTTTTCAAAGCCATCAATTTCTTTTGTTTCCAAGAACCTCCCTGAGAAATTTGACGTCAATCCGAGCATTTTTGACGTGCTTATACTGTGTGGATGGTCGGCCATCTTTGGTACCATCGCTCGGTCGCGCCGACGAATTTTCGTGTAACGTGGCATATAATGGTTTCGCATTAAAAGTCCTCCATCGCATGCAGCCACCATCTGACAGAAAATGGGTTCCAGCTGAGTGTTACTGGAGCTTACGGAAAATATGAAAGCCTGGGGGAGCCAAATATGCGCGCGTAGGGAGTGTGGAAGCAGTTCGAACCTACAGGACTCTGGCAGCTATTGCAATCATAAACTTGCGCACCGGTGCGCTATCTTGGTGTAAACAAACACGCTTAAGCATTCGAAGCCGTTTCGCCTTGATGGCCAACCACAAATGTTTCAGTTGGGCAGCAAAATATGCTCCGTTCGCTTTAATAACATCCTAACTTGCGCTGCTTGGTACAGGTCTGAAGATAACGAGTCGCTGGACAACGCGACGTGACTGAGACAGACGAAGTGCTGGTAACCGTTCACTGTTTCTGCCGTTCTCAGGCAAAATGAAGTAAATAACTATAAAAAGAAGAGACCATGACGTTACCAGCAAACGGGAGTGACGAATTTTAAGGCCACAGCCTTAGGTGGCTCGTTGCAATGACTCATACCCGAAAAAACCGGCGTCTAGTCCAGTGAAGCAAAAAAGATCATCACCAGGAATGGGTCGTACCTCCGCAAGCAAGCAAAGACCCAATGGATGAACATGAATAAAAAAACGATACAAAGAACGAAGGAAGGAAAGAACGAAGGAACCTTTAGGCATTAGGTGCCCGCATGTGTCATTGAGGAGGTCGTCCTACAACGCCATACGTTTACTTCACGCCGCAGCTCGTTCTGTCTGACTCATCCAATCGTACAACTTGATGCATTACCACGTGTGCAGCAGGTTTTCACCTTCACGTGTTACGTGAGTGTAACGTGCTGCCGAACTCTCTTTCGTTTCTGTTCTGGTTCGCTTTTAAAGTGAGAAAATACGGCGGCCCAGATAACGATGATTGCTCAAACTGCACAACGCTTGCCGCTGCTTGCGTTTCATTGCCGAAAGCACATACGCTTTCGCCCGCACGGGGCGATAATACTCGTCCTATCCTGCGTGATATTTTAGCTTCCGTTTTCTTCGATTTTTCGCGCGAAAGCGTCAAATGGCCCAGTGAGCGAGGAAACCGGCGTCTGTCGCCTGTAGCAGTGAAACGGCAGGCGAATTCCCATTGGCTACGACGCCAGGTCACGAGCGCTCCTCGACGACGGAGGAGATCGAACGAACGGGATCCCCTGCTGCCGCGACAGCGCGCGAGGTGCTGCGTGAGGGGAGAGGGCATCACCGCGACGCCACGTCACCCTCGCTCTCGGAAGCCCGCGTTATTCGCGCGTTCCTATAGTCCGCGCCAGCTCTCGCCTGCGTTCTGACTGCGCCACTTCGGCAAGTCCAAATCAAAACGCGCCAACGTCAGAACGCGCTCGCTTGCCCGCGAGTGATTCGTAACTCGAAGGACCGCTCAGCGGTGTTTAATTGCACATTAATGCTTTCGAATTCGCAACTCGTACGAAGTACTTCGATGCCCTCTTACTTTCTTACCTCGCTTTGAAGTAAGAGAGAACCAGAAGAGAAGCGAAAAGGGGGGAGTCGCGCGGTGCGGTATAAAACCGGATGTGCGAGCCTGAATGGCGATGACAGGACGGCTTGGCGCGCACTATATGGCTTCAATAATGTTCTCCGCTGATCACGTTTCATTTGACGGCAGACGGTACCCCTCGCTCTGCGTGTGCCCTACGCACTCGCCCTTCTCGGTGATACAGGGCTCGTGACGATCCAACCAGCATTCCCATGTAAGCGGAATGCTGTTGGCGTAAGATCGACATTTTGTCTGCGTATGAAGTTTCGACCAGACGCACAGAGCCGCACGCCGTTCACTTCCCGGTGAACAGGTCCCAACCCGCGGAGGCACGGCGCTGCCCATTCTTCGATATATCGAATGCACGTGCAGAAGGAGGTTCGATGTACGCGGTCATGATTAATAGAGTGTTTTAGCAGAACGTTTTTGACGGTCCGCTCCGCTCTCGCGTACCCGCTCACAGTTAGCGGAGCGGCGGACGAAGAATCAGTTTTAGCGGAGCGCCCGGCTGCGTCCGAAAGGCATGTGCTTGCCTGACGCGCCACCTTGCCGCAGAAGGTAAAACCGCTATGAACATAATATTCAAGTTGTAAGAATTGTCGCAATAAAATAATATATTTGGAATTGCTCAAGTGTCTGAAGGCATTTCACGCAATACATTGCATTTTCATTTCTTATAAATATATATAATCCTTACATTAACAAAGCCGTTACGCTGTGTTGTAGCCAAGACAAGGTTTTTTTGCTCTTTCAGTACACCTAAAACGTGGTCCGCATAAACAAACGTGCACACATGGCAGGGTTCTGAAACGGGTTCATGGCCACAACCTCCCGAATAGAAGATCTTCGTGTCTCCTAAAGTGTACTGTAGGTTTGCGCTTTACAAATCCCGATTCAAACGACCTCGTGGACGGGCCATCAGCACTGGGGGCAGCCATTTTGCTTCGCTAGACCCGCTTGACGCACTCGTCGCGCTCCGCTGAGAAAGCTTTCTAGCGGAGAGGGGGCTCCCGTCCGCTCGCCCGCTCACTGCTGAACGGGTCGCGCATGCGCACTTGCGCTTCCGCTAGCCCGCTGAGCGGAGCGGACCGTCAAAAACGCTCTGCTAAAACAGCCTAATGAGATTTACGGATTTTTTTTTTAAAGTTGCTTGTTGCAGCTAACACGATTCTAGTCCTGGAGCTGGATTATCTAGAGAGGCGGACAGTACCTGCACGAGAAATTGAAACACATATTCAGATAATTTTTAAAAAACGCACTAATTCTTGATTCATCACTTTACGGCACATATGGCAATTCACGAATTGTAGCCGGTGAGTTAGCAAGCCGTATGCAAGTGGAATTAATTTCTAGAACAGCATCACTTTGGAGATGTGCGCCATTAAACTCGCCGTAAATTCCACTTACCTCTTTAACAAGACGCTCTTTCATGCATTCAAGAAAGAAAGGTAACTGGAACGACCGCGTATTTCGTCTCGCACATTGAGAAATATCTCGAAACTGGTGCCATCCTGAAGATTCATTTAAGTGGACACAGCTCGAAAACACCACTGCTACAATTCGTAAATTGCAATATGTGCGGTAAAGTGATCAGTTAAAATTTTAATTGGCGAATTTTGCTTATCTAACTGCAGGTGTGTTTCAATTTCCCGTACTAACAATGTCCGCCTCTTCCAAAAATCCAGATCAAGCACAAGAATTATGCTATCTGCCTAAGGGAATTTTCGAAAATTCCGTGAAACTTAAACAACCATTCCACTCTGTGAAGATGGAATGGCAGCGAAAGCACTTTGCTTTTCGTTTGAGAGCTTTTGACTGTCGTCAGCTTTCGCTGCCATTCCACCTTCACAGAGTGGAACGGTTGTCATTTTTATGCGAAGCATATTACTAGAGCTCAACCCAGCTCCTCAGGCGCGGCGGTGTCGCCTTCAATACCACGTGACGCCGTGACGTCACGACAGAGGAGAACCGGGGCTCCAACTCGCGCCGTCGCTCGCGGCGTCGCGGCGGTATATAAGCAGCTGTGCTTGCCTCTGCTAGACATTCACGAGGTGAGATGCCTCCTGGAGACAGAGCTGCTCGTTGGAATGAGAAGCGAAGGTTGCGGCGTGCTACAGAGACTCATTTTCTAGGTGGCTTTGCTACGGCGCAGCGACTACGCGGCCCGCATCGGACGCGGTGAGCGTCGAGCAACGCAGCGTTCGGCGCGACAGCGAAATGTGCGCCTGAGCAAGCGCCGCACGCCTGAGCCGACGCCGACGACACCGGCTTTTCTGCGACACGAGCTCCTTAACGCTGTCGCGTTAAAATAAAGGCTAGTATGCTTCGCATCCTGGGCTTAACCTTAGCTAAGCCACAGCCATTTTTTTATGCGAAGCATATTACGAGAGCTCAACCCAGCTCCTCAGGCGCGGCGGTGTCGCCTTGAATACCACGTGACACCGTGACGTCACGACAGAGGAGAAGTGGCTTTGGCTCAACTCTTGCAAGATGGGCTGGGTGGGAATCGAACCAGGGTCTCCGGAGTGTGAGACGGAGGCGCTACCACTGAGCCACGAGTCCGATGCTTCAAAGCGGTACAAAAGCACCTCTAGTGAATGCGGTGTTGCCTTAGAAACGAGCTGTCTCTAAGGCTCAGGCGTGCGTCGCTTGCTCAGGCGCACATTTCGTTGCCGCGCCGAACGCTGCGTTGCTCGACGCTCACCGCGTCCAATGCGGGGCGTCCAAGGCGAAGCAGAGTAACGCATGAGTTGTGTCTTCGTCTAGCCGAACGAAATATAGCCAAGCAACAGCAGTTCACCAAGCTAAACAGTGGTTCAACAACTAAAATAAAGGATAGTATGCTTCGCATCCTGGGCTTAACCTTACCTAAGCCACAGCCATTTTTTTACTCTGTTTCTCTTTTTTTTGTTCCATATTTTTTTCAGTTTTAATTTTATTCTTTAACCAATTTTTTAGTTTATAAATATACACTGACGCTTCGACAGGTAGGACCCACGCACGACAACCGTAGTTCAAGGGCGCGTCACAGGTCCCCCGAGCCCACGGGGGTGTGTGCCATTGAGCTTGGACCCTTTCTGCACTATCACCAGGATCGGCCCACATGATTTCTGTTGCCGGCGGCCGAAGAAAAAAATGGCTGCGGCTTAGCTAAGGTTAAGTCCAGGATGCGAAGCATACTAGCCTTTATTTTAGTTGTTGAACCCTGTGTAGCCTGGTGAACTGCTGTTGCGTGGCTATATTTGGTTCGGCTAGACGAAGAAACAACTCATGCATTACTCTGCTTCGCCTTCAAGAGTGGAACGCGACAGCGTTCCCGTCGACCCTCCAAGGGGTGTAAGACAATGGGCTACGGCGCAGCGACTACGCGCCCCGCATTGGACGCGGTGAGCGTCGAGCAACGCAGCGTTCGGCGCGGCAACGAAATGTGCGCCTGAGCAAACGACGCACGCCTGAGCCTTAGAAACAGCTCGTTTCTAAGGCAACACCGCATTCACTAGAGGCGCTTTTGTACCGCTTTGAAGCATCGTACTCGTGGCTCAGTGGTAGCGTCTCCGTCTCACACTCCGGAGACCCTGGTTCGATTCCCACCCAGCCCATCTTGCAAGAGTTGAGCCAAAGCCACCTAGAAAATCAGTCTCTGTAGCACGCCGCAACCTTCGCTTCTCATTCCAACGAACAGCTCTGTCTCCAGGAGGCATCTCACCTCGTGAGTGTCTAGCAGAGGCAAGCGCAGCTGCTTATATACCGCCGCGACGCCGCGAGCGACGGCGCGAGTTGGAGCCCCGTTTCTCCTCTGTCGTGACGTCACGTTGTCACGTGGTGTTGAAGGCGACACCGCCGCGCCTGAGGAGCTGGGTTGAGCTCTCGTAATATGCTTCGCATTAAAAAAAACTACGGAAGGTTAGTCGCATACAGCTTTCGCTGTCAAAAATGATCACCCTTTATATGGGAGCACAACGCTCCTGCTGTAACGACTACACTTAATGTTATAAAGAGCACCCGCAGTAGCGGTGTAGTGGCTTTGACGTTGCACTGCCAAAGGTGCGGGATCAAATCTCGCCGCGGCGGCGGAATTTCGATGGGGGCGAAATGCAAAAACGCCCGTGCATATGACGCACGCTAAAGGACCCCAGGTGATCAAAATTACCCTGTAGTCCCCACTACGGTGCACCCCATAGCAACATCGCGGTTTTGGCACTTAAAACTGCAGATTGTTTTTTTTGTTTTTGTTACAAAAGAAGGCCGGTCCGTGGTTCTGAATATCGAGAAGCAGATTATGCCAGACAACCTGAAGCTCTCTAGTCGTTACGGGATCGGCGATGGATTTTTGAGGCGACCGATCGAACGCCACTGGCATTGTTCAAGCAGCTGCGCGATCGAGGGGGCATTTTCACGACGTCGCGTTGCGGAAGTCTGCAATGCTGCACAAGATACTGCGAAAGTGTGGCATTACTGTACACCTCTTGCAGCTGCATGCTTAGGCTGTTATTATGACCACCGTAAAATTAACCTATATCCACACACTCAGCGCTGCCGCAATTTCCTGTAAGCATATTCCTAAGGCTGCAAAGCAATCTACAAGATATCAGTAGTTGACACCGACAGCGTCAGTATTCTAATGCAAGTCACATAGCTTATGACACGTTCAGAGCATCAAATTTCGATTCGACATTAGGTACTCCTGAGTGCGACTTGCTTTTGTCATTTTTCTTCCAAGTGCTGGTGAAGAGCAAGCAATTCCGCATTGCGCAAAAAAAGTAAACAAACGTGATTGAGAACACTGTCACGCTTCCTAGCTTTGTACTCGCAGTAGAGCAGCGAGCCTTGGTTGTCACACTTGCAACTTCGTATTTATGGCATCATGCACAGTGCTGCAAGCAGTGTACTAGTGAAGCAATCACACGCATGCATGCCTGTTCTGTTAGGCACTAGAAATCCAGTCAGCAAAACGACAGCACAGGTACTTGTCATCTCTTTGTTTATTGTCACTGGGAAACAACAACACAACCGACACCGCATTCTGTAAGTGGCTGCACACTTTCGCACGGACGGATCACTCCACATCTTCGCTTGTGTTCAGCCGCATTAAAGCAGCACATTTTCAACAACCATCGCAACGTTTCTCTTATGCGGGTAGTTGTTACCTCTAATAATAATAACAATAAAAAGCATCTGGGCAACTTAGCTTCGGTAATGTGCAGTGGCAACTTGTTGAAGCTGCCTTTCACATTCCAGCTTTCTGACTAGAACTATAGTGTATGGAAGCTAAGGCAAGGCAAACAAACAAAAATAATAATTGTTTGAACAAGAAAAGAACAGAGACACTTCCTCAACATGTTTCACGTAGCACCATGCCCATTCTTAGTGTTCAACTCTGGGCTTCTTAGCGACAATATCTTTACCAGCTTTCAATATTGCAACAAGGAAAAGAGTCTTCTCTAACACAAAATAAATTATAAGCGTAAGGGATACTGGAGTAAGAACAATCTGCACTATAAAGAGCTTCGTGCTGATGCTCCTATTCGGGGATCTCGAAATGCTTTCACAAAAGGGTACAGGAGCCAAAATACAAGATATTGTTTGGTCACCATAGGTAATACAGCAGTAATCTCAAGATGCATTACGACAGTGTGACATATTTTTCAACAGCAACAGAGGAATCTTTAGTTTGAGCGATGGCGCTGCCTTTTTTGTTGTTGTTGTTGATAACCATTTCAGTATTCCCATTTCAGATGCAAAAAGTTCACAGAAAGCATCTGTACACAAAGAAGAGTACTGTCAAGTCACATGTTTACAAAATGCCCTGTTTTAAAAGCTAACTTTACGAGCAAATACTTCAGACTCATTGCGAAGAACGTTTCTCACACAATTCACAGCACCTTCATTTGCACTTCGGACAGTTATGGAAGAGAGTTAACATGGAATTCTCATTTGTAAGCAGCAGAAAAAAAAACTATCTTCTTATAGCAATTCGGCATTGCACAGTCATCTAACAGCTTCAACACAAGGAAAGTTTAGAACATGCATTATAAACGACAATCTGATTGTCACACACTGATTCGACAATGTTTTACATTGATGATCAGGACAAACAAGTAACATTAACAGTTGTAAAGCTTTGATATGTCACATATAACGGGTTCTGAGCATTTTGGTTGCCTAGCTGGAATTGTTATATTTCAATGTAAGGTCCAAGTGCATGTTCTCGAACACCCTTCTTGCTTCAAGCTGAGTAAAGCGAAGATTTTTCTCATAGCATTTGTCCACTCAGAAACCTTTATTTTCTGGAGAAAATAGAAGGTAGTAGAAACGCCTCTGCAGGAGGCATATAAGCTTTTCTTTTAAATTTCATTTGTCAAGACATATTTCTAACAGTCATTAAGTGAAACAACATTGTCATGGTAAGCGCTAACAAAGAAAGCTCATTCACAATGCACAGGACAGTTTTCTTTAAATAACATCAGCTCATCAAAAAAGCGTCATTTTCCATGCAGGTGTTGTATATTAATAAAAAAATATCTGTTATAAAAACAAGAGATAACAGTGAACAGGTTAGGGAGTTGCACAATATTTCTTGTACCAGAACAGCGCAAGAACGGCTGCTGGTCACCACAGCTGCAAATACATCAACATTCAACATGGCAAAGAGAACCTTGAAGTAATGCCAATCTCATCTGGATGTAATCCTTCACGACAAGGTTGCTTGATTGGCTGATGATTTACGTATGCTAGCGTTTCCCAAACCATGGCATGCATCGTCCCCTAGGGGGCGCCCCAGATCTCCTGGGGCGGGGTCAGGAGAGGCCGTGAAACCTCCCCATTATTGTCAACTGTAAATTTTAGTTATATAACAGAGCTCGCATAGCGAACATGGCAGGTATAAGTGTACACTTGTTGTGTGCATCTGCAATTAGTGAGAGCATCTGGTGATGCTATGTTCAACTACTAAAGTCGGCAGGACATTTATTGCAATGATCAGCTGTTTCACTCATCCGCTGGCGTGAGGATGCCAGCCCCAGCTGAGTCGTCTCGAAGATATTCGCGCTTTCTTTTTTCAATGAGAAAAGAGTGATGTCTCCCGCTTTACATCGGCGCTGCAGTCGAATCTCGATTTAACGAAATCCGCTATATAACGAACCTTTTTTTGTTTCCCGACGTTAGTTTAGTCGAAACCGCATAATTTTTTTGTTCCCGAGATTAAGCGCATTTGGTTCCACAATTTCGATTTAACGGATACGCATACATGCGCGTGAGGCCTAGGTGATAAGTAAGAAAGAAAAAGTCGTCCGACAGAATTCGCTCGCCCGCGTTCACGTGTAAACGGCACCGGTGATGGCCAAAAAACACCGGCCTTCGGGCGCAGGACGGAATAATGACGGAAAGCGCCGATGTGGCCACCTGCCCTGCCTGTGCACGAAAACGGAGCTTGGCGAGCGCCATTTGTGCTGTCGGATGTGCTCTTAACCCGCGATGTGCGATTCTAGAGTGCTCAACAGCCAAACGCGTCAGCGGACGGTCGGAACAGGAGTACCTCAAGCAGGAGTGAACTTTGAGCGCCTCGGCTATGACGAAATCGGAACGGTCACGTTGTCTCGGTCTTGCCAAGAACTATGGTGCGTTATTCATTCAAAGGTAAATGAGGAAGCAGTTACCCGACCTTGGGCTTTGCATATAATCGAGGAAACGTGGATGTATCTGCTCGGGCTGAAAGTAAAAGATGGCTGGAAGATTCGTGGCGGAGAGGTATAGAATGAAAGAATAGAATGGAAGAATAGCGTTGGTCTTTAGGGCAATACGTTTAAAGTTACGTCATTAACACGAACCACGGGTCTTAAGGGCCGGAACGATAAACATAACGAGCTTGAATCCCCCTACGCTAATCCATTTCGAATGGCATGCTCATAAAATCGAGCCCTTCAGTAAATATTGGCCTCGCAAATCAATATGCCATTAAAATAAAGGAATACAAATCAATGATAGCACGGAGGAAGGAAGGAATCTAGAAAAAGGTATGACGTCCCGGTGCCAGCCTTTCCGAGCCAACTCTTCGTACCAAGCCGTCCCCATCACTTTTTCTCTCTCATATGCGTCCAGAAGTTGAGCCCAACACACAACGCTGCATGCGCTTGGCGAACTTGGTCTAGTGTATAGTTGGTTCCCGGTAGGTTTTAGTCGATGCGCTCTGGTTCGAGGTGTTCTTTGCCACTCGCTCTGTGGATATTTTCTTTCGGCACGCTCGTGCAACTTCGCTCATTCGATGCAACGTACGCATTTATCATATATTTGTTGGAACGTACGGCAGATGTAGAGACGACGCGTTAGTGGCAACTACCCACTCTGGGGATTGACCAAGAGCCGGGTAGTTCAACATAAAATAAGAAAAAAAAATATTTAAATGATTGCAAACAAAATTTCAGAAGTGGTAGAGCGGCAACCACACGTTGCTGCTGCACCCGTTGTCTTCTCGGTAGAGCGCGGCGCTGGAAGACACTAAAAAATACCGCGACATGATCACGTTCTGTGCCTGCTTCTTTATGGCTTCCAATTTTATCACGTAACGCTCCCTCCCGGCTTTTCATTTCCTCCATGAATGACGTAGAACAGCGTTGGCGGGTCGTGACACTGACACACGTACACGCTGTCGCCACCTGACGGCGGCTACGTAGGCGCCTTCTGCCCGAAGCTTTTTGTGTCGAATTTATTCGGGATTCGGTTCATAAATGTCCACTAACAAGACGATATCAACCACGTCTGTTCTAAGAACCTACGAGAATTCTTTACCGATGATGCGCGGAAAATTCCAAGTAAGGAAATTCGCCATTTAACGAAGTTTCTCGTTCCAAGAACGACGTCATTATATCGTAGCTGGACCTGTTCACTAGCTAGAGTTGCCTGCTGTATACTGTGGTAAACTCAAATGTATTTTCATATTACAAAGTACTATGAAGGCCAATCGTCTCGTTTATTATCTAGACAGCAAAAGTCTGAAGTCCGAACTCGCAATTTGAAAGCATGATTGAGTTATGACGCATCATGCATTTCCTATACTGCTCGCCCTTAAAAATGTTGAGGACTTTGCCAAAGGTGCATAAATATTTAACACTAGTCACCTTCATAAGAGCTCCTAGTGATAGATGTGTTAAATACTATCTGTACTTAACATAACACAACACTGCTTTTCCCCAAATATTTCCAATTGATGCTGAAGCCTAAATTTCTGAAGAGTCTTCTCGAAAATGGTCCAAAAGAAAATTATAAATTATGCGCTCTAATTTCGACATGCTTATGAAAACTCATGCGAAAGAAATCTGCACAAGAGGTGCAAAGCCCAAAATGGGTATAAATGAGCTTGAAGCTACAAATCAGATAAGCATTTAGGGACTCCGTGACTGACATGAGAGCTTGAGCATTACAAACATTGCGGGCAAAAAAGCAGATATGTATGCAATGTAAGTGGATGTTCGCTTCTGCGCAAATTAACAATAGTGCATAACCTAACAAAGCTTGCACACTGCAAGACAGCACTGCAACGATGTGCATTATCGCTCATTAAAAAAAAACATGATCGTTGTGTTGCTGAACGCCACATTATGACAACTTTGTTGATGGCAGAAATGAAGCATTTTGATATCAAAGTACAAAAGTTTTTCTGCTCACATATCCGAGCCAGTGCAGAATGCCATTCGTATGAAATATTTCTCATAAATGACCAGCATGCCACTGATTGAAAAAAAAAAGAACATGACTGTGTTAGGGCGTACCAACAGTGCACGCCACATCAGCATATTATGACACGGAGTCTGCGAGCACAGATTCACCCTGGTGCGATACTTAACTGCTAGGTGCAAGCTCTAAATGCGTCGCTCTTCGCACTCACACATTGCTTTGGTACAAAAACACAACTATTTTGTTCGCTTTCCCTAAGGTTAAGAGAGCCCTCTTGGACCTGGTGCATTGAGCTCCAGTCACAGCAGCTAGCGGCCATTACATGGTCCACCATTGGTTCCCAGCCACAGTATGCTGAAAACTGAGTGCATAGACCGAATGTCGGGCCAATAGGAGAGCAGGGAAGAAAAAAAAACAGAAAGACTAGCGCTTCTGTGAGCAGCTTGCATTGCCTTGTGCGCCACGCAACGCCATGCGACACTATGCGGGAGCAGCTCCCACCAATTAAATTAACACACACGCCATGCTCAAGTTCCTAGGACGGAGGCCCATCACTTTCGAGGCTATCAAAGTCCTTGGACTCCATCCTGTTGCAGCGGTGGTTGCTGCCGTTTCCGCTGGAGCCCGGAATGCCCGCGTCGTCGTCGAAGCTGAGGTCCCACAAGTGGCCGTGTCGGCTAGCTTGCTGGGGCGCAACCGACAACGGGGCGGCCCCCGCGGTTCTGGCGACAGACCGGCTTCTAGGCTCTCGGACGTGGTTGTCCCACAGGCTTCGAGACTTCCTCAGGAGCGCGGCGTCGTCCCGGTCCCTGAGCTCCTGGCTCCAGAGGCCCGAGTACTCGGTGTCCCACAGCGCGGAGCGGCGCCTGGCGGCCGCCCTGGGGTCATCGTGGAAGCGCGGGTAGAAGCTTTTCCGATGGATCCGCTCCTGGACGCTCTCTTCTCCCGGACTGCGCGATCCGGGGCTGGGCACGCTGGCGTCGCTCGTCCTCCGCTCTACCGAAATGGGGATGATTTTGGGCCGCTGTTGCGTGCTGGGCGGCGCGGGCTCCTTAGCAGAGTTAGTGTCCATGCAGCATGCAGGTGTCTCGGGCGGGGCAAGGCTCGATCCGGCCGCAGGCTTACCTCGCTCGGCCTGCGCTGGGCGGTCCGGGGGCTCGCCGCCGCCCCGCCTCGGGCTCACTTCGCGCGCCAGGGAGCCGCTGCGCTGCGACAGCAGGCTTCGGAGTCCGCGCGTCTGCAGCGCTTCCAGCAGCGACGAGTCGGCGCCCGGAGAGTCGCCCTCGTCTCGGCGCTCGTCCTGCGGCCAGAGCCCGCACTCGGTGCGCGCCGTGGTCGGCGGCGTGGTGATGACGATGTGCGCGTTCGGGTTGCTGCTCCGGTTGTTGATGGACACCTGCATCCGGACCAGGGGCCTGCGGCCGCCGCCGCGCTCGTTGACACTCAGGGAGCGGCTGCAGGGCGCGCCCGGAGGCGCCGTCCTGTTGCTCTCCACGCTGATCTCGCTCTGGTAGACGGGTCGGCTCTGCTCGCCCAGGTTGAACTTGTCGCTCTGCGAGCGGTTGTACTTCTGTTGGCACCGCGGAGCGCCTTCGTCGCCACGCGACTGCTGCGGGTCGGCGTTGTCGTTGGACAGGTGCAGCCACTTCTCGACTCGGTGTCGCGTTCCTTCCGGGTCCTGGTGGACGCCCCAGAAGTCGGGGTTGCCAGCGCCGCGGTCCAGCGACGTGCCGCGGTCGCCGTGGTGACGTCCGGGCAGGTCCTGAAGCCTGTTTCTGCGCAGCGTGCCAAAGAGCGACGCCCTGTCGACGGGGTCCCAGACTCCCGACGACCGCTTGGAGAAGGGATCTCCGCCCATGGCGCGGGTGTGCGGCGTTCCGGGCTCGCTACCGGTCGCTTTCGACGGCTTGTCGACCACAAACCGAAGCAGGGTCTCCCTCTGGGGTCGAGAGGACTGCGACGACGGCTCCTTGGCGGACCTCGAGAATGGCGAGGTGGATGCGGGCAGGAAGCTCTTCCAGTGGTTGCGGAAATCGCGGCTCATGTTGCGCATGAACTGGAACAGAGCTTGCGGGTGCGAGTTGTCGAAGTGCAGGTCGAAGTCGTCTTCGTCCGAGGAGTCCCTGTCGGTCGACGTCGTCACCTGACCGCCGCCGCGTCTGCCCCACTCGCGGGCCCGCTTCTCGGGCGTCCGCTCTCGTCGGAACGTCTCCATGCCGGTGAACGGGTCCGCGCCGCGGAACAGGGAGCCCTTGTTCAGCTTCTTGATCGAGCTCTTCATTCGCATGAGGTTACCGAACGGACTCGAGGTGCGCCAGTCGGGGAACATGTCGTTGAAGATGTCGGTCGACTCGGACGAGCTGCCGCTGGCCGATCGCGGCACCGTCAGTTCGTCCTTGGGCGGCGGGCCCGGAGTGCGCACCACCTCTTCGTCCACGCTGGTCGCGTTGCTCGGCCTGCGCGTGATCTTGGTCTTCTTCTCCACGGTCGTCCACGAGCCGTCCGACTTTGGCTGCGCGTAGACGCGGCCACTCTCCGTGATGCACGTGCCGTCCTTGCCGAACGTGAACTTCTTGTAGCTGCGCACGGGCGAGTCCGCGGCCAGCCTGGCGTGCTCGTCCGCGGAGGAACCTTCGGGAGACGGTCTTCTCGGCGGGCCGTCCGGTTCGGGAATTTCCTCTTCCGGCGTGCCCGGAGTCGCGTTGTCCCACAGGGCCGAAGACTGCTTCTGCTCTTGCTCGGCTTTCTTCCGGTTACTGAGTGTGATCTCCGCCGTGCTCTGGAGAACGTTGTCTACTTCCGGTTCCTTGCTGCCCTCTTCCGTGGACAGCTCGCGTTGCGGCTTGGACGCGCTCCTGCGCAGGATGCCCCTCGAGGCTGCCGCGTCCCGCTTCCTCACCACGGTCGGCGACTTGTCGGACTGAGCTTCGCTCGCCGCTGCGGGGAACGCGATGTCCTCCCTTTCCCTGGGGCTGGCGCTGAGCGGACTCTTACTCTTGGGCCGTTTAGGCACGGGAATGACTCTCTTGTGTCCCACTTTCTCCGGTGCGGCGGACTCTTCCGCCGCTGCGGCAGTCGGTTCCGTAGTAACGAGACTGGGCGGTTCTACGGCAGCCGACTTCGGCGTCTGCGGGAGTGGCGGTTTCTTGGTGTCCTTGAACTTTGGAGACGCCGAATTCGTCGCCGGCGACGCCTGCGAGCTCAGGCACTTTGGAATGACTATCTTGCCGGGGCAGCGCACCCCCGAGCCTCGTCGCGCCAGCACCGGCGCCACCGACGGCGGCTGCTCCTCGGCGGCGGTCTCGGCTGTCCCAGCAGGGGCGGCAACGGCGATCGCTTCCGCCGGCGTCGTCACGTCCTTGGGGGCCGCGTCGGCCTGCGCGGCTGGTTTGTCCGCTTCGTCCTTCCGGGGCGGCTGTTCCTCCTGTTTCGGGGCCACTTCGCTGTTGGCAATCGCCTCTCCCTGCTCCATCGGTCTCTCCGCGCTTTCGGGGGCTTCCGTGGCTTCCTGGACGCCCCCGTCATCCTGTCGAGTCGGCGCCGCTGCGTCGTCGTTCTCCTTCGCGCCGGATTCGTCTCGAACCTCGCTCTCGGCGGGCGGTTTCTGCGGCTGCTCGTCGTCGAACTCCTCGTCGTCGTGCACGAACGGTCCCCCCAGGAGCCCGACGCTGGACCTCCTCGAGGAGTCGGACGTGCGCACCTTCTTGTTCTTGTGGGAGACGCTCGACATCCTCATCAGGCTGCCGCCGTCGGTGGAACACTGGCGCTTGATGTTCTGGCTCTCGAGCTCGGCCGCCAGCGCGGCCGGTATGAAGTCGGCCGAGTCGTCGTTCTTGAGCGCCTCCTCTTGTTCGGCCGCCGCCACCACCGCCGGCTGGAAGTCGAAGCTGTCGCTCTTCTCTGCGCCGTCCGGCGGGTTCGCCGCCTTGTCGAATGCCGCTTCTTCGGGCGTCGGCGAGGCCGGCGCCAGCGCCAGCAGCAGGTCGAGCCGCACGGGCGTCAGGTTGGACATGTCTTCGGCGAGCTGCAGCAAGGAATGGTCGAAGCCCTGGTTGACCCAGCGGTCCTGGCATATGTCGATGACCGTCGCTCGCTTGGCGGGGTCCACGGTCAGGAGGCGACGGATCAGCCCCGACGCGTCTGCGCAGTAGGGGAAAGAGGGGGGAGAGACAATGTGAATTCTATTTATTTATTTATTTATTTATTTATTTATTTCGGAGTGCCAGCCCGTTTTATAGGCCCTAGGCAGGAGTGGGATATACACAAAGGGTTTAACAACCTAATAACATGTGAAACACAAAAAAGAAAAAAGTTAAAAAAAGAAGAAAAGGGTGGAAACAAGCAAAGCGTCATCTTGTTACAATGCAAAAAAAGAAGAAACAACAATAAACAACAATATCGAAAAATTCTGCAATACAGCACATATTTGCACAATGGCTTATGCACAAAAAAATAAGGGTTCCCTTAACATGATATGATCTGTATCGCATATTATATGGAATAGGACAGAGATCGTGGGGAACGTTTCGGTTCATAGATTAATGAGAGCGTGCAAAAAGGACGATATGGTTGAGCTTTGAAGAACCTTTTCAGGCAGGCCGTTCCAGTCATGGATGGTTCGGGCGAAAAACGACTGCTTAAATAAAGTGGTATGGTGCGAATACTCGTCTAACCTGAATGAATGTGATGAACGCGTCGGGCGCCGGCTACAAGGGTTAATATACAATTTTTTATCTAGCTTTACATGCTTCCGATGAATTAAATATAGCATTTTGAGCCTCTCTCGATACCATCTTACCTCTAGGGTTTCCAGGTTCGCCTCCTGTAAAAGAGCGCTAACTGATGTATGACGGCGGTAGGAATTAAAAATAAACCTGGCTGATTTCCGCTGTATCATTTCAATAATATTTATGTTTGCTTGGGTGTAAGGGTCCCAGACAGGAGTAGCGTACTCTAACAATGGTCTGATGAAAGTCTTGTATGCTAATAAATTTATATTACTTGTAGATTTAGTCAAGGTCCTCCTCAGGTATCCGAGCTTCTTCATGGCTTTTTTCTTAATGTGAGCTACATGGCTATTCCACCTAAGGTCCGACGTAACTACTAAACCAAGGTATTTGTATTCTGTAACAGAGGATGCGTTGTGGCCATTAATGCTGTATACAAAGGGTAACGGCTTCTTCTTGTGCGTAATTATCATCTAGACTGTTTTTCTTAGGTTAATGCTCATTTGCCACTCTAGGCACCATGTGGCTATTGCTGATAAAGATGAATTTAGGATCGTCTGATCTGCCTCGCTGTGCATTTCATGACAAAGTATGTGGAGTACTACTCGTTCCTGTGCAGTCCAGGGTGTACATGACTCCTTTAGTTAAACCGCTCACTCATTCGCGCTCAGATTTCACCGAGACGTAGCATCTTGCAGTGAGTTTGGTTTAATACCGTTACTTACCCCATTTCGTTCAGTTAACTTCACAGTATATAAAAGAATGGGTGTCGTCTGTGGCGGCTCCACGTAAAACGTATCGACGCCACCGTTCGGCCGCAGCGGAAACGAACGCCGCCGCAGCTGGCACCCCACCCTGTGGTTAATTAAGGCCAAAACTATCAAACATACGCCCCCAGGCGTCGCTTTAAACCGAACTTGCTCCAAAGCTCCATGCGTAATTTGAGGGGTAACAAGCCAGCGGTTTAGCAGGTAGAATCGCGTATACCCGGCGTAGTTATTGATGTAACAGTCAGTATGAATAGTCTTGTCTGAAACGCTATTGTGTCTACGACGCATTAGGCTCACCAATATTAACGGGAGTAAATTGTGTGACAAAATGAGGCTATAGCCGCTGCCCGCGCACTGCTCGACGCACTGCCCGATGAAAGGGATCCACAACATTTTCATTTTTTTTTTTTGTAAAATGACGACCTACATGCCAAGCGAGACTGCTGCGATCTGCGCACCTGTCCCGCGTACACGGCAGCACTGATCGTTGAGCGCGTGCCGTGCTCTTCGACGCACTCGCAAATTGTTTTCGCCGCCTTCGTGGAGGTAGCCGCACCTGAACGTCCTCGACGAAAACACTTCCCGCTTCCCTTACCGCACCTCGCCCTTCCTCTTCTTTATTGCCTTTCGGAAGCCTGTTAAGGTAACGCGAAATTGATGGGCAATTGATGCGCAACGCCGAGGTGTGGTTACACGGCGGCGATCGCTTCCGCCTTCTGTGTACAGGCGGCGTCTCTGCAGACAATAGAAGCCTACTCGCCATTATCGCGTAAAGGTATAGCGATAAATGCTGACCAGACTTCCGCTTCGGTTCGTAGTAGTCCGCCTCGGAGATCTGACGCACGAGCCGCTTGAAGTTGCTGCCGTCGAAGGGCATGGCGCCGTACACCAGCGTGTAGAGGAGGACGCCCAGGCTCCAGCAGTCCACCTACATACAGGGCGAGGGGAAGGCACGGGAGCGAATGCCACGAGTGAGATCGCGTGCTGCCGACATACGCGGCGTCGGTCGGATAATACGTAACTCCGGCCGACTCGAGCATTTTGACTTCCAAGTCGTCCGCTACCTTTTCAACGCGTTCTGAAATAGGTCGACTAAAGCGGACATCTGTTCTATTACATGGATAGATGAAGAACACCACATAGAAATCGTGGGTCAAAAGAATAGAACTACGCACGGCAGCCTTAATCGCTTAATGAAGCGAAGCCGATACATTTATGCAAAGAGCTTGCTGTGAAAGTACTGGCCGATATCACCTTCATGTATACGAACGGTATATCTAGCCGGTCCTCCATCGAGCCATGCGTCAACGCAATTACACTGCGTTGGTTACTCCTAAGAATAATTAATTGTTAGGCTTGCAAAAAAATACAACGCACCTGAGTGCATTGTCTTTTTTTTTTGTTGCGCTAACTTTAATAATCAGCAAGGGTTACTGTTAACTCGGGCCTACCGCTCTTTTCGGCCACGTGTATAGAAATAGGCTTCGCAATGCAACACTGTTACGCGAGCTCTTTATTTTTACTTCTTGTGGTTATATCGAGGTGTCACGTGACACTGTGTTACTTCCTCAGAAAGTCTCGCGACCCCCGTCGCCCGTAGCAATGCGCACACGGCTGATGATGATGAAACCTAATTACTTTACCACTTCTTCCGTCTGTCTTCCACTGCACGAGCACTGCACGAGTACTGCACGAGCACTGCACGAACAGCCTCGAATTTATACTGCATTTCTTTTTTTACAGTGTGCACAATTCCTCCGGCACACCGTTCCTGTTATACGCTGCTAATCGCGTGCCACTAATATGCCCGAGTCACCGACAGCGGGATGCTGCGTAGTAGCGTGCATTAGATATGTATAATCACACACCTCGGGTCCGTAGTAGGGCGTTCCCTTGACGATCTCTGGCGACGCGTAGAGCGGGGATCCGCAGAAGGTGCTGAGAAAGTGCCGCTCGTCGTAGACGTTGGACAGGCCGAAGTCGGCGATCTTCGCGTTGCCTTTCTCGTCCAGCAGGATGTTCTCGAGCTTCAGGTCGCGGTGGCAGATCTTGTTCTGGACAACACAGACGCAGGGGAAGGGTTAGAAAGAAGAAAATAGTGCGTGTATAGTGTCTGCTGACTTCCCGATTAAGACGTTTAGGGCAGCTGGACGACGTCAGTATCGCCAAGGCTGCGCGATGAAGAAAATTATTATCACGGGTGACGTGAGTCACGTTATTGGAGACATTTAGCATAACGCTGCCGCGCCACCGTTAGCGCTTTGACCACCAAGGCGCCTGCATTACGTGTGCCAGTTAACCCGCGCGGTTTAGCACGTGCGAAACTGGCACGCGACGGGACCACTGCAACGGTAGAGGGATAGCGCTGAACTAAAATGGAAAGCTGTCTGGTCGGTTCTTTATACAGTTTCGGTACGCACGGCCTACACCAACACAGCGGAGGCGGCTGCAGTTGCCCAGGCGATATAGACACGTACGGGAGCGGAGAAGACAGGCCCCCCTCCATTCTCACGGACTCCCAGGCGGCCTGGCGACTCTTCCTCCACGTAAGGATCCCCAGGATCGCCCTTAACATTTTGGACGATCTACCAAGACAAGAACGTCACACTGTATTGTGTCCTGGGCATGTTGGTATCACTGGCAACACAGGGTTGGAGCTCTTGCTCGCGAGACTTGAGTCCCAGCAAGGAAAAAGACCCCAATCGAAATCAAGCAAATACTAGCGTGCGAGTGTCTCAGATAATCAACGTCGTTCACGCCAAGAACTCGCCGCGCAAAACCCGCAATTAACACTGGATGAAGTTCGGCTCTACAGAAACATTTGGGGCGGTGACATGCCATCTGACCAATCGGATACGCCGATCAATGCCCCTGGTGTGTGTGTGTGTGTTTGTGTGTGGGGGGGGGGCGGGATTGGCCATCTTTGCCCCATGTGACATGGGAGTGCAAATCACGGCCCCGAAATTCAAATTCACACCAATTCACACAAAATTCTTTTAGGGATCCTTGGGCAGCCATCGTCGCCCGGACTGAACAGGAGACTAAATTGAGCACTCTCGACTAGGCCCGGTGCGTGGTCACTGGAGTCCTAGACTGAGGACCCACCCTCCGGCCCCAATAACCCGATTTTTCCTCGATAAAGTTCTTTCTCTCTAAACGTGAAACTGGAGCTGTGCATCGCGCCTCAACAATTGAAGTCCGGAACCGGCAAATTGGATCTGACGTGCACGCACCGTGTGACGCGCAAACCAAGGAGTATTTTATTGCCGCTCAAGATGCAGTTCGAAGAAGAGTAAGAAACCAAGCACTAGAGAAAACGGGGAACGAAATACTCAAGTAGGACAGGCACGCTCAATCAGCCGGTTACGATTGCTTCCTTGGTCTAGATTCGGTAAATGTATTTCACACGCTACTGTCACAGCTCTGAGTGACCATGAAACAGCGTTATGGTGTCTAACTGCACCTGCTACTGAACGAGCAAAGTTGTGCGGGCATGCATGTCACGCGTAAGGCAGCTAACCGACGGCCCCCATCAGCGTAACAGAATGGGTTGCAGAGATGGGAAACGCAGTCGAGTACGGCAAAGCTTTAAGGTGGAGTTAAGGGATTAGGCACATCTGCAGGCTTGGGATGGCGTCAGCTAGCGCAGGAATGGGTTAACTGGAGATCGCTGGAAGAAGCCTTCAAATTTGAATGGGCATAAAGGTGCAGCTAATGGCGATTATCAACTGCGCATGCAGACTAGTAAAACAGAAAAGAAAAATCAATGCGTTTACCTTGTGGCAGTAGTAGACTGCAGACGCCACCTGGCGGAATATTCGGCGTGCCTCCTCGGAGGTGAGCTCTTTGCGTTCGCTGACGTAGTCGTACAGCTCGCCCCCGCTGGCGTACTGCATCACCAGCACGATCTTGTCCTTGTTCTCGAATACTGCCGGGAAGAGGTGGGAATATAGAAAGCAGGAGGCTCAAACTGGCTGCGAGACAACGAATATTCTGCCCAAGCAACAGCGTTAAGACGGGGCACAGAATAAGAGCATAGGTAACGGTCCAACCCAAGAACCGAAACGGTCCAATCGAAGAACCGGAATGACCCACGCCCGAACCCAACTGACGCGTGCTCGCTTATTAAGTTATCTCTAGCGACACTCAACTACGGCCTTTCTAGAGCTCTGAAAGAAACGAGTAAAGCAGGCTTCTCCTCAAGGGAAATGATACTGTGGTGAAGCCAGCTTTACCGAGCGCTCCTTTAGGGAACTACATTCAGTGGGAACGTAAGACGCAGTGTCAAATACAGCGCTGTCGAACTGGAAGTTAATTTACACAGATTGCGCGAGTCAATGACGTTCGCTCTTAGCTATGACATCACGGAGGAGGTGAGCTCCTCTCAATACCGGCGCCTCTCGGAAACTAAGTTTAGGAGTTCGTATATATGCACAAAGGGCAGGTAGAGAGCCGTTTTGTGGGCGGCACTCGTACTGGTGTCCAATGTTATAACTCAGTATAGGCCATAGTTGCGGAGTGAGATCCTCCATTCTATTCCCACTCTTTACGGGAAATTGGCCGTCCCCGTTAATACTATTCCATTTCACTCCTCCGAACGGTGAGAGTTGCGCCATTCCTACTCCTGGAGTGGCTGAGCTGATCTATTCCATTCCTCCAATTCTAGTAAATTAAACGCTTTCTCAATAATTGTACACTGCTTGCGCTTGTCTGCCTATATAATTTAAGAACATACTTTTTGATGTCTTACGAGTGTTACAATGTTACGTCGAACTTTCTCGTACAAGAAACATGCTTTACAGCCTGTTATCTCTGCAGCGCTTTGCTTCCTGTAAGCTCCCTCATATCCACTGATTAAGAGGAAGCTTTAGCTCACGCCCGACTCCGACGCGGCCTATTCAAATACATGTAAAACGCAAGAACACTTTTCTGAGATAACCCAAGGACCGATTTTAATGAAATTTGTTGCATTTGAGAGAGAAAGGTAAATTCTAGTGACTGTTGGAAGCGGAATTTCTATTCAGGGCCTAAATTTTGTTTTACAAATTTTTTTTAATTCGAAAGTTCGAAAAAAGCAGAAGCACGAAGTTTACAAATTAATAGCTCTGCATTAAGACCAGATATCGCGGTTCTGTAAACGGCGTCCATTAAGTCATTCAAAGTGGACAAATTCTATATGTCAATTTATATATTACACGAACTCGTTACGTTGCGTACAAGGGTTCTGCAAAAGCTGTATTTCCATATTACTAAATTTCTTGAGATTCATGTGCAACATATAAATTTGGTCCGCTTTAGATTTTCCATTAGATGCAATTTACATAATTGTGATATCATTTTTCATTGCTGAGTTACAGAGTTATTTGCGATTTTTGCCAATTCTTAATAAAAATATTACGACCTAAATCAAAAATTCGAAAACAACACTCATTAGATTGTATGCTTTTATTTTAAATGCAACACACCTCGTCATATTTGGTGCAGTGGTTGCCGAAAAAAACGAATTCTCCTTTTACATGTATTTATATTTCGGAGCACCAGAGCTAAAGCTTCCTCTTAAGAAATTACCACCTCTTAAGGTGGTCAACATTGGTTTCGGTAAAGCTTTATTTGCCTATGCGCTCTGAAAATGATCATGTGCACTAAAAACAAGCAATGCGCGAACACTCGTTTGGCCGAGCACATGCCTGGTCAACGCAGTACCTACAGCACTTATTTCATAAACGCCAATAGGAGGTGAGTATGCAGTACGTGAAATATGACCAGAAAAAAAAACATACACAATACATGTTTACGTAAATTTTGTTCACTGACACGTCAGGGAGCATCAAGAAACATATTTAAGCTTCGCGGATTAGATTAGATGTGACGTGATTTAAAAATATTCAGTTGTTGCGGTCAAAATATCTCCCAAACATGTCAATTTGTGGTGACAGCCTGTCATGCGGTACCCTCTTTCGAAGCCCTACCCTTGTCCATATATTGAAGAAAGCCCAGAAACACAGCATTAAAGGTTATGTCATTCTCTATAGGCTTCTTCATAACCGTAATAATTGATGTCTTCAGAAGTGTTAATACGGTTCGCCATGCTTATGCGGGTTTTCAATTTAGTATATGGCCAAACAAAACGCCAATTTCTGGCGTCATTGTGAACCTATCTTTAACATACTAGCCTACGGCTGCCCACCCGCTACCACTGAAGTTTGCTTTACCTTAGCTGCACAGCTGTTAGACGGTTCACGACCACATCGCACGCTGTAATACAAGCACGGTTTGCCTTATAAATGGTGCGCTATTCCGAAAAACCTGTAATTCTGAAACTATTTTCATACGAGTAAAGCAAACTCGTTTATCGGTCGTATAAACTTGTAAACGTTCGCTTACAAACTAAATTAACAAGCACGGTGTCACACGCGCGGCAGAAAACATGAACGCATCTCACTCGATGACCACGGATACTCGCTGTCAAAACGCTGGAGCGAAGAAGCGCGGCAGCAGCAGCGAGCGAATCGAGAGAAAAGGATGCATAGAAAGGCAGGGAGATTAACCAGAGGCAGTTCCGGTTTGGCTACCTTGCACGGGGGGAAAGGGTGAAGGGGGATAAAAATACAATTGACCTTCGTGCTGTCTCTCGCTTCAACGAGAAATAAGCTGCAAGAACACAGCGCACATGGGGCTATCGACCCTCGGTGCGCCTAGACTCTGTCCCCATCGCAGATCGCTTTCAAGATGAGAACACAGCGCACATGGGGCTATCGGCCCTCGGTGCACCTAGACGCCTAGACTCTGTCCCCATCGCAGATCGCTTTCAAGATGGGCCCGCGCGGCCGCGCCGTACGCGGTAGCCACCGGAGTATAACGCCCTCCCCTCCACCAGCATCCCCTCCCCCAGGTGCTTCGCCCGCGACGGAAGACGGCGCGCTTCGTCTCCGCCTTTTTTTCCACCCTTGCACGCGCGAGATTCAGCCGTCATCGTCGGCTCGCCATCGCACGCTTCCACTCACACATACAGCATACGGCGCGCGGGAACGACGTTATCGACATTGGGCTTTATGCGGAACATCACGGCAACGGCGACGGCAAAAACTGCGCCCGGAGCGTCCACATAATTGCTATCGCAACAATAATTTTACAACGTTGGGCATGTCATGCGTCTAGCTAGATTATTCTGTCATTTTGATCATTAAAATAAACGCGGAACGCATTAATATGTTTTGCCAGGGCGATATATATACTTCACATCAACTGGCATATATGTCAATGGCACCTTTCTTCTTCTGCAGGACATCTCTTAACTCCTGATATCGTGCGTTCTGGATACTCGACAGTATGCGAAAAAACGCGGCGCGCATTAGAAATTTCAGTGGACTCCCGCAGGGCACAACCATTTGCGAAGTCGTTCTTCGCCTCTATCATTGTGTCGTAGGTCGCGTCTCCTCTTGCTAAACCAAACAATGTTGATAACTATAAGTTGCTCTCCTTAAACCCACTTTAGTCTTATAACGCAGAAAGGGTTACTGGTATTCAGAAGTGCACACATTGGGCACGCAAAATACCGTGTTTTCAATTTCTGCGGCAGAATATGTAGTCACTTACAGGTGGATACTGAAAGAAGCGGTAGGAAAAATGCAGTATATTGGCGAAGTCTTGTTTAGTCTAAATGAGAAATGTGCCGGTTTCGTGGTTTTGTGTGGTCTCGCTTATTATCACATTTAGCGCTCCAAGACTATAGGCGTCCATTCTATTCGGTGTCCACTGCCGAATTTCTAGCTTCCATTTCATTCCCATTCGATCCGCGCAACCGGTGTCCTCATTCCATGCTAATTCCATTCCGGGAATATAAAAAAAATGTAGAATAAATCCGGAATCAAACTAAGAGCTGCCGCTCCGCAACTAATGTATAGGCTCACAGACCGCTTTTCGGGTGCATCGCAAGCGCTACATAGACGAAAGCTGGGAAGGCATACAGTGCGGTCCACTGTTAAAGGGAACAGGTGTGCGCAGGGGTGCGATCGCGCAAACAGCTCGCTTTTCCGTTCTCTCGCTTGCCCTCTCGTGATTCGTTGGCGCCCGCGCGTTTCGTCACGGCCGTCATTGCGCCGGGGCGGGACCACAAAATGCGCTTACGTCACACTCCTGTCAATCATTCCAAAACCGAGTGAAATCGGCCGCTATCGTGGAACGGTCGACAAGGGCATTCGTTTCGAAGAATGAATGGCCGTTGCCATAGCAGCGCTAGTAGCAGACGATGCGCCTGTCGTCTGCTCGTAATGTCGTCGCTCGCCGAGCTTGGTTGGCCCTGCCGGGGGTCCAGTTTTTTTAGATTAAAGCGGATGATCCGCCACTGCAGAACGTTAGCGATGTTAATTATTGAAAACAACTGTGATCACAGTGAAAGTAAATGTTGTGCCTGCGCTGTGATAAATATAACTAGTGTTCTTCTGTTTAATGTTGTTTGATCTGAGCTCATTTGTCGAGAATGCTCGCCGTTTCACGTTGTGCTCAGAGAATCGCGTTCATTGTTCGGCGGTTTGACGCTCACGAGTCACGATGACAGCTCCTATTATCGCGCTTTTGGAGTCTCTCGGGCAGCCTCGGCGACGCATCTCTCGGGACCCATTTGACGAGCTTACCGAGGAAGAGTTCCGCGAGCACTTCAGGCTCTCGAAGAGCACTGTACGGTGGTTCTGCGAGCAATTGGAAGACGTCATGAGTGGCCTTCGGACCAGTGGCATCACGACGCAAGGCAAGTGCTTTGTGCTCTCCGTTCGCGACGGGGAGCTTCCAAAGATCCATTGGCAGCGAAGAATTTGTATCCATAGGGCTGGCTTCCGTGAGCGAGACCATTCGCGCAGTTGCGGAAACAATAACCGGGATGCGCCGGCAACAGGGTTGGGTGAGCTTCCCGTTGACAACGGCCGGCAAGCCTAGTGCAAAGGCGGCCTTTACGGATCGCGGCCGCATTCCCGGTGTAGTGGCCTGGGCCGCTATTTTGTAGCGATGCCTTATGCCTTATTCTATGCTATTCTTATCATCCACCACACACGGCGGCCTGATCCCGTTGATAGTGGGGGCAGACCGTCGCTCTGACCACTGGCTTAGCGCAAAAAGCCTGAAAAAGCATAGAATCGGAAAAGGCATCGCTACAAAATACCGGCCCTGTGTCGACGGGACGCTCTTGGGTCAGCGCGCGCGATGTCCGCACAAGGTACGGATGGCCCTCTATGAACGCGACCAACAGTTCGCGTTGGTGCGGCGACACGTGCGGGTCAAGTCTTAGATTTTTGTGCGACGACATAACGATTCGCAGTCGATGAACAATGATCGCCAATTGAACTGCGCGCTCCTGCCAATTTGTTTTGGCGTGTGCGATACCACCTAGCGGACTAATCCAAAATATATGCCGCTTAAATTAGTTTTCTTCTCTCGCATCACATTTCCGACGCAGATTATATGTTGCAACAGAAAGTGTTTTTTTCTTATATTACGTGTTTAATTATTAAAGCATCACAAACATTCTGCACGTAATATATTGCCCCCGATCGAAGCCCAAACTGGTGACGCAAACTTCCGGGGCTGGGCTCGCTCGTTTATTGGCTGTGCTCTCCCTCCCGTTCTCACAAATCTTGCGGACGGCCCACTTTGTGACGTAGCAGCCAGACCGAACGAACGGAAAAGCGAGCTGTTTGCGCGATCGCACCCCAGAACACGCGCGAATGTTTCGCTCTGACAAGTGCACAACCGCCCGACCTTGCTGCAGACAAATTGTTGTTGTACGGCGCTAGCACAGGGGTGGATTGCTAGGACTTGTGAGTATTGCATTGCCATATATCTAAGAGCGCGAACACACAGAGACGACGCTGAACCATCACAACGCTCCTTGATAAAAAAGTCGCAGTTCTGCCCGAAAGGCGAAAAGCTATACGATATCGATATCGGCGGCAAACTAGGTATATATTAGACAACTACACGAAGATCGTAAATTCCAGTAAACATTCGCTCAGTGATTAAATTAACAAGCACGGTGTCACTCGTGCACAGAGAAGCGTGAACAGATGTCACTCGATGACCGCGAACACTAGAAATGTCACAATGCCGGCGCAATGAAGAGCGCCGGCAGAGGGCTACAGCAAACACACGCTTCGTGCTGCATCTAGCTAGCGTCAACGCGCCTCCGAAACTTGAGGCACGCGACTTCCCGACTAGGCGCGCAAAAGGGCCAGCGCACATTAAGCCACCAGCCATCACCGCTCGCCCAGTCTATGCGCCTGCCGCAGATGCAAATTACCTCCAAGGATGTAACGCGCTCGGGTGAGCTGCGCCATGCGCAGCAATGGTTGGACTAGAAGAGGAGACGCAGCTCACGAGCCCTCCCTCCCCCTTCCACTCCCCATAGCGCGCACTCGATCACGTGACCTTCAATACTGTGAGCGCGAGAAGGCAGCGCGCATCAAGCCACCGTCCCTCTTGGCTCACCCTGGCACGCTTTCCCTCGCACCCACGGCACACGGCGAACGATAGGTTCTTATCGCACGTGTACGTTACACGCAAGGTGACGTCGACGACCGAAATTTGCCTGGAGTGTTCCCATAATTGCTATCGCAATAGCAAAAAAAAAGAGAGGGAGAGAGACCACTGTGGTGTTCACCACCGCCTTTGTGTGCTCGCGCTGTTAGACATAGTAAGGTGCTAGTCATCCTACAGCCGTGCATGTGCAGCGCCTTCGGCGGCACTCGCAGTTAGAACGCCAGCAAAGAGCCGAACATTGGGCTGTTCCCTCTAGCAGTTGACCACGCTGTACAGCGTCTCGGCTTTCTTAAGGTGGTTGGTCACAAAGCTTCTGCGGTTCACTGGGTTTCAAGAGCCTGGCACAAAGGCGCGGGCAGGGCGCGTCCTTGGCCTTCGAGCGCTCTCGCGTAAAATTTGGCACAATTTCCGCCGCCTTCGCTCCGGCACGCGCGCCCACACCTCGGTTTGAGAAAACGCAGGCTCCTCTCCTAGGTGAAAAAAACGAAAACCACGCAACACGGATCACGTATTCACGCCAAGAATAACGAACGCTCCCTTGTCGTGGGAGAAAAAGCGAAGCGCGAAAAAAAAAAAAACGCGCGTGCTACTTTCTATCCTATTGTCGAAACCCTCGGCTCTTTCAAATAAGCGGTCCCTCCTATAGGAGGCCTTGTTCACCGTTTTCTCTGCCGGTCAAAGAGTTGAGCAAAAACGCCACAAGGACTCACAAGTTCGAAGAGGGAGAGAGATCAGGCGGTCAGCTGCCCATGCAGCGCGTGTTGGGAGCTCTTCACCGCGGAGAGGGAGGGATGCAAATTGCAGAGTTTTAGCTTGCCCTTACTCACGCTGCTCTTTTGTGGAATTCCGTGTTGTCGGGGGCAGGCAATGGCGATGATGGTCTCTATTAACATCTCCTTTGGAACGGGGCGATGAGAAATGCGTACTCATGGCCTGCCCCAGTTAATTACGTTTTACCAGAGGTACGGCAGTCTGGTATTTTGCTCGTGTATATATATATATATATATACTTTGTGTTCTTTCTATTCGTTAAAGCCTCTATTCTTGCATTGTACAGTTACCTACGCATGTAACGATCCCACCACCCCAGTCTCTTCACTGCGTTTTCCTCACCACTAACTCAAGGTCTCTCGCTTATGTAGACCACTGACCAGTTAATGTTGCCATTGCCATCAGCTTCGAATCCCAGCGTTTCTGAAAGGCGGACGTTCCGTACGGTTCTTGCTGGGTGAACATCTTGCCGTTCCATTACGATGCGCTGAGTCGTACCCGGATTTTTGTTGCCGTAGACACAAGACTCACCCTGTTGCGAATATTTGCTCGTGCGCGTTCTCTTTTCTTCTTTTTTTTTTCCTTCGGCAAACGTGGTCACTATACGTCTATAGTACCTGCACTTTATTCCAGCCAGTGGTTATCGCTGCGGGCTTAATGAAGAACTATTGCCTGTTTTTCTCTCTCTTCCATTTTCCCCCCACGTGTCTTACCCCTCCCGCACGCCCGGCGTAGGGTACCAAAGTGGAAGCCACGTACTCTAGTTAAACCCTGCCATTTATTTTTCATCGTAAAGCGGCAAGTCAAGCTGCATGAGGCCAAAGTAACCTCGATCTCTCGTTTCCTTGCCTCTCTGACACCGTCTCTGCCCGTCTGCCTTTCTTTCTTCCTTACTTTCGTTCTTTCCGAAAATGCTGTCGTTCGGCTAGTCAGCCGCCATTATCAGCAGTTATACTATACTTCCCCAAGCTGTATACATACCAACGCAGCGCAAAGCCGTTGCTGTCGTTGTTATGACTTTCGTTACCTTTTTTCTGCCGATGTCGCGCACGGCCCAGGAAAGTGCACTTCACCCCCCCCCCCCCCGGCAGCTGCCTTCCTCGTTAAAAAAAAAAAAAACCGCGCACAGCTGGACGTCGGGTGCACGCGCGTACATCAGCGATCGCTCGCGTTATCTTTCGATGATCTTCGCGATAAGCAAGGTGGACAGCGTGCCGCGCGCGGTTGTTCGCCAATGAGCGTCGATCAGGGTGCGCATCAAGCGGCGCGTTCGACGACCGCTTTTACTCGAAGCAAATAACCCCCGCCCTCCCCCCTCGTACCTCCATTTCTTTATCGACTACGGCGAAAAACGCTATTCGAACTGAGAAGAAATGGGCGGCTCACTGGCGAATAATTACACGCCGAGCACATTTATAGGACCATTTTTATCATCCATACTATCTGAAAACGGCCGGGCGAAACCACGCGGCGTCCGCGAGATCACGCACTGCAGAGGATATATTGACGTCACGCGATACCACCGAGCGCGTTTATCGCAAACGCCCACATCGAAAGCGTTGCACCGTCGACGTGAGAGAATGTACACACCTGCACCGCTGCATCTTTGTTTGCCGCAACGGGCCGTTGTACCATCCCGTGTAGGAGGAGGGTATGTGTGAAGCGCTGCTACAATCAAGAGGGTCGTACACAAACAATCACTTGAAGTTGCACTGCACGGTATACTTGCGCAGAGCGACGGTGCGCGCCGCAGAGTAAGACATTGCGTGAGCGCGAGAGATGTTTGCACTGGGGAGGCAATGCAAGTCCAGCAGCGCGTACCATGTGCGAACGCGCGCGGAATGCGCACCGCGGTCGCTCAATCGCCGTGACATTTCGCTGCTGAAGCCGAGGTCGCGGGTTCAAATCCCGGCCGCGGCGACCGAACTTTCTCTAGGACGGGTTATATATATATATATATATATATATATATATATATATATATATATATATATATATATATATATATATATATATATATATATATATGTGTGTGTGTGTGTGTGTGTGTGTGTGTTTGTGTGGAGAGATGCTGTTGGAACATGTTCAGCGACAACTGTGGCAAGTTGGGCATTCTAACAGCAAGCAGTCAAGCGTTTCGCTATATACGTATATCGTAGTGTCCAGAAACACGGCACGAACGACTCGGCACGATGTTCCCGACGGCGAAGGCGATGTGATGCATTAACGCGGCCGCTGCGTAACTTGAGCGAGAGAGACCTATATAGAAAGTGGCTGCTTAAAGCGCAGCCAGGTAATCTCACAATTTCGTCCGTTTAATTCACTCACACACCATGCACGAAAGCGTACAGTGGGAAATAAAACCTTCAACGCGAAAACTATATGCCTGTTGCATCGCGCGCTCAAATATAAATCACGGGGCAATTATTTTTTTTCCTTAGAACACGAATTCCGCGTTTCGTGTTACAGGAATGGTGAATCGAAACCGCACGGAGCGAGCGATCGAACTACATCAGGACGTTTCGTGAGCCGCATATTCAGGCGGGGGGGGGGGGGGGGGGGGGGTCGATGAATAATTCAACGCATGGACGCTCGAGGCAGTCGTCCGCACGCAGACGACAATTGGGCGTGGCATACCTGAGCACGCGTTGTCGCCGCTGTTAGTGCGTTCGTTCGCTAGTAGAGGTAACACGACGTCGCGGTCAGAGTGTCTTTTGGAAGCAGCGATATAAGAAAGACTGCAGGGCCTGCGGACGCGCCGTCAAGGACAATGAAGACGCGTGCTGCTTCCGGCACGTTCAATACAAAAAAAAAGAATGTATCGTTTAAATAAAAATAAATAGACGCACCTTCCAGATGCAGCGTCCCATTTCCAGACGCCTAAGAAATAGGAAAACGGCATTACTCGCGTTTGTTTTCACATTCTGCCAGAGAGCAACTTTTCCACATGTTTCGTGCAGCAGCCGAGGCAGTACAGTTGGCAAACAGGACGCTGCTGCCCATTTACTTTGAACAGCGTAACCTGCCGCGACGTGAGTGAGCAAGCAGTAATTTAAAGCAGTCACCGCTGTAGCCAATAACGACAGAGATGGAGAAAACTGCGACAAGGACGAACGCGGATCCTGTAGCGTTCGTCTCACCACCGTTTTCTCGTCGTCCGTCTTGTTAATTGTCTTAAGTATGAACCGAGCGGCCCAAGATCAAGTTCTGTTAAAAATGAGTCAGAATTCCTCTCTCCAATTGGTGTGGTCCGAATCAAGCGCCCAACGACCGCTTCCTCACTGTAACGGAAACGGATCTCGAAGGCGATGCTTTTGCAGCCTGTCCGCGTCGGTAGCAACTGCAGAGCCGGAAACAAGGGCGCTATAACGTAAAACTATTCGAAACTTTTCTATTCCATTTCTGCTATCAGCCCTCCGCGATTGGTTAAAAGCTTTTTTCGATCAGCCCCACTTCACCTGTCTGTCACGCAACGTCACGAAAACCGCAATACCTCCCCATCTGATATGATGTGTACACACTGATTATGCATGATTTGAGAAAAAAAAGAAAAGCAGTTATTTCTGATTCGACCCCTTTTCGCCATTAGCCCTCGGCTATTGGTAAAACGTTTTCGGGCTGCACCCACTTCACCTGCCTGTCACGCGACGTCACAAAACCGCACAAACTCACCGCGTCAAAGTGACGTGTACGCGATAAAGATGCATTAATATGCCGAACAAAACTGATTTTTTTTTCTGAATAGCCGCACGCTGCCCCGTTCCGAACGGAATAAAAGATGGCTGCCGCCGATCGCTGGGAAGCTGGCTACTCGCACCTGCCGGAGAGCATGGGTGTATTTGCGTATAATAAAACTTCTTGCGTGACCGTGTAACGTTTTCAAGCACTTTCGGCACGTTTACTACTTCATTCTGCCAACTCTTCTATGCTGAGGGTCAGTTTTAGCGTCATTCTTAAGCTTCCGTTGTATGCGGCCGCGATTTTCGACCAGCCACCACAAGCTAAGTAAGGGAAAGCCGACCAATCGCAGACGCCGGCACCACCTTCTTCATCCGGTTATCGATTTTCAGTACACTGGCTCTGCCTCAGTGAATCCCTCTCCACTTGAGCTTTCTCCTCGCCTCTTGTCAGCCAATTAGATACGACAAGCCGTTCAGTGTAGGCAATGTTATTCGTTTTCAAGCAAACAAAAGTGACCTCCTATGAACGAGGAGAGCGTTTGAATGGTCTGTTCAGACAACCCTGCGGGTGACAACCCGGTGCTTGCGTCGGTGGTTACGCAAACGTGACGTCAGGAAATTGGAATAGAAACATATTGGAATAGTTTTACGTTATAGGGCCCCAAGTCACAGCCGCCATGTTTGAAATGCCACTTATTCGCATTATTTTTTTTATTTTTTTATTGTTATTTTTTGTGGACGCTGCGGGTCCTGAAATGGGGATATCGGCAATCCTAGTGGTTTATCAAATGCAGGTTGTAGACGGCCTTTCACTTCGTAACGGGGAAACCTTGGCAAATGGAGGAAATGGCGAGAGCCCTAGCCGCGACGCACTCCGCGTAGGAATACATTAGTGTAGATTCGCAGGCGGCTTACAGAAATTATACGCGCGGCAGAATCACGCCACTGGCTTGCAATATTGTGGGTGAATCTAAGCCTGGAGCTGCACGGAACACAACTGATATTGGCACCAGGTCACTAGGGTTTTGAGGGAATAAACGAGGCTCGGCCCGAGCTTTTCTTCCCCAGCATCCCTCTACGTCCTCCCTTGCTGGCTTAGGCTCCGTCAACAACATGGAGATATTACAGCATTTGCACCTTGAGAGGCACGCACTCCCGGGGCCCGCTAAGCGTCTTAATAAATCGGAAGATTGTCACCTCCGTCGGCTACAAACTATGTCGTTTAATAATCCAGCTAGGCTTCGCGCCATTAAGCCCGAGTCCTTCTCGGCACAGTGCAAGTTCTGTGGCCAGAAGGCAGACTTGTACCATGTGGCTTGGGCTTGTCAGCAAAATAGCAGTGTTGCCATAGTAAATCGGCGAACGTGGGAGGGCTGGGAGGCGGCCCTGTACAGCTCGGATCTCGAGGAGCAACGAGCCGTCGCCGAAAGGGTGCACGGATAGCGGCTTCTGCCAACCCAAGCTCTTCTTGGTTTTCAAGAAAAGTTTTGATCATCGTCACAGCCTAACAGTGAACACCCACGTGTGCTTACTGCTACCATCTGGCCCCATTCTTTAAAATTATATTTCTTCCTTTCCCTTTCCATTGCCCATAATTCTTGCTTGGTCAGCAACATTTATCACTTCCCAGTCCCCTATTCTCAATAATGTGAAAGAGTCGTAGCAGAAAGGTGGCGGTGTATTGCCGTTCAACCGAATTGTTGGGTTTACAACGTCCCGAAGCTGACACACACACACACACACACACACACACACACACACACACACACACACACACACACACACACACACACACACACACACACACGTGTGTGTGTGTGTGTGTGTGTGTGTGTGTGTGACGACGTCGCGGATTGGATTCCCGACCGCGCCGGCCTCATTTCGATGGCGGCGAAATAAATTTTAAAAAGAAACGGAAGGGACGCTTGGTTACTGAAATTTAGATGCGCGTCACTGAAGCACGGATGCAAAATTCATCCGAGGCTCTTATCTTGGCTGAAGCGTATCTCATAGCCCATAGCCAAGAATGTTATATGCTTTTCTTCACACACACACACACACACACACACACACACACACACACACACACACACACACACACACGTGTGTGTGTGTGTGTGTGTGTGTGAAGAAAAGCATATAACATTCTTGGCTATGGGCTATGAGATACGCTTCAGCCAAGATAAGAGCCTCGGATGAATTTTGCATCCGTGCTTCAGTGACGCGCATCTAAATTTCAGTAACCAAGCGTCCCTTCCGTTTCTTTTTAAAATTTATTTCGCCGCCATCGAAATGAGGCCGGCGCGGTCGGGAATCCAATCCGCGACGTCGTGTCCAGCAGCGGAAAGCACAAAAATCACCGGGGGCGGGAGGTAAATTACACAAATTGGCACTGGCAACAGTAGCAAAGGACAGCTGCGAGCGAGCGCGCCAAGCTTGTCTCCCCCCGCCTCCGACTTTCCAAAAAGACTCGCTTTCAAAGCGAGCCAAGCGATTCCCTCGCTGTTAAACTCGAATTTCATAAACGTCAACGCGCGCCCGTTGTCCGCCGCCACCGCTGCCGCGTCCAAGTCCACGCAACAACCACCCGCGGCAGGTCGGCCCAACGAGCTACTAAAACTCACCGTTGAAACGCAGCCAGCAGAGGCTACGGGACGCATTGCAGCGGCGCCTCGGCCGAGCACCGCATGCCGCAATGGCGGCAACCGCGAAGGACGAGCACGCGGACGTGGCGACCCGGCGGGGCTCGCACGCGGGAAGTCCTCGCGGCCGACGAATGAGCGACGCCGCTTTCCAGTGGCTGCGTTTGCCCCACCGAGTGTCACGGACATAACTCTTCTTAACGAGAGCCAAGAGGACGCTGGCGCAGTCTATGTACACGCTGCTTCTACGGAGTGCACGGTGTCGACTCGGCAAGGAGGAGGTGGCGAAAGAAAGAAAAGGCTGCACATCCGTCTTGCGGGTATATACTCGGCCGAGCGTGGTGAGCACCAGATCTGCTGGACGCGAGAACGCGGCCTTCGGTTGTACCTAGATACAAGAACACGCGGGTGAGAACCTCCGCCGGGACGTCGACGGCGAAAGGGAAACTCGGTTCCGGAAATACTTATGGCGACGGATGTGACGTAAGAGAGAGGATGACAGCGGTTTGCACATAGTGTACAAACGGGGGTAGCCCATGTTATAGTTGAGGCTAAGAGGAACAATAGAAGTTGGGAGGGTCATGGAATGCGGGGTAGCAGATAACAGCGGTGGTCAGTCAAGGACCGCAGAGGTTTCGGGTGGTGCGGTAAAATTAGCAAACAAGCTCGTAGGCATTAGACGAAGTCATTTGACGTAATGCAAGGTATCAAAGGGGAATAAGTGCCACCCGCCACAATTAGGCGGACAGTAACTTTTCCTCATCACATACCGTCAGCCAAACGAAGCTGTATGCGGTCATCCGCACGACTTATTGACCCACTGGGTTACTCCAGCATCCTGTGATTCAAGTTGAGGCATTAGTAGTACTTTCTTCATCTCTCGTCATCACAGCGCTCCATTTTCCTAAATAGCGCTGCACTTTCCTAGAAGTTCAGTCTATCCTCGTGCAGCTTGCTGCGGGCTTCCAAACTACAGTTCGGCTGCTACAGCGATTGTACAGGTCCGAACGCTGGAACTCAACGAATTTTTTCCTTCAACTACGAAGTTCCGTTCCAGTGATCCCATATCCGGATTTCCTTTCAGGATGATCACGTTGAAGTGAATGAACTTTTATTCCCCCCTTTCCAAAGCAATGTCATGCGGCGAGCTCATCCTTCACTTGCTCTCGGCTTCTTCGCGCGAGTTGCGTGGAATAGCCAACCTCCGCTCTGCATAAATACGACTGCGGAGGCACTGGGTATACTTGGAACGAAAACAGCGCAAACGTATGAGACGAGGAAAACTTTGTTCTTTGTCCCGTTAATGTGCATCGTTTCAGTACCATTTACCATGTACCAACTAGCTCAACGGCAACCCCTATTGAAGTACACACTGGTACACTGCGTCGTATTGTGACCGAAGTGCACTAAAAACGCCTCCGCGAAATACTGAATATTGACGTAACACTGTCATGCCTTGAGATACGACATTCAGTTGACCAAGGGACTGCTGGCTACGCGCAACGAAGGCACTTTTAGCCCTCCATAGAGACACTGGTCTCAATGAGTTAGTTAGTTAGTTGGTTAGTTTGTTAGTTAGTTTGTTTGTTTGTTTTTTGTTTGTTTATTTGCTTGCTTGTTTGCTTGCTGTTTGATTAGTTGGTTGTGGAATGCTCTGTGTATGTTATGAATCTGACGTACACTGTGCATATAATTTCATTATACCTATATGTGGTAGCACGATGGGCATACGCCGCCAGGCAATCCTTTCCATGATTCATTAAACAGCTCTCTCTCTCTCTCTCTCTCTCTCTCTCTCCGTGAGATACCCAATACAGAGAAAGCCACCGCAGTCTGCTGCATTTATTCGGGGGTGCATGTCTCTAAACTGGCGTTACAGTCCCAGAATTGGCAGTAAATGAGCACTGCTCGATATCCACTTTCGCAATGTAATATTCACTAATGTTACTACGTGAACATTACTGAATTTTGGTTCCTATAAACGTGCGTACATTAGTTGTTATCGCCACAATTTGTTCTTCCAGTTAGCGAATGGCCATTTCAACGTCAACACATTAGGAAATATTGCGCACCCTTGGGGTTACGCCACTCGTAAATGACACAGTGTGATGATAACACCGTTAACTTCGCGGATTAATTGTTATAAGCACTCCTTCCTTCCTCGAACTATTATTGACTGCAATACTCTTTCTAATGATGTCGTATCACATGGTGCACTGTTATTGTTTGAAAGAAGCATCACTCGACCCTCACTGATCATTGTATTGTATCGCACGTTATATTGCAATTATTGTATATCGTATTCTTGTTATTGTACACCCGCGAGCAAAAGTATACGGACCACAGAGTCGCCGGAAAAACTGAATTTCTTCCTAATTACCATGCATAAACTGAAGTTGGCAAGCAGACTGGAAAGTTCGCAATGCCAAGTTTGGACTGCAGTCCTCAATTTCAAGTTCCATTGACCGGCAGAGGAAATAATCAGCTTTATCTCGCAATCCGCGGTCCGTATACTGTTGTTCAAGGGCGTACATTGCCTTGTAATTATTGTTATATCGGATTTTTGTTGTTCGTTCGTGCGTGTATATTTTGTTGTTTTCTTGCCCCCCCCCTTTTAAGAAAGATCGCAGTGTTAATTAACAAATAAAAAAATAAAGAATGTCTTTATGGAAAAAAAAGAGGTGAGGCGTGCAGACAGGACACAAGAGTGGAGAAGTGGACAACTCTTTTTCTGCATAATGAATCCATACTAACTATAGCCAGCTTTCTGTCGTTCTAAAGAATTTCTGATGTGCGCTGCCGCAAATGACTTGTTTGCGAAAAATACAATCACCTTTTTATACATGCCGCACTGCATTTTAAAGCCACGGTACTTAGGCTTCCGCGGCGAGACGCAGGCGAGTCGGGTGCGGCTTTGGCGCCCATCTTCGCCTTCTTGCGCGTTTCGTCTCCCGTTACGCGCTGGTCGTAATAATACAGGCGACATTGTCGCACAAGAGAAGAAAAGAGAGAGAGAAAAAGGAAAAAGAAGTACACTCCCCCTACGTGCTCACCTTCGTATATGTGGATGATGTAAGGGTGCTGTATGGAGGACATGATCTGGATCTCCCTCCTGATCCGCAGAGAGTCCTGTTCCGTCTCTATTTTGGACTTCTTGATGGTCTTGATCGCCACCTGCAACAACGAACCAAAAGAGGGCACCACTTTTAGATGCGCACAGCGGGACCGCCGAGCAAGCCGAACACATTCTGGCACGACTCCCTTCCGGGTAGCGCTAATTACAGAGTGAGCAATTCTACAAACAAAAACATTGCTAGTAACAGCGCAAAATGTAGACAGTAGACGAGACAAGCGCTAGTGGTGTCTTCTTGTCTCGTCTCTTGTGTACATTTTGCGCTGTTACTAGCAGGATGGAAAACCAACAAGCCCAAGCTGCTATTCTAGGGAAAAAAATTGCGCTTACTATTTTTTAACGGTAATCTCCCAGCTGCGTGTACAACTTCATTTACGTGATCCCAACGCGAGCGCGCCGCATCAGAAGCCGGGGCGACACGCACCAACGGGTCGACCAACTCGACTCGCCGCTTCGAGGCCGGTCTGACCCCGCCCACCTCACGATACGCCTCCCTCGGCCGAACAGTTTACCGTGAATCCTGCGGCCGAATTTCGACCCGACAAGTCGATTCCACCCAACTGATTTGTCGGGTCGACGTAATGCGGCTGACGTTCGCAGCGTGCGCTCCAAGACAACAGTTTCGCTTACGTACACGAGCCGCACTTAATGAACGCGACAGTAGCGTGTCGCTTCTTTTAAGAGCGTCAGCTCTTGCTCATCACGTTTCTCGCTTTTTTTTAGGTCTGCTACCACCTCCCTCCGGCGTGAAATTTTCAGTCCGGGGAATTCAAGATGGCGGCCCCCCATAGTAAATCGACATAGCAACCCAATTGGTGATTGATTGGTGACGTCATCGTACATCGAATTGGTGATTCATCGGTGACGTCACTAATATACCCAAAGTGGTCGCCAATTGATGACGTCACCTATAAATCCAAGATGGCGACCCTCATAGTAAATCATTAGCAACCCAAGTGGGGATTGGTGACGTCACGTGACTGTGACGTCATAATCCAAGATGGCGACCAAATGCTCGTGCCAATGATGACGTCATTATTCAATATGGCTGATACAAGTGAATCCACGTGATTATGACGTGATAATTCAAGATGGCGGCACAGTTTAGGAATCTTAAATCCAAGATGGCGACCAATTTGGGCGCCCATGATTACGTCATAATCTAATACGGCGGCTAGAAGTGAAACAACATGATTATGACGTCATAATAAAAAATGACGGCATAGTTTCGGAATATGAAATCAAACATGGCGGCCGATTTCGAGCACCAATGATGACGTAACTGCCAAATATGGCGGACAGAGGTGAAACCACGTGATTACGACGTAATTAGACTAAATGGCGCCCTAGTTTCGGTTTCCCAAATTCACGATGGAGGCCACTAAAGTTAGTTGTGATTTCGTTACGTTCACGTAAATGTAACAGAGGATGAGAGGAAGGGGCGACGGACAATGACAGTAGCCTCGGCAGTACCGCCACCGCTACGTATCGTCGGTGCTCCCCCGCCTCGTTTACCAGCGAATCCAGGAATACCCGTGAGGCCAGCCGACGTCGCCGCTTCACCAATTGCCCTTCATTTTCAATCTGACAAAGTTTCAGAGTTTATATACGCCATTTATGCTTGCCATACATGAAACGCTTTTCGTAATGTTAAGGCTAGCTTTACCGGGAGGCAATTTCAAAGATAGTGGCGACGTAGTTCATTTTTCAATGAGATTGCCAAGGTCGCAGTTTTCTGTTGCCTCATGACATCTCATAACATGGAAGCACCTCTTGTGGAGAAAGCAAGCGCGAGAGACAAGCCCCAGCGCGTGCAAGTAGCATTCTTTCTTCAACTGAACCCACGACCTGTGCCGCCATTAGTAGGGCAATTGTCCAATGCATGAGACGCACAATTGAGAATTAAAATGGCCTAACGACCCAGCCTTTGGCTGGAGACAATTTTCACTTCGGGATTTGCGAGGTACATTTATCGTGACATGTACAGAATGCACTGCAATCATGGCAGCTGTAGATTGAGCTGGGGATTCGAACTGTATTCCCCTATACGTCCAATAAATTCCCTCTCCATATTATATGGCGGCAGCTGTTGCGGTTGTCAGTCCTCCTGCCCTTCGCCGGGACAGGCGCAAATTTAACCGAAGTCTGCAATCTCAATCTGCAGACAAAGTCACTGAAAAAAAAAAAAACTACGCACACGTGACGCCTGCGGCAGAAAGCATGTTCTACATCCGCCACCAACGCTTGTGTGGCGGCACACGCTAAGACGCCCAGGGTTATTTCTAGTAGCAAATCACAAGTACCACTGAAAGTGGATGAAAAAACTACGCCGCGGTAGCTCAATTGGTCAGAGCATCACACGCGCAGTGCGAAGACTCTTGTTGGTGTCCCACTTGCGGCCAGTTCTTTTTTCGTCCACTTTCATTTCTATTAATTTATAATTTCTTTAATTAACTCAATTACTAAGTACAAGTAATTTCCCCTGTGTTGTCCTTAGCGTCTTTGTTTGTTGGCTGATATATATATATATATATATATATATATATATATATATATATATATATATATATATATATATATATATATATATATATATATCAGGTCGACTCGGCGTTGCGTGCACCGCTAAGAAGCTGCCCTTCACAAGATGGCGCTGTACACCGTGGCGGCCTGCTGCAGCCCCAGTAGTGATGCAGAACTACCGATAATTATGTTCTGCCGATGCTACAGTTTAGTAATTATCCGAGAATCGATAGCGGAAAAACTGTAGCACTTTCTATATCAATGGTGCTATCGAGCGCACTGTGGATATTGCTATAGATAGTGCACCATCGATAATGTAAAAATAAATATCGAGTGTCGTACCGCAGGTAAACACTGCAACATAAACATGGCTACGCTCTCCGGTTGCCAGCCGCATGGTCAGTTATCGCAAAACTTCTGCTGATATTACTAGCCAAGAATTGCAAAGCTGTCGATCGCACTGTCAACGGCGAACTATATTACAATACTATCAATAGTACTTACAGTAATACCCTAGATAGCCTTTCTTTTACGTTATCGATAGCTGTCAGAAACTATCGATCCTATCGGTAGTCATTCTACCGATAGTTTTGCATCATTAAGGTGCACTGAGTGAGCGCAGAAATGAAAAAATCGCTGAAGTCTGCTGACATGACGTCCTTGACGAAAACAGACATAAAGGAACAAATACTACACGCACGTGAACGAGCTCGCGAGGACCAAGGTGAAGAATATAAGATGAATCGATTAGTACAAACGGCAAACGGACGCAAGAAATGTTTCCCAGCTCGCACCACGCGGTAAAGCCGTCGACAGAGGCACGCGACTGTGGGCTTGTCCTGGTCGCACCATTTTGTTTTCAAGTAACACCAAAGAGCAGCATTGTTTCTTAGCCATATTTGCATTTAAAATACATGAGAAAAAAGGGGTTAGGTGTAGCGGCAGAAAAAAAGAAAAAAGACAGAATGCCAAATCACCATTTCTTCATGCTCGCGCTCGAACCGCGGCGTTTCTACGTCAGCGTGACGTCACGGATATGTAAAAAAATTTCCTAGTAATTCGATCGACCATTCCATAGCACAGAAAGCATTCTCTTGATTCGATGAGTCCTTGGTCTCGTTAGAGCGCCATTGTAATTGAAATCCTTCCTTGCCGATGAAATAGATCAACCAGACGCGAACAGACAATGCCAAAAATCCGTGACGTCACACCTCGTAGAGCAGAAAATTAAAGGTGGCGTCGCCACCAGTATCTCTTCTTTGCCTATATTCTCGCTAGCCAAGCCTCGCATCACGGTAAAAAAATTATGGGGTTTTACGGGCCAAAACCACTTTCTGATTATGAGGCACGCCGTAGTGGAGGACTCCGGAAATTTCGACCACCTGGGTTTCTTTAACGTCCACCTAAATCTAAGTACACGGGTGTTTTCGCATTTCGCCCCCATCGAAATGCGGCCGCCGTGGCCGGGATTCGATCCCGCGACCTCGTGCTCAGCAGCCCAACACCATAGCCACTGAGCAACCACGGCAGTGGCATCACGGTAAGAGTTAAGTTTTTGTTAGTATAGAAGCGCGTCATACTAACACAGCTTCACTTATTACTCCTAATTAGCGTTTCATGAAATTACTGATTAAACTGCGTGTACCAGCCACGAAGTGAAAGTCCGTTAAGATTACGACAAGTTGACGAGAACCTATATATCCCCAAAGCACTTCTGCTTTAAGGCGCTGATGTCGCAGTGGTCGCACTGCCACCGAAACAGCGTACTTTCGGATCGCTGCTGCGTACTCGCTGCTTCAATCAAATTCCGCTCCTCCGAGCTGCAAACGGCGAGTGACGCAATTCTGAGATACGCCAGCTGAAAGTGCGCATCTGCGGGCTCGTACACAAGAAAGGCACATCGCAGCGGTCCTCATATAGTAACGCACACTGCTCTATATAGGCACATTCCAGACTGGCTACAAATCTGCTCGTCCTTTCCTTCCTTTTTTTTTTTTACAATGCGCATTTGTGAAGCGTATAGGACATGTGACGGCACGCAGAAAAACAAAAAGGCAAAGAAAGAAAGAAAGCAATCTAAGGAAATCGGCATCACTGACGGGCACCGCATATATCTTTCGCCGTTAAAAAAAAAAAACAGAGCGACGGCACGAGATGTGGACACACATTTGCGCGGTTCCCACCACAGCGGCAGTCACACACACACACACAGCTCGCAGCTGCTCGCCGAAAGGGCGGCCGGCTTCGCTACGCGGAAACCAAAGCGGACGCCGCGAGCAGCCGCGAGAAACAAAGACGCTCCCTTGTCTTATCAGATCAATCAGGGACGTAAGCGGGAGGAAGCGCCGCAGCAGCTCGCCGCGCGTCGCTGATGTCTGGCAGACGAGTGCGGCCACACACACGCAGGGAACAGACGAACAAAGCACGAACACCAGAAGGCATGTGAGCACGCTTTGGTCGCGAGTTCACTTCTCGGTGAGAAGAGCGCAGAATCAGGCGGAGAGATACGCAGACACAGTTCGGCGTTTTGATGTGTGTTACGGGCAATGAATGACCAGCGTCAAACTTTCAGAGCCAGTGTTTTTGCGAACTTGGCTTTTTGTACTCCTCCGTTGCTTGTGGTCTCCCTACTACATAACCCAATCAGCGCTGGTATAGCGCCACGTTGCGAGGCATTTTTTCAAACACAACGCCATAGAAATGCTATTTGTGTTGCCGTATTGGGTATCGAGAAGAAGCAACAAAGAAAAAAAAATCTACTACGCGCTATAACGGTTGTAGCCACGGACGCATTTGCGCCAGGAGACAGCGGGAACATGGTCACTGCAATTTAGCTCGGTGCGCGCTCTAGCCGACGTCACAAACAAGACCAAGGATTCGCAGGAAGAAGAGCAATTCAGTTGATTGGTAGAGGGCCAAGGAGAGAAACCTCAAACCGAAGCTGAGGTTTTGATGACGAGGACTATCTTCGCCTGTTTGTCGTAGTTCGAACAAGACAGAAAGAAAGAACCGAACTTCACCATGGTTGTCGTTCGCGCAGGAAATCTTTATCTTCCCGATGTTGGACCACTGTGAATAACTGCTGCAAGAGCTGGGGCCGGGCGTGCCAAAAGGGTTAGCTGGCCCATGACGTCGTCCGACTCATGCACGCTAAGGACGCTGTTGAAGGGAGGAACATGTTCTCATCGAGAACGAGGGGCAGTGCGTTTATTAATAATATCCACATGAAGAGAGGAGGACCTTACATCTCACCAGTTACACGAAATAACGATACGAATTTTTCCGAGCCACGACGACGACACAGTACAAGCTACAGTGCACTAAGTACGTACATACGATCATTAAAGCTTTGAAATGAGAATATTGTCATCCACCCGAATGTGGCATGAACCTAAAGAAGAAAGAAATTCGGGTTTCCCGAAAACAGCTCTTCATTTTCATGAATCTTCCATCTTCTGGGATTTCGCACAACTGCTTTACCATGTAGCTGGCATTAGATCCCCCCAAATGTTCCGAGTCCATGAGCTGCACGGCAATGCACACATCACGCAGAACTGTAGTCCCAGTGTTCGGACGCCAAGTTTCCGGTTGGAAGCGCTAGCTTCCAGGGGCCGGGCTTGAAGCAGGCCAGAACTATATAGACCGAAGCACGCCCGTGAACACGGATATTCACGTTCCACAGCGTTTATCGCAGAAACGCGGTTGTGGCGCCGCCGGGGCACAACCTGAGGTCTATAATTGTCTACAATGTTGGCTGGCGTCAACAGGTCGCCATTTGTTTTCAATACGCGTCGGCTTTTGGCCCTCCTTCGTAAACGGCTTCTTCGTAAAAGTCAGATGGTTCCGGCGTGAAGCCTGCTATTGAGTCGACCACGGAGCTGGGCCGAAGCCAAGTGTATAACAGCGGTGTCGCGCTATGCTGCCGCCGGGGTTACTAAATAAATCTGGCTAACTTGTTCGCGAAATTTTTCTTGCTTCTGCATTGTCTTCTCTCCGTGCCTGCTTGGGCCTCTTCGCCGAGCTTGCTAATGATGCTCCCCTCCGCGAGGCGGCTTCCTCGCAAAACAACTTTTGCTGACGTCACTGCTCGCGCGCATCTGAATCGTAGCCGTCTTTAAACTTGCCAGAAACGCGAATCACGTCGGTATTTACAGATAGTGCTGTCTCAGGTTTGAGACATATAGAGTCTATGTAAAAAAAAAAAATCAATTCCGGGATTTCACGAGCCAAAAGCATAACCCGATTACGAGGCAAGCCGTAGTGCAGGGGACTCCGGGTTAATTTCGACCACTTGGGGTTCTTTAACGTGCACCAAATGCCCGGTACCCGGGCATTCTTTTTTTTTTTTTCGCCGCCATCGAAATGTGCCCGCCTTTGGCGGGATTTGATCCCGCGATCTCGTGCTTAGCAGCGCAACAGCACAAGCACTAAGCCACCACGGCCGGGTTATTACCATATCTAGAAAAATGTTTTACTGCAAGATTCACATGAATGAGCTGGTGGTAATATATACTGCGCCAGGGCGGCTGAAGTTGCAGCGCGTACGGCCGGAATGACCGGGAGCTTACACCACTAACGCAAAGAAAAGTGTACAACCAGCGCCTTCTAAGCAGTACCAACGTATTCGACAGAAACTTGGAAGAATTAAGAAGCTAAGGCGCACAGTAGGCGATGGCATGGAACATGGTAGGCGTATGCGACGTCGAGAGACAGAAAGACGGTGGTGCAGATTATATATGGAGCAGACGGTGCTATATAGCCGACAATCGAGTCGAGAGTGAGGGGGAGAAGTGCCGTCCGCCAGACCGTGGTAACGCGTAGGGCGGATAACCGATGGTTTACGGAGCGACAGAGTGTGTGCCAATAGAGAAGCGGCAGTCGAGGACGGCAGGGAACAGGGCAGTGCGACGAAATTCAAGAAATCTGCACGCATGGGATGGCGTCAGGGCCGGACGCAAGACAGGTGGTAATTGGCGATCGTTGGGAGAGGCCTTCGTCCTGCAGCGGACGCAAAATAACCCGCTGACGGTCTGTATAAAGGGTCGTCGTTCACAACTCCTTACCGCGCGCTCGCCCACCTCTTTCGACTCCCGAAATCGGCCACAAACATTATCTAATTTCCGTGTCACCGTTACCGAGGCTCGAGGTAAAAGAGCAGTCTTTCAAGAGCAATCTCGTGTCGCGAAGCAGGGGGGGCGAGTGAGGGGGGGGGGGAGCACACCCAGATGCCGCCGTCGGGGGCTGCTCAAAGTCGGCCGACCTCTATCCGGGGCCGCAGGCAGCCAGGCGCCTTCGCCGGGGTGCCGGCACTGATGCCGGGCATGCCTCCCCGAAGAGACCGGGCGAGAGCTCTTGGCCGGCCGGCAAGAGCGAGGCTCCGCGTGCCGCCGACTCGAAAATAGAACCACCGGGCGCGACCCCCCACTCCTCGCTAGAATGCGAGCCGCGGCCGGCGACAGCTTTTTTGCCGCGGGCGACGGAGCGGCTGAGAAAGCACGAGCACGGCACACACGCGCACACACGCGCGGTTCCTCTTTACGCAAGCACCCCGACACTGCTGCACCAACCAGACCAGCCGGCGGCGGCTGTCTGTGTGTACGTATACACGCTGCCTCCCCCCTTCCACCTCCTTCCGATATACCCCTCGCGACTCCCGGTGTTTTCCAACGCGGCGCGCACACAACACTCTTTCGCCGTCGGCCGAGCAGCTGTGCTGGCAGTGCAGCTAAGCTTTCGCAAACCCCGTACGTCCTCCTCGTAGTCCGACCGAGTCCCTCATCTGCCATCCTCGTGGCAGACGCGCCCGGGACCGTCCCACCTCCCGACGCCGGTTGCGCAAGCGGCGGCAATCAAACCCTCGCGGGGCCGGGCCCGCGGTCCTTTCCCCATAATCCTTCGCTAGCAGCGCCCGTCAAGCGCGGCAGCATTCGCGAACTTCACGCGGGCCCGGACGTCTTTCGCGAGCCGCGCGTCGTGTCGAAAGTCTGGCGCGTGTGAACGCTCTCTCTCGCGCGATAGAGGCGGCGGTTTTTTTGGCTCGGTCGTGGCGAGTCCGCGGCAGCGGTGGCGCGACTTCTCGGCTTTTTCTTCTGTTCTCAACTGCGTCGTATCGAACCGCGTGCTTTCGCAGTGCGCTTCGCTTGCTCCCGTGTCGGTGCACGCAAGCGCACACGCCGCTCGAGATAAGTCTACAGTCTTGTTGTAGTCGTACGTAGGAGGTCAGACGTGGGCAGGGAACGTAATACGTAGTAGCGTATTACGTAGCAGGTGTTGCTTCTCATCTGAAGAGCCAGTGCTGGTGCCAAGCGGAAGATCGCTGCTGGCGAAGCGCTGGATCAGCTGTTGTCGGTGGCCAAACCTAGGAAGGGGCAACGTGTCGCTGACGTATATAGGTCGGGTTCGTGCTGCTTTATCCACGTATATAGCAGGGTAACTATACAATTGGCGGCGCATAACCAACAGGCGCGAGCAGCAAAGCCCCAGCCAGAGCGCTTGGGCCACGTACACGCCGCGTGTGACAGGGGGAGAGGCCCATCACGGGAGGCCGCTGTCGTGTCGCGTCGAAAGAGAGAACAGACTTTCGAGCTAGTTGTACTCGCGTCGGAAACCGAGCGCTCAATGCGACGCTGTCGTAGAAGCGCGCGCACGCTGCACAACTAGAGCAACTCCGAATGTCTGCTGTTCGTGCTCGCGTCACTTGCGGGCTGCGTGTCCAGCGTCGAAGCAGACGCATATTCGCCTTTTTGTTCACCCAGAGAAGAAAAAAGCGACTCCGCACTATTGTTCGTCACCGGTATACGGCGAAGCTTGAACGACGCGTGGTTCGTACGAGTTATGCTAGGAAAATGCCAGCAAACTTTAGAGTAGGAAAAAATCGAGAGGCAGACATAGACAAAGAGACAGGAAGGTGGCTGGTCACCTTCCTGTCTCTTTGTCTATGTCTGCCTCTCGATTTTTTCTTACTCTAAAGTTTGCTGGCATTCTCCTAGCATAACCATGTACCAACTAGCCCAACAAGCCACTCTCATGAGTTCGTACGAGTGCCGTTTTGCAGGAGCTTGGTCACACTGAACCGCGTTCGGCTAAGCGGACGGCGACATGGTGCCTCTAACTGAGGAATCAACACCCCTGAATCACACCGCACTGGTTTGAATTTCGCAGAGAGAGGTGCCCGCCTAAACTATCGTGCGCGCGCGCGCATGCGCACACGCAATGCGTTGCCCGGGCGTCTTTCGAGTAGCTTCTGATGGATCGAAAGGCTGGCTTGAGTTACGTATTATGCTGTCTACAAACGTATGGTAATGCGTTGTGGGCTCAGTTCTAACTTTAAAAAAAAACTGCATATTTCATATTCCTCCCTTCCCCCCTTCCCCCACAAATGAACCCTTCGTCGAAGTTGACTTCGCCGCACCGCGAGTTCCTGTGAGGTGGAGCCCGCTTCACTCGTTCCCTTCGTTCAACTTGAGACAGCCTGCAAAGAGCGAGCGCAATCTCCCCTTTTACTGAGACTGCAGTCAGTAGCTGTAGTCAGTAGCTGTAGTAGTCAGTAGCTTTTCCCATAGGTGGTGTCCAAATACACGCCCCAGCGACGACCATCTCGGGATAACGGATGCAGATCTCGAAGGCCGTGCTTTTGCTTGCTGCGGCCTACGGAAGCGATTGCGTGTGAGCCGGAAACACGCTTTAACCTCTAATGCTGGACACCACCTATTGCGCCCTCGTCGTCGTCGTCCTCTTGTCTTCGCGCTTCACACGACGCTTCACACGACGCTTCACACGACGAGACATTGGAATTAAGCCATCGCAACCATAGACACACGGCGTCCAAGTTCACGGCCCAGTGAGTAGTTTCGCAGTACCAGAAACGAACTTCGCAGGCTTTTGCGAAGTGCATGCGCCGGAAGCGATTTCAGGGCCTAAAACACGTCACAAACACCATGTCTTAGAGATTACCTAACGGAGACGCTGTTTTCAAAAATAAGGACGCGCCAACCACTGATCTAGCACGCACCTATTTTATCTACTTGAATGCCTAACGCAGTGATACCTGCAGTTCCATATTAAAGAAAAGTGAGACATCCCGTTCACCTTCATGTCTATACATGGAGGATGCATTTATAATAATAATAATAATAATAATAATAATAATAATAATAATAATAATAATAATAATAATAATAATAATAATAAAGCACTGTGAAATGTTATTGAGTTAAAACTTAAAGCATTAATCAATTAGTATTTGGCGTGCGGAACAATTCACAAATGAAAACTCGCTTTGCCGTAGGAGAAACGCCATTTCAGGCTACGTTAAGATTCCAGTGATTCAATCAGAATTCGGAGGTATCGAACCCAGCATAGCATACACGATACGTTGGGTAGTACGTGGTCAATTTCATTACGTAAAAGGCGGTTTGCACGATTACATAGCAGTGCCTAAGGCAGAAATGTTGTACAAAACATGCCGTTATGTAGACGAAGAAAAAAAACAGTGGGCCACAAAGGTTTACAGGACACTAGATTTGCGAAAAGGATGAATTCACATTAAGTCTGGTATTACGAGTCACCCCGTCATGGGAGGCGCCGCATTAATTTCGACCACCCGGGATTCCCTAACGTGCACCCATCGCACGCTGCCCGGGCGTTCTCGCATTCTGCCTCCATCGGGATCGAACTCCTGACCTCGGACTAAGAAACGCATAGCCATCGCCATGCACTGAGCTAGAGCGACGGGTATCAGTTATCTTTTCACAAGTTCTGTTAAAAGATAACAGAACATATTGTATATCGCCTAAAAGAAGTAAGCGGCATGACTTTTTTGTCAACACGATTATTCGGTTAGCGTGGATCAACTCGATGGTATAAGCATTGCAGGCAGGGGCCTCAGCACGTAGTGACGGATTTATTTAAGGGGGTGTTAGAAATAGGAGACCGAAAGTTAGGGGACGCTATCGCCAGGATGGTATCAAGTAACGCAAAAAAGAAAGAGTGCAAAAGGAGCTGAGCGTAGCTCGGGCCATGCGCATGAGCACAGACGCTATTTCATGGGAACGTGCTATGCAATTCGGGCGCGCTGTTTCCAAACCTCCCGATTGCGCTGCGCGCATGCTCAGTTCGGACACGCCATATTATAATGCGCGAGAGGGCTTTGCGTACGGTATACTACACTGTATTACACGCCGAACCCCAGACAGGATCGATCTATATGCTAGCTGACAGCGCCACGTCAAAGAAAAAAAAAACGTAAATTAGAAGGGACAGAGAAGCACGGTTGGGTCGCGCTACACATCGAAGCTTAACGAACAAAAAGATAAGCTATATATTATTAAAAAAATAGTAATAATCGTAGCATCGTCGCAGGCAGGGAGCGCTGGAGGAAAGGAGGAGGCACCGCACGCGTTGTCGTGATCGAGTCGGCGTGCGTCGAGAGCAGACGATTTCGCCGCTGCTGCTTCTGCCGCTTCTGCAGCGCGATTTCAAGCGCGCCCGTGTCCACGGCAGGGTCCGCGTGCGGGTCAGCGTTCTCACGCGTCGCACACGGCCCCCCTGCCTTCCAAGGGCAGCGAGGCTCGGACGTTCGTGCGTTGTGCGCCGCATTCCCGAACATCACGCTCCGCGGACACACAGACATGCGCCGGTGAGAGAGAGAAACATTCCGCAGGAAAAGTGATGCCGCAAGGGAATCGGTGAACGCGAGCGCCGTCTGCTGCGGCTGCGTTTATGCTGCAGACGATCGTATACACCCTGATGTACGAGTACAACTTTTTTTTTATATACGTAACGCGAACCGTTCTTTTCCTCTTCGAGCGGCTTTGCGGTAGGTAATGTATACTACTCTTGCGTGACTTTTAGTGCACGCTCGGGATCGGCGCAACATGCTGCCTTCAATGTTAGTGCCGTGCGGCAGTGCGGGGGATCGGACGGCGCTGTACAGGGCGTCGTACAACAGGCATGCAGCGCACGGGACGCATTAGGTAACGCAAAACACAGTAACGTTCGTTTTGCAGGAGTAAAATAAATTGGCTGAATGTGGCACATGGATGCTAAATTCGGTACGGTTATCTGAGGATGCAACACGTCGCGCGAGATAGCAGACGTCTCAAATTTGGAGGATACGTACCGTGCTTTAGACGGACACGTGTACTCGACGTCATATACAGCACTGAATCATCAACGGAACGCCAGATTTTCGCAACCAAATGTCGAAAAATCTATAGTTAGAGCAACGGTCGCACACAATAAAGGAGTACAGATATATATATATATATATATATATATATATATATATATATATATATATATATATATATATATATATAAGGCCAAAAACATGGCGTGCCATCGCGCGCACGGAGAGTTAATCGCTATCGCGTGAACACAGATACACATTGTGATACGTTCTGAGCCACTTATGCAGATTGTGTATTCAAATTCTTCGCAACACATTCTCACACTGCGTGGTACTTGCATATTTTGTTTTTCTAAGTTCGAACTGCCCTTGTTGCTTTGGGCATCCACTCGAGGTCTGAAGACCTACCAGCATACGACGCTGACGTGACGTATCTTTCGCATCGTCTGCTAGTCAGCTTACCGACGAACAGTAACTGCAGTTACATTAAGTTGGAAGGTAAGCGAAAAACTAAAACTAAGCTTACGGCTTTCCCCAACTCTCTACGCACAAGAACGGCGCGATTACGAGGGGGGGGGGGGGGAGTAGAATTCCCAACGTCAAGCTGACGTCACAGCGCGGGGGATTGGACGCGAAAGTCCAAGATAAAAGTATTGGGGGGGGGGGGGGGTATTCTGTAAGAGTCCACCTAGTGGACTGTTCATTTCGACCGCTGCTGATTGGCTAGGGCTGCTCGTCTCCTCCTCGCTCGTGCAGCTACATCCAATCAGCAGCGGCGGAGATGGACAGTCCACTAGGTGGACTCTTACAGAATACCCCTCTTGCTATGTAAAAAATACGTAACCTAACTAAACCGTAAGAACTTGTGCTTAGTTATACAATGGACACTTTTCCCTTTTACAAAGCTAGTTCTCCCGCGAGACGGTGCGCTTGTGAAACAACGTTTATAACTCCGCGGTAGAACAGCATGGTACCAGCTGAAAGGTCTGACGTAGTAGTTCTGCGGAAACCCGCAAGGTGGAGAGAAGTAATGAATGCAGGGAAAATCAGACATCCGCCCGTTCGTAGCAATTGCTACAAAGGAAACCCACACGGGTTCCTCGAAAGAAAGGCCTCAGGGTTGAAGAAAAATTTGTCCTAGTCCGGGACTCGAACCCGGGACCACCGCCTTTCCGGGGCAGCCGCTCTACCATCCGAGCTAACCAGGCGGCTAGCAGATGGCAGGGCGAAGTCGGTCCTATAGCGCCTTTTCTTTTTTTTTTACTTTAACAAAACTTTTCAATATTACCTGTGGCATACAGCGCCTATCTACTCATTGAGCTGGATTATTCGAGGAGGCAGACATTGTTACACTGGAAATCAAGATGCGTAATTGACGAATTAACAAAATTTCCCAAACAACTTTTAACGAAATTCTTTGGCGCATTTGCTGTGACATAGTTACTAGCACTAGCAAGACTAACGAAAAAAAAAAAGGTGGGACAGGACAGAGCGCTAGGTCAGAGTGCTTTGTCCTTTCCCACCTTTTTTTTCGTTAGTCTTGTTAGCGCTAGTAACTATGTCACATCAAATGTGCCAACACCAACTAGCCCAACTTTCTGTGTTAATTACTTTGGCGCACATACTATTGCAGTTTACGATTTGAAGCCAGTGATTTCAGAAGGCACATCCACTAGGAACGATCGAATTTTGATACAAGCACCAGTTTTGAAATGAGCCTGTCAGACTTGCGGTAAAAATACACTGTTGTTCTACTACTTACTTTTTTTTAAAAAAAAAAAACTTTTTTTTTTTTGTTGAACTGGAACACCAACGCATTTCGCCGCAAACTTTGGCAACGCATATCTCGAAATCAGTGTCACCGTCAGAATTCGTTCTTAGTGGATATGACTGGATATGGCCAGCTAAAATTCGTAAACTGCAATATGTGCTAAAGGTATTTCGTTTAAAAGTTAGTTAGCCAAGTTATGTCAAATATTTCGCTGGATTTCTAATACACATAATGCTCGCCTCTAAGAGTAACCCAACTCAATAAGCAGAATTGTGATACATGCCAGGGGTGATATTTTGGAACCCATGGGTGATGCCACGAGCTGTAAAGTAATTAGTTTAAAAGTTAACTGAAACCTTGTTAATGAGTCAAATATTGTTATTTCTCGTGCGAATAATGTCTGCCTCTAAGATTGATCTAGCTCGGGCAGTAGAACTGTACTACATGTCGCACGTAATTTAAAAAAAGAAGGCTTTGTCAACGATAAAAAAAAGGGGGGGGGGTATATTTTAAAGGCTATGGCAATTTGCATCTGCCTTCGTCACGAGGGTTGCAATGTGGGCTTGTTGGTAATGCATCTTCAAGGGGAGTACGGTAGCGCGATTAAAAGACGGGACAAAAGAAGACACACAGGGACACACACAGCGCTAACTTCCAACAATGTTTATTATCGAAAACCAGGTCGTACTTATACACTCACTAATGCGAACTCACTAGACTTATAATAGAAGCCGAGCACATTGATGCCCTAGGGGATTCATGTATCAGCAAACCGTCATTGGCTCTCTCTGAAAAAGAACTGAAATTTTTGCGCATGGCTTAACATATATCACTTACAAAAACGTTTCGCTCTGATTGTTTATCTGTTCACGTGGCTGTGACTCATGTTGGCCGAGTGTATAAGTACGACCTGGTTTTCGATAATAAACATCGTTGGAAGTAGTTAGCGTTGTGTGTATCCCTGTGTGTTTTCTTCTGTCCCGTCTTTTAATCCCGCTACCGTAGACCCCTTGAAGATGCCTTCGTCACCCGCTAAATTTGGCGGGCTGTTCCAGACGGCGAAAGCGGAAGTCGTTTTGGACTTGTGAACGTAAACAATGAAAAAGGCCTCGAAAACACGCGCTCTCTCAACCCGTCACGCGTTCGCTCCCTTTCATGCCACTTTACCATGGAGGGGAGCTAGTTGCGCTTCCTCCGTGCCAGGCGCAGGCTGTCGTGTGTACTTTGAACTTGCCGGGCTTCCCGCTGGATGCAACAAGTCCAAACGACAGACCGTGCCCTTCCAGAGATGGCAAGGAGACACAGTTTGCCGCTTAATACGGAGTGTTTGCCGCTTAATACGGAGTGTCTGCCACTTATTGCGGGCTTGTCTAGCCCTACAAGCGGAACGTTCGTGTTTCCTTCTACAAAGCGGCCGCCGATACAGTCACGGTACGATCGCTGGACACACGACAACAGAACAGATACGACAAGGCGCTGCTTGAATTCATGAGCAGGCCTGACAGCGCCCGTACAACACGCATCAGACATTATGCTTTATGGTATACGGCTTCATCGGAAGAACAGATATCGAAGACTTCAGTTCACTCTCTGGCCGTTGCAAACGAAAAGAAGAAAAAAAGAAGAGAGAGAGATGGATAAAAAACGACTATGGAGCAATGAAGATGGGCGCAGAATAAACAAAGGCGGAACGAATATGACTAAGCGAAGCAGCTAACTGGATGGCAGCAGAGAACTTGTTTCGACGCTGAGAAGACAGCGCTGTGGGAAAAGACAAGGTGGCACAGGGAGGGCGGTTGGAGATAGGACGTAGAAATAGAAGGGGGGGGGGGGGCGTTGCGTCGAGGGTTGCGGAGGCATCAGAGAGTCTCGCAGCCGTGACGTATTCGCCGCAGCAGAAACGAGAAACGCCACGCTCGGCCCGGCGCGTAGACGCCGGTCAGTTGCGTGAGCGCAAGTGTACCGTACGCACTCGCGTGATAGCCGCGTTGGCGTGACGGCCACGAAGGAAAACTCCGAACGAGAACGTCAGGAAGTGAGCGAACTTTTTGCACGATGTCAATGTGTCAGAATGTTCAGCTGGAACTTCAATACGGAAATGCGCGCTCTTCCTGCGAAGAAGGTTACCAACTCTCAGCGTGCCGTGCACTGTTGTATTCATGTATCCGCACACCAGTGCGTTTTACGCGTTCTACGCTTGTTGGCGAGACCCACATTAGTCCACGAAAATGCACAGAAAACTTAAGCTAAACGGACACTACGGAGAGAACACCATGGCAGCACAGACTTCTGGGAAGGTGCACTTGTTTCGTTGGCGTTATCTTGATCTTTAAAAAAAAAATAACATGATGAGCTTCCGTTTCTTGAATTCTGCGCACAAAACGTGACGTCAGTACCGATGACGTATCGACGACGTTTATTCCCGCATATATTTGGACGGTTGATTGATTTATTTATTTTCGCTGGGATGACTGCGGATTGTGACCGGCGAACCGAACAGTTGACCACATTGGAACGCGACGTTACTCCCGAACAACTATCGCATAAACAAGACTCTATGGAAATCGTCACCGCGGCGTGCTGCCGAGGGAATGATAACTTCTATTTTGCATAATGAATCCTTACCAACTAGCTCAGCTTTCTGTCATTCTAAGATAACGCGGCGTCGCGCGCCCGTACCTGGTCATTTTTTTTTTTTTCTGGCTTACGAAGTCCGCGCACGGGTAAAAGCGGCGTCACTGACCGAAACGGAGAAACGCGACCACACAGAGGCAGCGATGCACTGGCCGTTTCATTCACATTCGAATGACTGGTGTACTTGTGTTTTCCAGAACAAGTGCCCGATCTTTCGATAACGCTAAACTTTACGTATTTGGATCCGTTTAATGGCACTCAAAAAATAACCCTTCGCTGAAGACATCGGTAGGTGTAGATTGGATGTCGCGTCGACACATACCTCTTCTTGCGACTATATCTTCTTTTAGTGACGCAACCAAGAGAGACAGAGGGATAGAGAAGCACCTCGTAAGAGAAGCAAAGGTTTTCGTAAGAGCTCTGTGGCAAGGGGCTGCCGCCTTCGCTAATTATATGTGTCCAACACGACGACTGACTTGCACCCGGTCTTACGAACGGTACTCTTTCTTTCTTTCTTTTTTTAAATACGCGTCCCGGTTTCTTTATCTGCGCAGCAGTCTCGGCACTTCCGCTCTTTCTGAGCAAGACAACGGGAAAAGTAGCAGGTGCCGCTATTAGGCGAGTCCGCACGGCATCTACGCCGTAAATTCGGCGATACGCGGCCGATGATTGCCCACGCGCGCGCGCCCGTGGTGTGGAGGAGAGTGCCGCGGAAGCGACGGTTGCGCCCCCTTTAAATGGCGCGGCGAGGCATGACCTGCGCGCGAGCATTGTGTGCGGACTGCCGCCGCTGCCGAAAGCTTCGAGCACGTCCGGGCCGGACGCGCAACGGCGGAGGACACGCCAAGTCACCGCCCCGTGATGTGCCCCCCCCCACTCCCTTCCATCATTTAACTCTCCTCGGTGTTCGTAATGAACGCCGTCGGGGAGGAGTGGAGAACGAGTGAGTTGGCACACGTGGCCTTCGGTAGTGGGGCCGTGTCCTCCGCTGTAGACTGCGAGGTGAGGCCTGCATCTACCAACAACCAAGTAGCCGCTACCGTGCAATTCGACAGTGTCCCGGCGAACAGCTGATGGCGCGCAAAGGAGAAGGAAGACAAAGAACAGCCTCGACTAGGGCAACACGATCTTTCGATAAACTTATTGCGTACAGATGTCCGCAAAGTTACGCTGCTAGGTGACCGACTGTAGTAGTATGTAAATTTTTCGTGTAAAATTATGTCGTCCTTACGTTACGCAATATCCCCTTTTCATATTCGTTTTTTTTTCTGCTGTAGGTACTTTACATTATCTCCGGCGACCGTCCCCCCTCGTGGGTAGGAGCCATGATCTGAGATGACAACAACTACCGATTCTTTATTAATCCAGCAGTGGCTACACGCGGGGTTGAACGATAACATCAGCGGCAACACCAACCCCGGCTATACGACTATCGTAAAAGCTTGCCTCTTGAATCGATCCTGCAGGATCAATTCGTGGGCCCACTCCCCAGTGTAGGTTTGTTCCACTGCCACGGAAAGTACGTGCCGCCTTCTAAAACCAGCTTTCTTCGCGCCTACCGCAGCCTTAAAGGCCCTGATCACCGGTCCGTAAAACTTGCTTTAAAAAATAAATAATGGCGTTCAAGGTCCCGGAACAGTACAGCAAAGGTTATAAGGAACACCATATAGTGAATGGCTCCAGATTAACGTTGACCGTCTGGGGGTTCTTTAACGCGCGCCTAAACTAAGCACATGGTGGGCGTTTTTCTTTTTTCTTCATTTCGCCATTATCGAAATGCACCGCAGTCATTCCGAAATACTGCTAGCTCCCGTCGAATTGTTTAACTAATAATTAATAAGTTCTAGGGCTTTATGAGCCAGAACCACCATCTGATTATGATGCACGCCGCATAGTCAGGGGCCTGCGGAATGATTTTCACCGGCCCGGGGGTTCCCTTACGTGCACCAATGCACGAGCGTTTTTTTTTTTTTCTTTCGAATTCCGGTCCCATATCGAAATGCGGTTACCACGGCCGGGATTCGAACCCGCAACCTCGAGCTTATCGCAGCGCGACGCCTATAGAGCATCTGCGCTATCGACGCAGGTGCGTATAACTAACTACATTTACAGCCTCTTTGCAAGGTGCACATACGCCACGCACACCGCTCACTTTCAAACTCGCCCATCGCATGCCGCACGCGCGCGATATACGCGGAACTGCAGTTCCTCTCGGCGGCAAAAATCGCTGATCCATTTACCCCGGTCCCCCGCTTGGCGGCCTAATTTGAGGCACCGGCGGGGCATTAGCCGGGCCCACGGAGCAGGTTTAACGAAGCGGCGATAGCATTGCCTGCGGCCAGCCACGACGAGGGTATACACGCTGCCTCGCGAAACTGTCGCGCGGGCGCCTCGAGGTGATTGTGGGGTTTGGCGGGCCGGGACACTCGTGTAAACGGGCTGGAACACGTGGTCCCGCTTACACATGATACCGTCGAGAGCGGCTGTGAGCTCAAACCGGCTCGCTTTGATGACGACTGCCGAGGCGCGCGCGTTTACTCGAATCTCATCATACCTCGCTGGTGAAGCAGCGCACTGAAGCGGACACAGTGAAGACGCACAAATGACGACACTCGATTTCCTTCCACATTACTCGAATCTCATTCCGATTCTATAGGTCCGCTCCCACAAGTTCTAAACATCAAAAAAAAGAAAGAAACTTTCCTCGGGGGTGCGCGAATATTCGCCATTTCGAATGCGAATCGTCTCTGCGATTTGGTTCGTATTCGATAATGCGCCATGCGAAATTCTCGAATTTTGGTTTCTCTTAAATGTTGGGAGTTTCGAGGGAGAGAAACCGACACTGATTCGGCTGCAGCAGAGCTGCGAACACTGCGGCAGATGGCCCAACCAGAACGCACGGGGCGGCTAACGTCTGACCGACAATCTCCGGTTGGTCACTCGCTTTTTAAGGCAAATTCGCACGAATTTAATGGTTTCGATTGTATGCTTTGGCTGCAGTCTCAACACGTTTGCATGGTTTTAAAAACAAAGTGTTACGGTGGTGTACTGTCGCACATCAACCCTTCAGAGCGAATCTGGTTACGGGCTCTTCTAGGCGCAGAAGTGCGCGACGAGCAAGCGCTTTTATTCCTTTGTTTGTTTTTTTTTTCGTTTGACGATATCGCAAACACGGGGCAACCTCTTCTGTGCGCCCGAACGCCCGATTACATCCGTGCCTTTAAGGGGCACTAGATTTCCTGGTTCTTAATTGCTTTTAATAACAAATGAGCCGTAAAAAAATTAAAGGGACATTAAGTGAAAAATGATTTCTTCTGCATCAGTAAATTGCCGTTCTATAACACCGAAAACACCACTCTTATAACGATAAGACATTTGGTAATCCAGAAAAAGCGCAAAAACGAAGTACGGGTGGCGACGCCTACTTAAGTTCCCGCACCTGGGTGCTGTGACGTCTTGGGTTTTGATGGCATCTTCTAGGGCCTGCTAATTATATACAGCGGTACAGATTGACTACATTGTGTTCCAAAGGAACCAAATATTAAACATGGCAAGTTTCGGGAACCTTTACTCAGCCAACGCGGCTCAAATGCGAAAACATACTTTGGAATCCCTGACGTCACGCTGACGTACCGGCGCCGGGGTTTCGGCGCTAAATTCAAATACTGATAATTCGAACTTCATTTTTTTATCTAATAATCAAAGTATCTTTTTGAAATGACTGCCTGCAGGGTTCTCAAATAATGCTGCATTAGTCTAAACTGATTTATTGTTTCGCTTTAGTGTCCCTTTAAGAGGAAGCTTAAGCTCGGGTGCTCCTATATAAATACATGTAAAAGGAGAACTCGTTTTTCTAGGCAACCGCTGCATCAAATTTGATGGGGTTTGCTGCATTTAAAAGAAAAACATAAAATCTAGTGACTGCTGGTTTCGAATTTTCGATTTAGGTCGTCAATTTTTTATAAAAATTTAGCAAAAATCGCAAATTTTCAGAAAACGAAACTATCAAGTTTACAACTCCGTAACTCAGCAAGAAAAAATTATATCGCAATTCTGTGAACTGTACCTGATAGCACATCTAAAGCGGACAAAATTGATATGATACACATGAACCTCAAAAAATGGGGAAATGTGTAATTACAACTTTTGCAGAACCCTCGTAAACAACGTAACAAATTCACGTACGATGTAAACTGACACAACTAATTTGTCCGCTTTGAATGGTCTAATGGATGCCGTTTACAGAATCGCGATATCTGTTCTTGATGGAGAGCTATTAGTTTGTAAACTTCGTGCTTCTATTTTTTTCAGACGTCTGAATTTTTGAAAATCCTTTTAACAAAATTCAAGCCCTAAATCAAAATTCCACTTCCAACAGTCACTAGAATTTAACTTTTTCTCTCAAACAATAAATTTCATTAAAATCGGTCCAGGGGTTATACCAGAAAAAAGTTTTTGCGTTTTTACATGTATTTGAATAGGCCGCGTCGGAGTTGGGCCCGTGCTAAAGCTTCCTCTTAGGAGGGTGGCGAAAGCACTTTCGCCGTCACAGCGTAGAAGCGGTGTGGAATGCACTGATAATAAAAAAGGAAACGGAAGGAGAAGCGGGTTCATCAGCCTGTTAAAACTGCATACAGTGCGCCGTGCACGGCAGGCCCACGCGCCGTGGGCCTACCTTCGTCATCTTCAGGTCACGGCGCTTATCATCGGCGCGCAGAAAGGACCCTGTGAATTAGTCGGCTCGGCCGGTCTTCGGTGGCCATTTGTGAGCTGCACCCGTTGCGTGCCGCTGCGTGCTTGCAAAGATGTGTACATACGTCGAGACCATGCAATTAACACCGATTCAAATACATGCAAGGCGCGGAAATGGTTTAATGGGAAAACCGCTGGACCGATCTGAATGAACACGTTTGTATCTGAGGGAGAAAGCAAAAATCTTAGCCACTCCAGGAAGCGAACTGTTTTGATATGCGACCTCGCATGTTCTTATAAAAATTGACGGAAATCCGTAAGTTATAATAAAGCACACACGCACACAGAGGCGCAAAGTTTTAACTTGCGAAAGCGGTTCTACTGACGCGTCAAGATTGCTCCAGAATGGGGAAGATTCTAGAAATGTGTTAGATGTACAGCGTTGGAAACATGTAATTACGATGATGAAAAGAAACCGAGGTGGTGCTGGTGGTGGTGGTGGTGGTAAACATTATTGAAAGTGGAAAGGGGAAAGGGGGAGGTGGCTGAGGGATCGGGCTCAAGAAAGGCCCTGGGGTTGTTTGGCCTTCTCAGCTCAGTCCACCAGTTCAAGCTGTCGGTCGACGACCCCGGACCTGAGCCAGGCGGTCCAGACAGTCTCTCAGCTGACGGAGGGCCATGAGAGAACGAGAGCGAGGTGCATTCCCACATTATGTGTGTGAGCGTCCCTGTTTGCGAACAGAGCCTACAATAGGTCGCTTTTCTTTCCCCCTGTGATTTTGTTAATGTACTTTGGGTGTGGATATGTGTTTGTCTGGAGCCGCCTAAACGCGACCGCTTGCGTTTTATCGAGTCGGTTGGTCGGTGGTGGGAGCGCGCGACGCCTCAAGCGATGCCTATGGGCTATTTCGTGATAAGTCTCGCTCGGAGGAGTAGAATGCAGAGCTATTCTCTTGAAAACTCCTGCACGGCCCTAATTTTGATAGAACACAAAAAACAACTCGCTCGTACGCCGCCACTGTCGAGTTTTTTTGCGACAATGCCAGGGCCATGCAGGCTTCGCAACCTGCTTATAACCAATGTACGAGACACGTTTTCCTTCACCACGCGGTAACCCGCCCCCTCGTTTTTTCTTTCTTTTTGAAAAAAAAGAAATGCAAAGCCTTTTTATCCCCCTCCGCTAACCGAAGCATGCTTTGCAAACTATATGTGTCTCAGCTCCCGCTTCGCCCCGCTTCGGTTTCCACGCCCGGCCCCGAGCTTGCCTCGCCCCGTTCCCATGCGTTCCATTGAGCCTCGTCGAGGAAAGAAACGAAGAGCCCGTCCTACATCCCCGGTCGCAGTAATTGCCAACCGCGATGCAGAGACATCCCCCGCCGCACACGGATACGTCCGCGAGCCTGCACGTGACACGAAAGCGCAGCACGCAAACAAAAGGTCGCACGCGAAGGCGCCCGCAGCGGGACACCCGCCGGGCACGAGCGCGCGTTGCCACGGCAACGAGGAAGGACACGCGCTGCCAGCACTGCTCCCGCGGCAGCCGCTCCCGCGGGTGGATAGCGGGCCAGCCGATCCTTATCGGGGCACAGTTGAGATTACCGGAGGCTCGCGGTGCCAACGTGAGCGAGAGAAAGAGAGAGAGAGAGAGAGACGTTCTGCCTAAGGAAGGAATTTGCAAGACTCCGCCGGTTGCTCACCGAGACGGCAACGCGCAGTCGTGCGTACGACTCGCTCGGCGTCCCTTCGCTTCTTTCGGGTATGCATAGCACGCTATATATCAGGTCGCGGATTGGATAATATTGTCGTCCACCCGAGCGTGGCAAGAAGCTATACGAAGGAAACCTGTAGCTTCGCGCTAGAGTAGAGTGGATGACAATATTTTTCCTTTTTATAATTTAATGCAGGAGCAGGACATCACGTTTACGGTTCAAACTCGGTCAACACAAGAGAAAAAAGGAGCACTTAGGTACTGTGCATTGATTGTAAGTTTAGAGAAATCGAGCGCAGCACAACGCAAATGACAAGCAACAACAGCACAAGCGCGGGACGGCGATACTAACGCTTGTTACTAAAGGCAATCACGCACACGCCTCAAAGCAAAAAAAAAAGCAATGAATGAGGGAAAGGAAGGTCGCGTGGCTGCTATGCAATAATGTGAATTCACACACGTGCCTGAATAGAAAGACAAAACATAAGGATGAATGACTAAATATTTACTTAAAAAGAAAAACGATGGCCCGTGACCTTACTCTTTTATTTTGTTTCATTGCGACAGCAATTATATTGACACTTCAAGCGCATTTCTGCCGTCGCAGTGAGGTTCCGTATAAAGTCAAAGCACGATAAAATCGTCGCGCGCTGCATGTGCGAGTGAAGGCGTGCGAGGGTGAGGCGGCGATATTGCGGCTCAATCTCGCGCACGGATGGGAGGAAAGCGGGGAGGAAGCACGCAGTCTTCCGTCGCGCGCCGCAAGGCTCCGGGGGGAGGAGAGGGAGCGGGGGGGGGGGGAGCCGGACCGGGCTGCTGCACCTTTGCGGGCACCTGCGACGGGGACAGAGTCCGCCGCGCGCGCTGTGCTCTCGCGGCTTCGTTCGCGTTGGTGCGAGACACAGCACGAATGTCAATTCGCTCGCTGCGGCTGCCGCGCTTCCTCACTGCAGCGTTTTGACAGCGAGTTCCCGCGGTCATCGAGCGAGACGTGCTCGTGTTTGCTTGTGCGCGCGTGACACCATGCTTGTTCATTTAGTTAGTACGCATACGTTTAAAAGTTTGTTCGGCCGATGAAACTACTATCCTTACTTCGTATAGCTGTCCACTCATTTGCTATAGCAATCGATGCTTCGCCTTTCGGGCAAAACTGCGACCTTCTTTACGTTAGCTGGGACAGCTACAACGGTGAGTCCACAAACTGCACGTCTGCTTTCCATGTCGTGAGTCGTGCGCCGTACCGGCTTTCGAACACACGTCTGCACTGTCGGTATATATGTGTGCAGTGCCGGCGTCGCGTGCTTGGCTAATCAGCCGAGCGCGCCGTTATCGTCCGTAACGGCGTCTCCCGCGCAGATGTCAATCATGGCGCGCACGAGTGCTCAGCTTGGAGCGCAGCCAAAGCCACACAGCCGTCCCGCGTCCGCCAGGCCAGACTCTCGCGACCAACTTATTGCGAAGGAAATGTGCATATCTCATCGACCGCATTGTATTTAAATTAAATTATGGGGTTTTACGTGCCGCAACAACTATCTGATTATGAGGCTCGCCGTAGTGGAGGACTCCGAAAATTTCCACCAGCTGGGGTTCTTTAACGTGCACTAGGCGCACAGGTGCTTTCGCATTTCGCCCCCATCGGAATGCGGCCGCCGTGGCCGGGATTCGATCCCGCGACCTTGTGCTCAGCAGCCTAACACCGTATAGCCACTGAGCAACCACGGCGGGTCGTATTATACTTACTGGTTGGCAACCATTTCAGTAGTTCGAAACTCCACGATCTGCCTTCTTTCCCCCGAGCAATCTGACAAGAATTTACAGAATTGGGAAAATTGAATTGAACAAACAAAGTTCCATAGCAAAAAAAAGCAAAGCACATCTCGATATGTGCGGTGCTTTTTTCAAGGGCGTGCTCTTTTACGTGCTAAAATGCTCGTCTTGGGGTTTTCTTAGAATATTTTTTATTCATTTAACGATTTCAAATTGGGGAAAGGGAGCTCTAATCCTGTGTGTATAATTTAGGTGTATTTAAAACAGAGATGACTAAATAAAACTAGCGAAGGTAAGAAAAACTAGGCTGCATATAGTGACACTGATGAAAACCGGAGCATTCTCCTTTAGGTACACGCTTCTGTCTTTTCTTTCTTTCTTTCTTTCTTTCTTTCTTTCTTTCTTTCTTTCTTTCTTTCTTTCTTTCTTTCTTTCTTTCTTTCTTTCTTTCTTCGGCACCGGCGACATTTGGCAAGCAGTTCTCGCGCAGCAAACATCCGCCCTGCAGTACAAAGCACAACCACGCGATCCTCGTTCCGACTACTCCTCGAAACCTCTTCGGCAAACGTCCTACACACGCTCGGGTTTTTTTTTTTTTCTTTTTCCTTCCAGAGGCCCACGGCCCAATTCGCGCGCCCGCCACAAAGGGTGTCCTCGCCGTGCGCTCGTTCGCACGAAAAGGCGCCACTCGCAAATCGCCCGTTTTACGCCGAACACTCAATTACGCAGCGACGAACGCGCGAATCCCACAGAGGAGTAGAAGGACGTCCCGCCATTTCATCATCATCGGGTGAACGTTCAAGTGTATGCGTCATTCTCTCGTTCGGTTTCTTCTCAATATCTTTCTCTCTGCTTTTTTCAAAAGCCCGCGCGCGTCCCGGAAATTCCGCCTATACAGCGCCTCCACAAATGCGCGCGTTTCGTGTGTGTTTCACGGAGATCACCAGCGCACGCAGGAGAAAAGGCAAGAAAAAAAAAGAAAGAAAAACGAACAAACCGACGTCACGCACAAGCGTGCAATCAGTGCCGTTTGAGTTCTCCCTTCCTTCCTGCTAACCTTGTACGCGTGGGACTCGCACACTTAGCGCGATCGCAGGCAGCTTCTCGAAATGCTTGCAGCCAGTGACCAACTCTTTCGTGTGATTCGAGCAAACCATATATATAAATGAACAACAACAACAAAAAAAAAACGCAACGTGGACGATTCTGGCCTCAATCGAAATTTAATAACTTTCACATTACGAGTACTCACTGTAAGACGTATGCACAAACGACCACTCTATACGTACCGCCCATAATTTAATCCAGCGTCCCCAAACTGCCCTGGAAATAATTTGCCTAACTCTGACGCATTTATCGACAGCCTATCGCAATTCGTGACCGATGGGACATACCCGTAAGGCGTAAGTTAGGCAAATGACAACGTTTGTACTGAGTAACTTCGTATCTACGCCCCACTGGGCAGGTGTTCCGATTGAGAATATTGAAAACGAGCTGCAACGAAGTCATATTCGTTTAGGAGAAATCACGTGATTATGGTCGTGACCGCGACAGCTTGCCGTTACATCGACGAGAAAAAAAAAAGTGCACAATCATTGCATTCTGCCGCGGTACTAACATATGGGACAGAAACTTGTGAGGTTTTCAAGAAGCTAAGGACCGCTGCAACAAGTAATGGAACGAGAAAATGTTAGGCTTGACGTTAAGAGACAGGAAGAGAGCGATGTGCGGGTCATAGAGAACACGGGGCTAGCCGCTATTCTATAGTTGACATTAGGAGAAAAAAAATAGAGCTGGGCAGGGCATTCAATGAGTAGGGTATATAGTCGGTGGCCTACTATAATTACAGAATTGGAGCCAAGGGAAGAGAAGCTCAGTCGAGGACGTCAAAAAAAGAAAAAGAAAACTGCGTAGGTGGTGTGGTGAAATCAGAAAATTTGCAGACATAAAGTGGCGGCAGCGGGGCAAAAAAAAAAAAAAAAGACACGGGTAAATGGAGATCGCTGGGAGAAGCCTTTGTTCCGCGGTGAACGCCGGTAGGTTGATTCGACTGCATTCTTGTATCGCGTAATTTCTAATGAGTCTGACTTCTCCGTTCTTCAATCTCACCTAAATAAAATTTCTTCTTGGTGTGATGCATGGCTTATGAAACTAAACATTAACAAATGTAAAGCAATGAGGGTGTCTCGAAAGATTAACCAATCCATTTCTCAGGGCTATGATCTTAACGGTTTCCCTCTTCAGTTCGTCGACAGCTACAAGTATCCAGGCGTCCATATCACTAATCATCTGTCATGGCAGAAGCACATCCACCATGTTATTAACAAAGCTAACAGTTCCCTTGGTTCTACTAGTCGGAATTTCCGCCTCGCTCCCGTTCCGCTGAAACTACTACTATATAAAACACTCGTGCGTTCTAAACTTGAGTACGCTTCATCGATATGGGACCCGTACACTAGCTCGTTAACACAGTCCATAGAATCGCTTCAGAACGGCTCAGTTAGGTTTATTCTCTCTAACTACTATCGCTTAGCCAGCGTTTCTCGCATGAAGCAAATGTGTGTCTATAACTATATGTGTCTATAACTCACACCCTTAGGGTGTCCTTTATATAGATAACACCCCAAGGGTGTGAGTTATATACACATTTACACTCTTTTTCACTTTTTATGGTGTAAATTATTTTACAGTGTACCAGGAAACGCTGTCGGCGAACGCTATGCGCGAAGGGGAGCTTTCCGGTAGAAACGCGGCCTCTTTCGTGGACCGATCCCAGAGGTAGCGCACGGCCGCGACAGAAAATTACCTAATTTTCAGGTTTCTGAGGTTGTTTCGCACTTTTAATATTTCACTCATGAGAAGACTTAATACCGAAGGCACGTGCTGTCGGCGTTTTGTTTCGTGACATTTATTTTGGAGCTGTCGTTCTCGAAATTCCGAGAAGTAACTTTGTCAAGAACGTGACACGAGGCCAGAGCGACCTTCGCGATATAACGGTGCGGGCAATATAACCCGCATAATACCGCACTTCATGTAAGCAAGGCGTGGCACAGACATATGCCTAAACATATACGGCAATTTTCGCTCACAGGACGCGCCGACGCCGGCTATTCGACGCCGCGGCACCGGATTATCTGCGACACGGGGGCCGTTACCGCTGCGTCGCGTTAAAAAAAAGCCCAGCTCGGCGACAAGTGGCGTGCCCGCGTTTTTTTTTTTTTTCCCGAGCCACAACGTTTCGCGACGCGCACACATACGTCGCCGCTGCCCACTCGCTCCGTTCGCGGGTCAAAATAAAAAAGAAGCCGTCGATATAAAGAAACGCTGTTCATTCTCGCAGACGTACGCTCTCTCCCTCTCTCTCTCGAAGCTTGGCCAGCACGCACACACGTGGCGGCGTCGGCGTATGCCAACAAACAAGCGACTCCCTGCGTGGAGGAACGCGCGTCCGAGGAGACGCACCACCGCACACGTGCCACGTAAAGAAACAGCGCGCGCACCGGGAGGAGGGTGAGGTAAGGCGGGGCAACAAACACCGGAGGGCGCGCGAAGAAATCGCGAACGTGGGCGCTCTTCTTCGGGGCATCGCGCCGCGATACAAACAACACCGTGCGACCCCAGACGCAGCGCCTACGCACCTCGTATCCCCCCCCCCCCCATCCCCCCCCCCCAATGGACCACCTCTTGACCACGCGGCGCCATCCAGCGGTTTATTTAATGAATGAAGAAAATAGTGCTATAGTTCAGAGGGCAAACAGAGTCACGGGACGGATGTCGTTCTAGACCGTTCGATTAACTTCGCTTCGTCGGGACCTAAGCCGTGCTCTGTTATGGACACGAGGGTTGCAATGTGGGCTTGTTGGTAATGCATCTTCAAGGGGTGTATACGGTAGCGCGATTAAAAGACGGGACAAAAGAAGACACACAGAGACACACGCAGCGCTGTGTGTGTCGCTGTGTGTCTCCTTTTGTCCCGTCTTTTAATCGCGCTACCGTATACACCCCTTGAAGATCTATTGTGGACACCAGCTGCGTTTACGTGAACCCGTCGAAGTTGAGTCGAGTCGGCTCGCGGGTCGTCGAGTTCACGTTAGCGCCGGCGGGTCGGGTCGCGGGCGAGCGTCGAGGCGAGTTCGATCGACCCGACTATCGACAGCGAGGTCGACCTTCCTGACCTGCTCGGCACGATGCACGTGTAAACGCGCTCGGCTCAACTCGACCCGTTCCCGTCGAGCTCACCCGGACGAAATCTAGTCAGTTCTGATTGGCTCGCAGGGCTGCTGGATACGGCCTCTCCGATTGGCTCAAAACGCCAACGCGGCGACCATTCGAGTGTCCGGAAAATATGCGTTCCAGTTCGATGTAGCCCTAACTCGAGAATCGACGCATACCGAACTTGAGGCAGGATCACCATCGTCACGATCGTTGACGTCAACACCCTAATTTAGGTCGGAGGCATAGCTATATACTACCATTTATTTGCAATTATGCGCTTGTCTCGTGACACCAGACTCTTAACCTCGTCTCATTATACCAGCTAATCATCTGCGGTTCTGGACTGGGTTGTTTGCATATCTTCCCTTGGCGTATGCCAGTCTGTTACTTGGAACAGACAACCATCTGCACTAAGTCCCTGCGTGGCGTTCCCAACTTTCTTGTTCGTATTCTCAACTACAGGCTTAAGCTTTCGGTAACATTGCTCCGATGCCAAAACAAGGTTTGGAAGAATGTCACAGAAGCGCGCGGGACTGTCGAGGCAGAATGATGATTTTTGCTGACCTAATTTCCCAGTGGCGGACATCAGAACGTACCCAATGTCGCAAACACGATTATAAATTAAGAAAGGTTCGCTAATTAACTTTACTTAATGACGTTAAGGGGGACATATCATGCAGTAGCAGGACTGAAGTCAGCGAGTACACTCAAAGCGCAACCTCTTTCCAAAGACTGTTATACAAAATTTTACTAAAGCCTGTTCTAGTTAAGCTTCCGCATGTGCTGAAATATTAACTAGAACGGCGCAATACGCATCTCGTTGTACATGTTAAGTACTTATTCCACGAGAATATGCTGTAAAATTTTAGAGCAAATTCTTCTTCAGTACGGTCTCAATTTCCACAGAACAAAATTCTAACACTAGGCTATTTTAAGCGACACAGAAAGATTCACATAGATATCTATTTCTTAATTTTCTTTTTCCAAGAGAGCACGCTTGAATTATTTGGCTCAACTTTCTTGACGCAGCCGATTGGCTCAGTTTACGCACGCGGCTGGCTCACGCGTGATGAACGCATTAATAGATCGATCAATTGGAACTTCAGTCGGATGAATTATCCAGTCTTACTTACAAAGACGCGAATAGTAGCGGGAGTAAATCAGTTCGGATTGCCAGAGTATTATTTCAAGTCTCCATTGCCGTTCACTTCTTCATGAGGCGATAGGAGTCTGTCAATTAGCTGTCCGAGTCACTTTACAAAACATAGACGTCCTTACTAGAAAACCTGTATACACGCACGGATTTGCAAGCACTCCGTGAAAGTCGTCTACGGGCAATTTCTTTTCCCGTGTATCACGCGATTCCGTGTTTTATTTTATACTTTTTGTTTGTCTCCCTACATTGGAATTAGGTGCATATCTAGTTCTCAAGTTAACATTTCCGATTATTTATAACTAACGAGCTGCGCGTAATTATCGCGCGTATTATAATATGCGCATTGAGCGCTGCATATGTGTGTTGCGGCTGAACATTTCAACGCATATTTTCATCGATTTCTCATAGTGCTAAACGCACCCGCAATAGGACGCGCCACCTGACCACAGCTGACTGCAAGACGGCAGCAGCGGCACCGCAGCCGTCAAATCAACAACAGCAACCACCGCAAGAGGGCAAACTGGCAGCGATACTCGCAGCCATCAATCAAATTAACGAGAATCTCGACAATATGAATGCCAGGTTAGAGGTCTTCGAGGGTCAAATTAAGATCCTGTCAGTCAAGCACGAACGACTGGCGGCGAAGACAGCGACGATAACCGTGAAGAACAAGTTCGCAGCGCTAAGGAAAGAACGCGCCAATAAAGTCAAGGAATCGATCGCGTACAGGCGCGGTCGCATCAAAACGTCAAAGGAAGATGGCGCAGACGCCGAACAGTAAAAAGCAAATCCGCGGGGGGGAAACAACGATCATTTACCAATGGAATTGCAGGGGCATCCGCACCAAGGAAGCCGAGTTACAACTTCACTTAGATGGGCTCGACCAGAAACCGGATATTATCGCGTTACAAGAGACACACGGCAGACCCAGACTCCCGGGTTACATCACGTACACGGATCCGACGGAAGGCGGGACGGCGTTACTGGTGCGCACCAACATAGCAGCCACCCAGCACCTCACCGCGCAAAAGGGCTGCGAACACACGCTGGTCGAGGTTCACACAAGGACTATTGGCAGTGCCGGAAACCTGTTTGTGATGAGCGCATACTGCAGGCCGTCACAAAGGCAGTACGACTTTGAAACAACAGTGAGCCAGGCGAAGAGGTTGGCGGGAAACAGGCCGCTCCTGGTCCTAGGCGACTTCAACGCCCCTCACACTACATGGGGTTACAAATACCAATCTAAACGAGGCAAGGCTCTAGCAAAGGCAATGGAGGACCAAGAAATGGCGCTCCTCAATGAACCGGGCGTCGCCACCCGAAAGGGAAACAGCGTCAACAGGGACACCACCCCGGACCTGTCGTGGATGGCGGGCTCCCTAGAAGTGGCCTGGCGGAACGAAGACGTAGACCTGGGCTCCGACCACAGTATCATAAGTGTAACGATCAAGGGACCAAGGTACCGGGCAGCCCTCGGCAAAGCCCGGATCACCGACTGGGACCGAATGCGCAAGCACACGGACGAAGAAAACGAGACCTCCGGAGAAAACGCGGAGGAGGGCAGACATCAAACGTACGCAGAATGGGCGCGAGAACAAAAGATCACGCTCGACAGATTTACTCAAGAAGTTGTGACAACGATGCAGACGCCCTTCGTCGACGCCAAACTAGCACACATGTGGGAGGCGCGGCACTCGCTCACGCGAAGATGGAAGCGTCAACGACGAAACAAGAAGCTCGTCAAACGCATCGCGCTCCTCAACAAACAGATCGCTGAATACGCAACCAAGCTGTGCCGAGAGAACTGGATGAGTACGTGCGACGGGCTGCAGGGAACGCTGTCGGCGCGCAAGACCTGGTGCCTGCTCAGACACCTGATCGACCCGTTGAGCAGCAAGACCGCAACCAACCGCAACCTCACCAAAGTTCTGAACGCTTACGATGGCAACGGCCAAAGGCTCATTGAAGACCTCAAGGCGATCTACCTCAAGACGGAGAGAGGGCGATTTCCGATACCGGAGGAGTACGGGGGACCGGAAAATCCGGCATTGGATGAACCGTTCACCATCACGGAGTTGTTAACAGCCATAGACGAGAGTAATAAGGCGAGCGCACCAGGAATGGACGCCATTACATACAAGCTGCTCAATAACATGAGTGATGCGGCGGCACGTGGGCTCCTGGGTCACATCAACAGAACCTGGGAAAGCTCGAAGTTGCCCGCAGAATGGAAAGAGGCCGAGGTACGGTTCATACCTAAACCCGGCAAACCTCTGACCATCGAGAACATGCGCCCCATCTCGCTCACGTCCTGTGTGGGCAAGGTCATGGAACGCATGGTTCTCAGAAGACTTCAAGCACACCTGGACGAGACAAATCAGATGCCGGCGACCATGTATGGATTCCGCCAGCACCTGAGCACCCAAGACGTCTTGATCCAATTACACGAATTGGTGATTAAAAAAGCAACGAGGCACGCGCCCCGGGGTATACTGGCTTTGGACCTCAAAGGGGCCTTTGACAACGTGTCCCACGCCAGCGTGCTCGAGAACCTGCGCAAGACGGGGTGTGGCCGCAAGACCTACGGTTATATCAAAGATTTCCTAACCAATAGAGCAACAACTATCCGGATAGGAAATGAACGGTCAGAGCCTGTGGAGCTCGGAGACAGGGGTACCCCACAGGGGTCTGTCCTGTCGCCTCTGCTTTTCAACCTAGCACTCCTGCCCCTGCCCGAACTACTCAATCAGATCGAGGGCGTGGACAACGCGTTCTATGCCGACGATATAACGGTGTGGACGAACCGCGCGGGTTCCGATGCCTGGGTGGAGGAAGCCCTGCAGAGAGCGGCAACGACCGTCCACGAGTATGCCAGGACCTGTGGCCTGAGCTGCGCTCCACAGAAATCGGAGCTGCTCATGGTACAGCCCGGAAGACCGAAGAAAGAGCCGCCGCCAAACATAATCATCACCATCGACGGCACAGAGATCAAACCAACGCAGCAGATCCGGATACTGGGCCTGCTGTTGTGCAGCGACGGCAAGGCGCACGCAGCCGTCAACAAAATCAAGACCACATCCGAGCAAGTCCTCAGCATGATCCGGAGAGTCACCAACCGGAACAGAGGAATCAAAGAAGAAGACGCACTGCGCCTGGTGCAGGCATTCGTCGTGTCACGCGTAACGTACTCCGCCCCGTACCTCCAGCTTGCGAAGGTGAACCGCGAAACGCTGAACACGACGATAAGGAAAGCAGTAAAACTCGCCATGGGCATCCCAGTCTACTCGTCAACGCAGAAGCTGCTGGAAATGGGTGCCCACAACACGGTGGAAGAGCTGGTGGAAGCACACCTATCCCACCAGAGGGTAAGGCTGAGCCGGACAGAGCACGGTCGGGCCGTCCTACGCAAGATAGGATGGCAAATTGAACAGCTACCGACAACGGAGCCGCTCCCCACAACGTGGAGAGACATTATTAAGACCAAGCCCCTCCCCCGGAACATGCAGCCGGGGAGGAACAACGAGAGACGCTCTGCGCGGGCCAAGGCACTGGCTCGACAGCTGGAAGAGGACCCCGAGGTCCTCTACGCGGACGCCTCACTTCCCAAGCACGGAACCAGAGCAACGGCGGTCGTCACCACCATAGATAAACTTGTCACAGGCGCGTCGATACGGACGACGAATACAGCCGAAGCAGAAGAAGTGGCCGTGGCCCTCGCACTCGCACAACCGGGAGTGAGGACCGTTGTCACAGACTCCCAGACCGCCTACGCAAGCTACCGCAAGGGGAACATCTCTTCCATGGCACTAGCGATCCTCAACAAATGCAAATCACCGGGGCGGGCCGTTGAGCTCGTGTGGGTCCCGGCTCACTCGCAAGTGGAAGGCAACGCACTCGCCGACCACTATGCCCGAGAACTATCGATCCGGGCCGAGGACGAGCCAGGGCTACCGCACCCCGTGACAAGCTACAAAGACATCACGCAAATGTACAGAAGCGGCAGATGTAGGCTTCCCCGTCCGCATCCGCAACTCAACCGAATTCAGCAAACGATCGTGCGACGCATGCAAGCGGGGTCGCTAGCGCATCCAGTGCTCTTGCATAAGATGTTCCCAACAGAGCATGACACTTCATGCCCTTTTTGCAGACGGTCAAAAGGCACTCTAGCACACATCCTTGCAGAGTGCACTAAGCTCAAGAACCCCCCACCACCCCTACCCCCCACCCTCCCCAGCCCCAACCCCCCCGAGCGATGGGAGACCTTGTTGTCCAGCCCCGACCTACCGACCCAGCTCGCGCTGGCGGCTAGGGGCCAGGAACTGCTGGACACATATGGGACCTGAGAATAAGGTTCCACCCCATCTGGTGCAAGCGCGCACCACCCGTCACTAAGGGCTCAGCACAAAAGTTGATTCTCTCTCTCTCTCCCCTGCTCTCACACGAAAGCGGCAGCATATATGTCACGCACACAAACACCTTGGAGCAAAATAACGGAGCCCAATTTCCCGTTCGCTATATAGCGCCACTGCGATGTGTATGTGACACTCTTTCGGGAATCTGAGCCCGTTCCATTGTCCGGGAACGAATGGCCGAGCAAGGAAAGAAGACGGTCGTGCCAGAGAACGGTAATGAGAATGAAGAGAGGGACTCAGAAATATGAGACAGAGAGAGAGAGAGCTTTCGCCGAGGCAGGCCTCCTCGTAATGGGAATAACAGCTGCTCCACGCCGCACCGTCCGCACCTTCCGGGAGCAGCTTCAATAAGTCTCTTTCTTTTTTTTCTTCCCCGGCGCACGCGAGCCCCGAAGGTTAATATAATGGCCGCCTCATCGCTATCTCGTCCAGACAGCCGCCGCCCTTCCTCGGAGACTTCTGGCGAAGAGCAGCGAGGTTCTCGGAGCTTCGTTCCATGGGGCAGCGTACGCAATAAGCTCGCCACTTTTCTCATAGTCTCATACATCTTTACTTAACCCCTCCCTCGACCCATTTCTCTGGGAGCTTATTTCTTTCTTTCTTTCACTTCCTCTAACCCTCTTCTCGCGAGCACCGTGTAAAGGCTAACCAAACGCGGTACCCTTTACGGCGTTTAATTCGCGTGTGCTCTACTCAAAGTGTCGTTCTTCCGCCCCCCCCCCCCCTTCTTTTTTTTTTTTTTGGTTCGCGTGAACGCACGCGCGCAAGTTCGTAAAAGAGATATATCCGTGGCCACACAGTTCCGGTTTCACCTACAGTGGGGTCGCTAAATTAAATTAACCTTTCACCTGCGCGTATAGAGCGAGAGACCTCTCGGGTAAAGAACCTGCGACGTCGTCGGCTTCAACGCAGCGCACATTTCGCGCACCAACATCTTTCGCGCGTTCTCGGAGACGACGGCTGGGGCTCCGAACTACGACGCGCATGGCCGTTCGAGGGACATCAGAGAAGTACAATTTAAAACAGGTCCTACAGGGAGGGACCCTTCGAAGACTCTAGTTGTATTCGTTTCGTCGTCGTCGTCGTCGTCGTCGTCGTCGTCGTCGTCGTCGTCATCATCATCATCATCATCATCATCATCATCGTCATCATCATCATCATCTTCTTCTTCTTCTTCTTCTTCTTCTTCTTCTTCTTCTTCTTCTTGCCCACTGCCCCAGGACGGCCTCTCCCTGCGATCTCCAGTTACCCCCTTCATGCGTTAGCTCATTCCAACTTGCGCTTGCAAATTTCCTTATTTCGTCACCGCACCTGGTTTCCTGTCGTACTCGACTGCGCTTGCCATTACCTGGGCACCCATCCTTGGGCAGCCATTACCTGTGGCGCCAGAGCACAGTCTGAAGGTCGTAAGTTCGAATTCTCATCCAGTCCTCCACACTTTCAGGCTTAGATAGGCGCCTCGGAGCGAAAAAAAACAAAAAACAAAAAAGAAGATTGCCGAGAGCCAGTGAGGCTATACTAATGCAGGTGCAACCAAATTAGGAAGGCCCACTAAGCTTCAACAAAACACGCTCCCTCGCCAGAACAGGAATTCGTTTAACCCTGGTGCAGTATTGGGCCACTACCTCGCTCATCACTCTTGCAATAATCGCAGTTTTATTCGTTTAGCGGCAAAAAAAAAATAATAATGATAATTTCTTCAACTCAAGTGAACGTTAAATAACACCTAGTAGTTTGGATTGTATTTACTTCTCCGATGGCGCGGTGTGACCCACTGCGGGGGATCGGCCAAGAATTTGGATAGTATTAGGAAGTCGTTGTTAATACTAAAATTGGTAAAATTGTCAGGAGGAAATGAATAAAAATTACGTATAAAGAATTTAAGCGAATCTCCCTGAAACAACTCCACGGCTGAGAAAACATGCCTGTGGCAGTTTCCAAGATAGGAAGCTCCTATATAGAGAAAGAATATTCAGAATGGAAAAGTTTAAACCAAGTTGTCTGAACGTTGATTCTAAAATGTCTTTCTTTAAAAAGAGAACGGCGGCAGAATAATTTGTTTCGAACAGCGTCGTATTATCCGCGAAGCGGCGTGCGTATACCGTCTGATCTACAGATCACAAGACCCGCCGTGGTTGCTCAGTGGCTGTGGTGTTGCGCTGCTGAGCACGAGGTCGCGGGATCGAATCCCGACCACGGCGGCCGCATTTCGATGGGGGCGAAATGCGAAAACACCCGTGTACTTAGATTTAGGTGCACGTTAAAGAACCCCAGGTGGTCGAAATTTCCGGAGTCCTCCACTACGGCGTGCCTCATAATCAGAAAGTGGTTTTGGCTCGTAAAACCGCATAATTTAATTAATTACACATCACAAGGAAGGTGACAGGGGCGCACGTTCCACGCGACATGCGCACGAGATAATTCCACAGAGTTTTGGGCGCCAAAACCGCAATCCGATCATCAGGCAGCCCGCATTGTTGGGGACTGCGGATAAGATTTGATGAACACGGGGTTCTTTGACGCGTGCCTCAAAGAATCTAAGAACACGAGCGTTTATTGCATTCCTCGCCGTCCCGGCGGATGCGCCCAAGATCTAGAACGAAGATATGACCTTATGCGCGCCGTCTGCCTGTTCCGAAAGACTCATCTGCCTCGCATACGACGAAGTCGTATCACTAAAAATGCCTTCGCCTTCACGCCCTCTAATGTACGGCGTTCCTCACGACACATCGTGCAGTTCCCAAACGTTAACTTGATTTGTGTTCTCCCCCGCTCGCAGTAAATCATTTTTTTTCCCGCCAAGTAAACGCAAAGGAGGCGTTGAAAAGTACACGCCGCTCCAAGCTGATTTACCGTCGCTCTTTCGACTCCCTTCTAAAGCATTGTCGGTTGAATTGGCGTTTCGGGGGTGACATCCGCTACGCGGCGGAAACAACTTTACAGTTCGAGCTGCAGTCCGCGTGAGAAAACGATGCCAGCAGGGTTTTATCGCCGCGACGACGACCGCGCGTGGACACACGCCAGCCGGCGACGTCGCGAGGAAGAATCACGCGACACAGACGCCGGACCCGCGGCGAAGCCAAGCATCGCGACGCACGGTTTTTTTTTCGTCGACGTGTAACCCGCAGATCTCGAGTTTCGAAATACGCACGGGCAAACCGAGGGCCTTATGTACAGGAAGGAGTTCGGCGGGCTGCACGAAACGCAGCCTCTACAAATTTTGCAGCCTCTACAGTACTCAAGTGCGACGTCGATTCCTTCGGCTCCGCCGCGTCGGCTTCGATCGAAGAAGAGTGTTCCGACAGACAAGCACCGCGAGGGAGGGGGGGGGGGGGGGGGAGGGTGCAAGTTTTCGGTCGAGACGAGACGATGGCGTGTAAAGACAAACAGCGAGGGCAAACGTAACGCTACAAGCTGTTAAAGCCTATGCACAGAACTTTGAAGGGGCTGCACGGCTCGTTACAATGCGAAGCATTCTGGACGAGTTCAGCCCAGTTTTCTGTCATCGATATATTCGTCCGGCATATCTTGAAGTTCTTGTGGCCCGGTCCTGCAGATATCGCCGTCAGAAATTGGGGGCCGATGTGCGCCTGCAGGTGTGTGTCACCCGGTGTGCGCCGCTCTTCAACGAACCTCTTTTTTACGCCAACCCGGGTCACCGGTTATCGCAACATCGGCAAAACAAAACCTACGTAGTGACAACTTACGTGATGCGAATGAGCTGTGATGTCAGCGTGGAGTTGACTATTTTTTTTTACCACGAGCAACTGACACACGTTGACGCACACTATAGACAAAGGTACACCCTTTGGGGTGTATATCTGCCACACAACGACAATCGTAATCTGCACTGCTTGCGTTTCCTTTCTTGAATACGCCGCGCCCGCTACTTTCCGGTCGGGAAGGCTATGCCATGCTGATAACGCGCGTGCCGTTCGTTACTGGGAAGCACTGGGCTCGCCGCGTTAAAGAAAGGAAATGCGTACAACACAGATGACGATTATCGTTGTGTGGCAAGATATACGACTCAAAGGGTGTAATTTTGTTTTAGGATGTACGGACAGTTACGCGCAGGACAAGCGCCGAAGCGTCGCCCCTGGAATGTAGCACTACACTGTATTCACTGCGCGCGCGTGTGCGAGTGTTGTTATCTCGCGTCCTGGCGCTCCGTCACGCCGATTCAATGCGCCGTACTACAGTGAAGGCATGCTGCTGTTGCTACGGAAGCGTCGAATCAGATAACGCGCATTCCATCGCTGTGCATCACCGTCGCCGGCCCACCCCGACTGGACGCGCGTTTATCGTATATCGGGTGAAGGTCGGAAGCGGTGCCCACTTGTATATGGTTACGCCACATTCCTTTCGAAAATGGGCGACGGATGGTATTGTGTCCCTTTCTTCTCTGCGCTTCTCTGTGGTTATCGCATAACAATCCATCCTACCTTAAATGTATTTTACTCATCTTAAGTAGTGCCAGTGCTTTCATTCTCTTACCACTCTCTTCATGACACACCACTTGCTTCGACCGTAGTCTTTTTAGTCTATGCACGCTCCCACATTAATTGCGCTTGTTGTTGTTGTTGTTGTTGATGATGATGATGATGATGATGATGATGATGATGATGATCCCTCCTCCATACCGTCTAAACGGGCTGGAGGCACAGGCTCGTTCTTTTTCATCTCTGTAGTGCATCTTGATTTTTTCAACACATTTATTTTTTTTTCTACACTAAGCTACACAAGACGAAGCGGTTTGTTCAAACTAGAACTGAGACACCGAAAAGAATCTAAATCCCGCCCTGGCTGATTTAATTCACTTATGGAGGGGCCAAGCTAGGGCGGTCGCCTAATTAATGCGTGCGTTTGTTCTCATCAAAACCACCTCTCGCAATGGCCGTTGCCGTACGGCAGCGACGGCATCGAAAGCACGGAGTGGAGGGGCTGTATATTGCAGAGTGGCTGGCTATGTAAAGCAGCTGCCTATAGTAGCAGTCACCTCTTACTGGGCCGCAGGAAAGCAGGAAACAGGAAAAGACAGGAAACGAATAGAATGCCGCTCAATAAACAACGACGCACCCGTCATGGTTGCTTAGTGGCTTTCCCGTTGGGCTGCCAACAAGCACGAGGTCGCGGGATCGAATCCCGGCCGTGGCGAGGCCGTGCATTTCGATTGATGCGAAAACCGCTTGTTTACCGGCCGTGCAAACCCTGTGTACATGATCCTTGAGGTATATTAAATAAATAAATTTTAAAATAAATAAATAAATAAATAAATAAATAAATAAATAAATAAATAAATAAATAAATTGGGTGTACCTTAAGGAACCCCACGTGGTCGAAATTAATCCGGAGTCGCCCGCTACAGCGTGCCTATAGTAGTCAGATCATGTTTTTGGCACGTAAAACCCCAGAATTTAATCAATTAACTAACGAGACCCACCTGAACAGTCTTGACGATGTTCAACGCGCATGCAGCCGCATATTTAGGGAGGTGGTAATTGGTGCTTATGCATTGTCAGACATGCTCGAGTAGGCGCCTGCAGAAATTAGCAAGCGCGTATGTCTACAGTATCTGCAGAATAATGCCCCGGAAGAACACGCCATCCTTCGCATTACGCGTGCGATGCTCGTGGGATCGTTCCCCACCTACGGCAAGTTGTTTTTTCATCTACTTTCATTGCAATTCAGTTACCATTTATTTAATTCAATTAATAACTACGAGTAATTTCCCCCATGTTTTCCTTGGCGTCTTTGTTGGCTTCTCATGATATAGAAATAAATTAATTAATTAATAAAAAATCGGGCCCCTCGGTTAGCCCCCTTCCTTCTCCTTCAATATTTCAGTTCTTTTTCTAGAATGTTTTAGTCCCATGTTGTGATGATAAAAAAAAAGAAGCTCTATAGTTAGCGAGTCCGCTCGTAACTGCACAATGATGCTAAGCTGAAGCAGGAGTTCGATTCCAAGATATGGCACAATTTTATTTTATATATATGTTTTTTTTTTCTTCTACAGCAATAGCCGTTATGGGCTCACAACGTCTCCTGGGTAGCAGGGACGTGTACTCTGCGTTATGACGTCACGCTACTTGCACCGAAGTTTCCGCTGACGAAAGCGGTGGCGTCAAAATCATCGCGGCTTAGTCGGGAGTATGCCCATTAGATTCTGTGGCAATTGGCGCAGGTAGCATGACGCCGCAGATCGAACTGCACCGGCCTTGTATCATCCAGGAGGCGTTGGCTCACTCCGCTGGTTGTTTTCATGTGCGTTGGTGCCGTTGCTGGAAACTCCTAAATTCTTTGCTAAGAACAGTGTATATATTATACATCAATTTTGTCCGCTTTAGATGTATTATTCATGCAGCTGACAGAATTGTGATATTATTTTCACAGCTGAGTTACAGAGTTGTAAACTTGATGCTTTTTTTTTAATTTTACGATTTTCAGGAATCTTTCTCATGCTAATTGACAGCCTAAATAAATAAAAATCTGGTTCCTTTATAGCACGAGAACATAACGTCTTCTTTTGCAAGCTACAAGCACAAAAATAGGTGCAAGGGTTGCTGAGAAAACCGATTCCTCCGGTCCCGTGTAACCAGTTGGGAGTCGCCAGAGCTTCTCCTAAGCGCACTAATAGCTTATCAGCAAAAACTGCAAGTGCGCCTTGCCACACACCCAGTTCGACCTAACTTCGATGGCGAACCTCGGGATAGAATCGTAACTAAGGTGCCAACATGCGGGCCGTTGACACCGTTCCTGCTGTCTTCCGTCCCTCGCACCGTCCGAGCTTTGAACAGTGGTACTAGTTGGAACGCGGACATCTTGGTTAGGGCAAGTTAGCTGCGTGGCAAGGCCCGCCTACGGAATTTCGCATTTCGTCTGCTGTGAAACCGTAACGCAGACGGCCGCCGTCATCGGTGTCACGAAACGGCAGACGGACACAGAAAGCCCGGTTTCGAGCTTGTCGACACTGTCGCAGTGAAAAAAAAAAATAAATAAAAATAAAACGAAAAATAATCTTAAGCCATATGCACCGGAAAACTATGCTTACGGAATTACAAATAGGTCAGTATCATACCACGAGCGTAAACTTAGTAAGTGAGGCAGGAGGTGGAAACACGCTTGAACCAAACGACTTTTTAAAATGCTTACGATGATAAGCTAATGGCATAGACTTATGCATGGTGTGGCGCTGGCCGGGGACGATAGGTGCACACAGGGTGTTATCGGATGTAGAGAGAGAGAAATGAAAGAACGGAGAGGCAGGCAGATCAGCCAGAAGCGAAATCCAGTTTGCTACCTTACACCGGGGGCGCAGAAAGATAAGTAAAGAAAGGGAGAGAGGCAAATGAAAAACACGCAGAGTACGCCCAGCGCACAGGATAACAGGTGTAGGTCAGTAGACTCTCCATCTAGACAAATCTAGGCGCAGTCTCCCAAATAGAATGGCAGAGAACTTGAAAGGGTACACCCCGCCGGGTACACACCACGGTGCGACGAGGGTCGGGCGAAATACGGTGCAGCGCCACCAGACCGCCGCGGTCCACAAGGAGCACGCAACGAAGGAAAAGGAGGACGCACGTCAGAGACTGCGTCACGGACACGCGGAGAGGTGCCAAGGTATTTGGCGACCGACCGACGCCAGAAACCCGCCGGTACAGAGGACGGCGACGTCGGGAGACCCGACGCGCTGGCGGCGCGCGAGCGAAGGAAACTAAAAGATAACAAAGATACGGGACCGGGCTTGGCCGAACCGAACACTCTGGAGATGCGACGCCAGAGTTTCAGCATGCGCGGTGGTGGGAAAACAGAAATAAGCGCGCCGTCTGGGTGATCCAGTGCCCTTTTCTCAGTTGGAAAAGAAAAGAAAAAAAGTAGCCGCGGGCGAATTGTCGCGTAGCTGTGCGCGTCGTGCCGTAGCCAAGAATGCGTTGACGATGATACCCTAAGCGGTTACTGACCAAAGAAATTAATTTAAGTGTACTGGTCATCATCATCATCATCAGCATCCTTGCTGAGCCCACTGCAGCTAGGGCAAAGGCCTCTCCTGTACTTCTCCAACTGTTGTTACTGGTACTGATACATGTAGGTGTTCTCCGAAACATGGCGGGTATGGCGTGTTTCCGGCTCTGCAAATCACTTCCGGCGCGCCTAATCCGCAAGACATTTGTCCTTTCGAGATTTGTGTATACGTTGCTCCGAGGAAGCTGTCGCTCGGCGGCGTATTCGGACAGCGTCTATTCCCTAAGTTGCAGAAGCTACGTAGCACGTTTTCCCCACTTAAAATGATGACATACTCGGCAGGAACGTATGGTGGAAAGCAATTATAACCGATGATGTTCGACTAGCGAAATTCAAGAATCGAATGCGAACATTCGAAAAATAATCACCTTCCAACATCGAATCGGATACCGATCGATTCTGCGCTTTTTCGGCTTTCCCTCTGAACTTGCGGGCGTCTTCGGATATCTATATTTCCTCATATAGGAACGGACCAAATAGTAATGCTGTCGTGCATACCGTTTGATAAAAGGACGATACTTATCTACGTTATTTCGAAAATGCACGTAATGCAGCTCGAAGCTGCGTACGTGCGGTCAACAGAGCTGCTTGCAAATGAGAAACACATGATTTTAGTAGGAGCGTGCGAATTTCTGAGGCCGAATCGAATTTGAATCAACTGAATAGTGCCAGAAGCGAATCGAATCGAACAGCGAGTACTTCACGAATACTTTTTGAATAACGAATGGGCGTTTTCACGACAAATGTAAAACAATGCTCACGTCCTAGTATTCTTATCCTTAGCGAGTTTCTGTCATTACATAGCACGCTATGAAGCGTTGTTTATGAAAAGCACAGATGGATCACTAGGAGCAAACAAGTAATTTCTTGGCATAGACGGGCTCTTCTGCTATGGCTAGATAGCGATAGATGTAGCAAAACCTGATTATGTAAAGAAGGCAGAGGTGCCATTTGTCCGCACCCCGTTTCAAATGGTATGTCAACAAACGTCATTGCCATCACCATTGCATTAAGAACAGTCCTGCACTGAATGCATCAAACTCTCTCCCTCGGGGCTATAACCATTAAGAGTGGTTATGCCATACAGTTTAATTATCCCATTCAAACATATACGAATATTCGACAATACCGAACAGCGAACCTTAGAATCAATAGCAAGGACTCTTCGATTCGCGTTCAAAATTTCGTGTATTCGAACACGTACCCATACTTATATATCCCTTTGATACCAAAGTTGGTATCGAAATTACCTATATAGCGCTACGTCACGACGCAGAATTTGGTGATGTTGCAGCGATAAAACCAGGTATATATGATGATGTACGTTGCTCGTTAAACAACAATAAACAATAGTGCAGTGCGCGTTTGTTGTGGCTGCGTTCACGTGCGGCAGCCGAGAAGATGTCGCGGGGAGGGACTGAGGAAGCGCAATCATGGCGTCATGACGCGTTAACTTCCGGAGTACCGAAACTGGTGCGTAGAAACAATGAGAAGTATAGTATACAAGCCGAGTCCCCTTAATGCGAGCTCTGATAATACGAATTTCGCTTAATTCCAGCGCATTGGATGGTCCCGGTGCTACGGGGGAAAAAAATTCACTTAGTTCGAACGCAAAAGCACGCGCCTCGTTTAATTCGACTCCAACCGTGGCGCCCCCTCATGCGCGTATCGGTCACTAAAAGCCTGAAAATACAATAATTTCAGCAAGACGGCGCAACTGATTCCTATGGGCGTGAAAGCGGTATTATTATTATTATTATTATTATTATTATTATTATTATTATTATTATTATTATTATTATTATTATTATTATTTAACATTTAGTGGCTGACGCTCCTTTTGCCCGTAAATTTGCCTTCTGTTCTCGCTTGTATCGTGTCCTGTCACGACCCCCATATTGAAAAGTCTACAGTGCTTCGTCTGTTTCGCTTGGCGTAGCGTTGCCATTGTACGGGACATGTGTATAGATGTCAAGAAAGAAATTCTTCAGAATCTCTTTCTTGATCTCGAAAAATAAGAGATTCGAAGTCGTTCGCTTTGCGGCCATTCGTTAATTCGACCTTTCGGATAATTCGACCAAGCTATTGCGGCCCTGCAAGGGTCGAATTAACCGGAGTCAACTGTAATATTCGTGGGAATGTAACACTAACGCCAGCAATTTCTTTTCTTTGGTTTAGAAAGTTTGGACATTCGCTTATCGCAAAACAATTAGACGTTTAAAATGTGACGTCGGTGCTCGTTTATAACCAGACCCCATATGGGCGCGAGCTATTAGTCGCGCATGCGTCAAGTGAAATGACAACCCACGTCGTTGTCCAGATATAAAGAAACAAAATTTGGGGAGAAACGTAAGGAATACATTTGTTCAGGCGTCTTAACAAAATTTAACGAAACATTCAACATTTAAAACATTTAAAAACATTCGACAATAACCGCGTCAGGAACGGCGCCCATACAGCAAAGCGATTTTTCCCAGAGGACGTGGGCCAAACTGCACAGCTTCGAAACGCAATTCATTTTAAACAAGGCCTTTCACGCGATCGTGTTATTATTATTATTATTATTATCGCTTCAAAGTAACGTTACTTCAGTATTCCGCGGCAGCCAAGCGTGCAGAGCGTATACGCTATAGAGCTGCTAACGGTGAAAGAAAAGGCAGGAACTGCATACTTATTTAATTATTATTATTATTTTTTTTGTGTGTGTGTGTGTCGTCAAAGCGCTCGCTCGCGTTCACGTTGCCCGCGTGCCCGTGCAGGTTTCTTTGTGCGCGCGTCGGCGGAAGCGCCCCGTTTTCGGCCGGGTCACACACACCGTGCTGCTCCCTCCGGCCGCCGTACGTGCAACAGATTTGCGTTACAAGCGCGGCCGGCTTTGCGTCTGGACGCTTTCCTGCCGCGGGTGGGACACCCACGACACCGTCTTCTATGCTTGCGCTCGTTGTGCGAGCATCGCATGCACTGCGATTTCCCTCTTACTTCTCTCTCTCTCTCTCTCTAACGCACACACACGCTCACGCACGTACGTACGTATAAACGACAGGAGGGGCTTACTTTCATTTCCCTTTTCTTTATTATTTGCTACATTGCAATTTCAACCACAGCCAACGAACCCGGTGCTTTCCTTGGATATATACAGAAGTGCCCAAAAACGCAATACGCCGAAAAAGTAAGTAAAGCGGGAAAAGAGTTAACTCCCAGAATGCGACACTTGAAACAGTCCGCGTCTACCCGAATACACCCAAATGTCCACGCGCACTGTGAAAGTCGGATACACGTTGCACGTTGACGCGTAAGCAAAGTTGCAGGTGTCGGTGTTGATTTGGCAATTGCTTGCGCAAGGCAATTTTTCTACAGCTTTCAAAGCAGTAAGTATAGTTCCGCGAGGAAAGTCTGTAAGTATTTCTCATCCCGCTCACCTTCTCCCCCCCCCCACTTCCCTATACATACACCGACGAGAGCAGTGATTCCAGCGCCGTACTCAACGTGGCGCATTCGGGTGAACGTGTTAAGTGAACGCTATGTCAAGGGACCTCAAGTGACGTCAGTGTGTCGCGGAGACGAGGACCCAAGCTTCGTTTGTTACGAAACGAAATGCCGGCTTCCTTCTCTCTCTCTGTGTGTGTGTGTGTGTGTGTGTACTCTTGCGCAGTAGTGCGAAGCATTTCCAAAGGCTTTGCGACGGTTACGATTCACACCGGGCCACGCGAGAGCAATCTCACTCATTCGCGGCCTTCGTGATAGGGCGGCGCACATGGCATGAGCACATATCTCTGAGGCAACGCTTTCAAAGCCCCCTCCCCCCCCCCCCCAAAGAAGAAGAGAAGAACGCAAGGTAGATGACTTCTAAGAGTAAGCCTGCGGCGAAAAAAAAAAAGAAACATTGAGCCGCACACCGTTTGACCGGGAGACGCGCTCAAAGTGGATATCGCAATCCTGGGCCTAAACAGTCACTCTACGGTGAGTGAGCTCACTAAAACCAAGCGTAGCTTCCCGTGTCGCTTCAAAGCCCTTCACAGACAGGGTTATATCGCTTTACGTCACCGCAAGTGTACAGTAATGGAGTTCGACAACAGCGCCCCTTGTGCCAAGGAGACTTCTAGCGCTCAACGATGCGTCGCCTCCCAGCGACATCGTCCATCTAGTTCACGTACGTATACACGACAGCTGGCGACCGCTCATAGACGTTTAAAATTCCAGGCCAGTCAGGGTCGCGCTGGCCTTAAGTTGCCTACAAAAATTACTAAACGGAACTCAGGAGCGCAGTGCTACAGTTCAGTTATCGTAAGAATGATAGTTCATCATCATCATCATCATCATCATCATCATCATCATCATCAGCCTGTTCATGTCCGTCCACTGCAGGGCGAAGGCCTCTCCCTGCGATCTCCAATTACTCCTGTCCTGCGCCAACCGATTTCAAATAGCACCCGCAAATTTCCTAATTTCGTCGCATCATCTAGTCTTCTGCCGTCCTCTACTGCGCTTCCCTGATAGTTAGTACACGTTTTTGTCTAATATTCGTGTGTCTGTGGCTTCAGACACTCTTGTGATGTCATTTATCAAGATTCATGTTTCTAAATTTCCGAGCGCTGGCCGTTTTCTGAGAAGAGCACGGAACTTCAGACTCCGCGAACGCACGTAATCATTACGAATCGTAGCAAACACAACGCACCATCTTGTCGAAAAGTGTCCGTGCGCAAAAGTATAACAAAGCCGCTCGAAGCCAGAAAGATGGTAGTTTATAGACAAATCCACGTGCTGCGTACTCATCATTCGCACGTTGGTAGAACAGCCACATTTACAACTTGCGTGTAACAGACACTATGACGCGGGCGTTCCCTGCAGTGATTCGCAGGTCCGATTCGTAGGACCGATTAGGCAGGGACGCACGCATGCCTGCACCGATTGAGTCACGTTGTGTACATATAGCACGTGCACGCATTGACTCAGGCCGCTTCGAGAGAGGCTATGCGGGAACCGCTCGTTACGTGTCCAGCGTGGCGATCCCGAACCCGGTGCCAACGCGGAGTTGACGTTTTAGCCGCAATCCCGGCGAAAACGGGGGCAACTCTTTCTTGGCGAACGGACAAAAAAAGGGCCAGGCGTCAGCGCGACGCGGTGAGTCACGGCCGCCGAGTCATACGCGGGAGGAACCACGGGGAGAACGCGAAAGGTGTGCATGCTGCTGCGAGGGGCAGGCGGCAGGCCTCTCCGACACCCATGTCATCGTTATGCGCAGCGCGCTGCTTCCGTCGGCCTCCGTGCTTAACACGGTTGCGTTTTCGGTGTTGTTCACTCACGCTCCGAGTATACATAGTATGCACGCACGTCATTCAAGGATACTCCGCGACTTCCGGTTTACGGCGGCGCCATCTTGGGGAACCTATAGGCCTATGCGCGCGCCTGTTGATAAAGGTTCCCCGAGATGGCAGAAGGTAGCGGAAGCAGACGACAACAGCGGATGTGACGTCACGCGCATACTATGTGTAGTTCACACGTGCTAACCGAAAGCGAAGTTCGCAAGAGCACGTGGCTTGGACGCTATACGGTCGCGATTACAGTTTTGCCCACGTGTTTCCCATATTTACGGCCTCCACGAGCCTCTGCTTCGCTTTCACATCGATTCTCTGAACGTGAATGGCACATTCGATGGGTCACGGGCCGACTGAGAGAGAATGTCGAAAGCGACGTGGCTTGAAGATTCGCGATGGCCGCTTTGAAATACATGCAGTCGATCGACGTCCCTGAACTACTCTCTGGGCGCTGCTTTTGCTCATCCTCCACGCTTCCCCAGAGCTATGTTTGAGCCTATAAGCGTTCGCAGGTTGTTGGAACACTAACCAATAGTCACGTATACTGTCGTAGTTTGCCATGCATTTATTTGCGCCCTTGTCAGTCTGGGCTCGACTTCGGCTCGCCGAACCGAAAGATGTCGTGGGGGGGGGGGGGGGGGGCAAAACCGAGAGCGAAGTTTAAAAACTCGCACGCGTGGCTTCAAGGTGAAACTATATAATTTACAAACTAAACAATCACGTATGACGAGCTTTCGGCAACTTGCCGAAGCCAGCCCCAATGCAGGAGTCGTGGAACGACTCCGAAACATTGGGTTCATTTCTAATAAACCTTCCTGGTTGGTGATTGTTCAATTTGTCTACGTTCAAGCGTTCCGCAGTGATACTGATTCCAGTCAAATGTTCACCTTCGTGGATTGAACACGAGCGAACCGCGTCTTGCCTGCTCTTCTCTGTGCATAAACCGGTAGTGCGCTGAGGGCTCGTCGGCAATGATACGCCGACAAAAACTTCCCTCGCGCCAGAATACGCGAACCGTTGTTGTTAATGGGACGACCGTCTTTGGGCGAAGTTGCTGCCCCACGTTTCCGAAAAAAAAAATCGCGCTGACCTTAGCTAAAATAACCACGGCAGCTCTGCGCGCGATCCAAAGATGCAAATAATGCGCGTTCCGACTGTTCACGTCAAGATGGCGTATGCGCCGAAGGCACGAGCGGTTCGTTTACTCCTCAAAGGGACGTGGGGGTTTGGTATACGTATGCGTAACATAGGCTAATTAATTATTCGTTAATTAATGCTCGCTACACCCGTTTGCTCTGCAACGTTTGATAGAACCATATCACATGGCGAATACTAGCTATCAACCGAGTTTACGGCCGAGAAAAAAAAGAAACACATGAAATTCAGCACTACGTGTACAGTTCGATCACCTTACTTATGAAACCAATAAAGAGAGGTGGAAAAAAAAAAGAGAAGTGTGCGTGAGCACCACGTAGATTATTACTCCGACAGCCATGTTTGAGGTTACGGAAATTATTATTGAGCCACCAAAATTATTAGGGTTTTACTTACAAAGACTTAGGAAGGAGGAAGCATAAAGGAGCAGAGCGGTCTCTCCCTTCCTTTCTAATCTTTCCTTGTGAAGTCTTTCTTTCCTTGTCGCGCCATATATTACGCATTAGTCTTCGACCAACTCGACCAGAAACAAATTTTACCGAGAAGAATTTAAGATAGTGGATTCCAACTTGACGAGGCACATTGTTGAAGTCGTAGAAACTTTACCACACGCAATAGGATGACATGCAAAAGACCGTAAGCTGGCTTTCCCACAGAGCTAACCTTCCCTAACCAAGATGGCCGCGTTGCTGCCATTAGCGAAGTTTAGGCTGAAAAACGTGTTTTTAAACTCTCGGTGGTGCGAGGAACCGACGACGGCAGGAACCATGCCACTGACCCGCATGCGGATATATTCGATTGCGATTCTAGCCCAAGGTCCGCCGCCATATTGGTTGCGTCCTCGGAGGCGCGCGGAGAAGCTCACGTGCAGGTTTTGCGTATCGTCTATTCTCGCTCGTGAAAGGATGACACTTAACCAGTGTGAAGCTGGGGAAATATTGGGTGCCTTAGTTTCACAACAAGAGTTGGTCTCGGAACGCCAGACCCATGCGTGGCCTCATCTACATTACGGTGACGTCACGAGACAGAGCAAGTTTTGCTGCCGTCAGCTACAGATGTACGACGACGCCATGACGAATACACCTTCTGGGCACCAAAACCAATGCGGCTCGGAGAAAAAAAAAAGTATTACGATAAATTATCGAAGGAGCTCTGAAGCTTGCCGCTAATTCTACGATTTTCGAAGGTTTCGGCCTGCATTAACGCCAAAGAAAAAAAAAAGAAAGAAACGACAAGTCTAAAATGTCACGCCAGTACTAACTAAGCACTGCAAGGGCACGAACAATGCATAATGCTCTTTCACGTACTTTTTTCCTTTTTCGCCATAAAGTCGGTTGGTATAGTTGGCGGTCGCCGTGTGCTGCATGGATTTCTTCGTGCGTTTTTTGACATTTGCCGAAGTCAGCGAAATGAAGTCCAACCAACTGATGCCTTTCCTCGCGTTAAACGTATACTGCTACACAGAATGTCGCACTATTCGTCCAGCGGCAGTCAGTTACGTTCACGAGACCTCGGGGTTTAAATGATGGCAGTTGAAAAAGCGAACTAATCTGCGGCGGCGACTACAATGGCAACCGCCATGAGCCCGTTTCACAGACGATCATCACACGAAATCACTGCGTGAATGAAAGAAAGGAACGAAAAACAAAGAAGGATACAGAGAAACGTGCGCTATAAAAGTGCCAGTTTGTCTTCTGACTGTGATGCGCCTCTTCCTTCCCATTCGCGTAGTAATTTCCTACGACGATCGTGAACCAACTGAACCCCCGAAGGGGTTAATAGAACCAGCCTCGAGACTCCGGCGCCATATTGCCGGCAGACGGTGACGATCCCGATGCGACAGCGTCACAGGGCGGACACTTTTAATGGACACGTACGTAATAGGAGAAAGCACAGAGTTTAACCCTCCTTCCCGTAACCCTCCTTCCACCCGTTCCCGCGATGGTGAAATGCGCATAAAATAATAGCGTGTTCTTTTTTTTTCATTGATTTTTCTAGTCAAACGAGGCAAGCATGCAGAGATGTCGGGTGTTTTACTAAACGTTGCGCAGCGAAGGAATGCAATCTGGCTGCGAAATTTGAGCGAGAACAAAGGATCTGTAAACACAAAATCTATATACAGTCTATATATATATTGTACGCCTACTCGTCAAGCCGCACCTAGCTTCAGAGATCACATGTGTGTGACGAGTCACGCGCATCGCACCGCATCAGCTGCGCAGTATACGCGCACATGCCCGGGGCCTTTGATCTGTTTACTTTGTTATCCCGCTCGGGGCGACATATGCGCTAGAGACACCTGATCCAACCGTTGACACGGGCGGCAAGGTTATTCACATCGTTTAAAGCGGCGGTAACGTGGCAGAACGCTGCTGTCTTCCTAAGTAGAAAACAACGCGTAAAGAAGCCACACGTAAAACACCTTCTGCATATTTGTACCTCCATTGTTCGTCTTCTGTTCTTCCTCTTCCTCGAAACAGGAAGTTAGGGCTAGCAGCTCGGCGGGCGCTCTCGATTTCGCAGTTCCTCGCGCGAAAGTGCGCGCACAAGGGGAACGTGCATAAGACCCCCGGACACCTTTAAGCGTGCGCTGTCCCCTCCGACGAGGACACGCACACGTACGGCACGCGAGAACAGAAACAAATGAGGCAAAGTCAGCACCGCCTATTTCTGGCTTTTCGCGCCCTCTCGCTGGAACGGCGTTGCCCCCTTCGAAACACAGCCGCTGATCCGTACAGACGAGCCAGACGACATCGCCACGGCAGTATACAGCTACAGCAGACGACGTCGGCCGTTTGCAGACGACGCAGGCGCGACGCCCGGAGGAGGACAGCGCTTGACTGACTACAGGACCCGTACTTTTCTTCTTCTTCTCTTCTCTAAGAGGCGTCGCGAGCAACAGTCCATAACGAATAGGGGTGTTCCAGGCACGCGAGCAGTCTGCTGCGTTTAATCAATCTTTGCTGCGCTGTCGCGGCGAAGCAAGGGCTACGGCGACACGCGAGGCTAGAAGAGAGCCGCCTTTATGCACTCGTCATCCGTTGGAGTACGTCAGTTTGCCCCGGGAAATGCACGTCTCGGGTCTCGCCGCATGCCCTGCTCCAGCCGCGGAGCCGCTTGTTTACCCTTAATGCACTCCCTATTAGCGTTTCCTTCCATCAGACGCCGCCTGACTGCAAGCCTCGACGTTGTGGCGGTCACGCAAAGCGATTCGAAGCAGCAGCTCCTCGATGGTTGTTGAACTTTCGGGCGCTACATTTTCGGCGGATTCTTTCTATCTTTTTGTGCATAAGTATACTTCGTTACATGAGTCAGACCGATCAGCGAATTGGCAGTTTCATGCTACTTTTAGGACGCATCCATCAGTTTTGGATCAAAAACGTTCAAAACACACGCTGTGCCTTTCTCCCTTCTGTGCAGCCAGAGAAGACGCATTCCGCATGGCCCCGCGAACGTTTCTCCATATGAATGAAAATAACCGAAGTTCACGGTGGCACTGGGGAGTAAAAAGAGCGCAAGCGTGTAGAACAAAAAATACACCATAAGAAGCGTTGCACTGCTGCACTTCTGCGCCCGACCATAATGCCGCGGACCCGCTTTGTCGTCTGCTTCGCAAACGAGAAACAGACGGGTAATCGTCGTCGTCGTCTGGTGCGCGCCCGCCCCCTTTTCTATTGTGACGTTTTTGTCCGTAGCTGGTTTTCATACATTCGTTTACTCTTCTCTTCCTCGCTGCTTGTTGTACAGAGATATCTCCAAAACACGAGTCTTTCGTCCATGCCACCCCTGCAGTCGTTGCAGGGTACAACAACGTGGGTGCCTAGTTGGGTGCCGTGCGGCCCCATCGCCCTGAACAAAGGGAGTGGAATGACCACAACGCGCGCAGGCAGGCAAAATAGCTCGCACGGTGTCCAGCAGAACCGCGTCACACACGAGACTCGACGGAGAGGACATGCCGGCTGACCCTGGACAAAAGCGAGGACTCCTCCGTCCTCTCCGAAGGTTTGCCATTGTCAAGGGCATAAAAGAGACAATTGCACCCACTCAGTGCCACCGAATGCCCGCGCGGGAGCAGACGACCTCCCGCGAAGCAGACGACGAACTCCTGGAAAGGCACACGGCACATAGGACCGACCGCCTGTTGCGGCTCAAGAGGTCAACGTGCTCTCGAGTAATTTCTCGGCACCATTAAAACTCAACGGCACTGTCTAAGCGCGATAGGAATTGCAAGCTGGACTGTGTGGTATTACGTAACGGCATGCGCGGGGGAAGAGGGAGAGAGGGGATAATGGAGTGAAGGGCGCACGCATGGAGACGTGACGCACGCATATGCATGCCTTGAACCCCGCTCCCCCGGTTCTTTTTTTAAAGGAGTATCTCACGGACATGTTGACTGCAGTGGCTGTGACGTCCTGCTAATGAGCACGACGTTTAATCCCCAGTCCCATACTAATGGGCTCGGGATGTAAAAGCGCTCGTGTCCATCAGGCGCTGTGAAGAAGCTCAGATGGTCAAAATTAATTCGAAGACCCATCTCTATGGCGTCTCCCAGCGCCCGCGTGTTGCTTCGGGATTTTCTGTCCTATAACAGATATTATTTGAACGCGACAGCGTTAACGGCACCGTGTCGCAGAAAATCCGATGTCAGCGTCCGGCGCAGGCATCACGTGAGCGAAAAATTCCCGTATATGTATCCGTATAGGTATATGTATACGCCACGCCTTGCTATATAACGGACATACGGTATATGCCGGTTATCTTGAAACACGTTCTAGTTGCTCATACCGTGTCTTAATTTCTTGACAAAGTTATTTCTCGGACTAGTGAGAATGACAGCCCACAAACAAATGTTACGAAACAAAAAACACCGACAGCGCATGGCTTTATGTGAGATCTTCCCAGGCTTAAATATTAAAAGTGCGAAACAATAACGGAAACCTGAAAATTATGTAATTTTTCTTGTCGCGGCTGTGCACTACCTCCGGGATCGGCCCATGCAAGAGGCCGCGTTTCTATCAGAAAGCCCGCCTTCCTCCATAGAGTTCGCCGCCAGCGTTTCCCGGTAAACATTACGGTTATACAGGCTGCATGCAGTTGCCGGGAGGTGTGAGAAGTCGGGGATCTTTCAGTGATGTCGCGTTCCACTCTTAAGTGCCCTCCATTTTTTCTTTTTGATCTCACGACCATACAATGGCTGCATGCATACGCATACGTACGCAGACATTCCCCCTGCCCCGCAAGAGCTGTCGAAGCATAGAATCCGGGAGAAAAAGAAATAATTTAAAATTATGCAGGTCCAACGCGCATCTTGAAATCTGTATGTCGTGCGAAGCTTTCGGGAAGCGGTTAATGAAATGCTATAAATTTGCATTCCATTCCTGCTGCGTCTTTGGAGTAAAGCAGCCTGTCGCGCGCGCACGCGTTTTCACGTGCCCGTGCCACGCAGTGTGACAAATCCTACATAGGCTCGCATTTAATAATTTTTTCTCCTTATTTATTTCTAAGTGCACCACCCGCTTGTTGGCCAAACACTCGCTGTAGCTACGTGACGTTGTGTGCAAATCATCACTGTAGATCATTTCAGACAGCTAGTCGACGTTGACACGATACAAGTATATGTGCGACTGTGGCCTGGGGGGGGGGGGGGGGGGGGCTATTCTGCAAGTGTCAACCTAGTGGACATGTCCATTTCGTCTGCTGCTGAACTGTTGATTGCAAGTGAATGGCTGGGAGCGCCTGTCTCCTCCTGACGCACACCCCAGCCCAGCTAATCGCAACTTCAGCAGCAGACGATATGGACATGTCCACTAGGTGGATTAGTGAAGCATCGGTTATCTACTGCAGGAGAGCAGCAACGGCAGCACCATTACACGGTCGGGAAAGTCCGGTAGGGTTTGCTAAGAAAGCTTCGCTTAAAAAAAGAGTTATGTGCAGAAAACGCAACCGCGCAAGTTTTGAAAATGTGGTGGAGCAACTCCCCGTGGGGCCATATTTAGTGCCCTCGAAATCTGGTGCCAAAGCCACAGAGAGGTGCCACTGTTTCGTTATTTCCGTGTTCCAAAAAACTTTCCTGGTCGGATGTAATGTACGTAACCATTGCGCGAATATTTAATGGAACGCTCAACTTAAATATGCGACCAGTTGAAAAATATGTCCCAAGTGCCTGTGTTCAAACACCCGATTATATGCGAACGTAGACGTCAAGACATCACTGACTGATATTTGCTGTGTAAGTTACCCGTTGAAGAATCTCTCCAACGGAACTTTTTTTTTTTACCACTTATGGTGTACATTCTGCACAGTTGGTTATGCGGTATGCCGTACCGGTGGGTTCCCGGTTAATTTTGACCACCTCGATTTCATTGACGCGCACCCGAAGCACGCTACGAGGGAGCTACTGCAGCGCAAATGCGGCCGCTGAGGCCGGCAATCGAACCGTCGACCTCGTTCTCGGCAGCGCAACGCGCACAGCGGCGGGGCTCACATTCTGACTATCTTGCCCCGTGCTTTCTATCCCTGCAGCGTGAGATGAAACGACCTCATATTGCCATTACAGCTGATTACGTAATTACGTACAGCTGATTACGTAACCGCGCTCCTGTTATGCGCATTGGCATAGTTGGCTAGACAAAGCCCCCACCACCCATTCATGCGCTGGCTAATGCCACGCATATCGCCGAAGAACAATACAGGCGACCGACTTCACCGAACAAACAAGCCACACACAAAGGTCGTGGGTGCGCACGCGGATGAAGAACAAACGCGCGGTACGGTACGGATGATCCACGGACGGCGAGGGGAACGTCGCTGGGACGCGGCGAAGGTAGTCCGTGGGTTTCCGTACGCGAATGTACTACACACACACACAGATGCCAGCGGCCGCTTACGCGTGCCCGAGGCGAGACCTTCGAGGAGCGCAGGCGTGCCACACCAGCAGGTAACAAAACACCCCCGAGTATTCCCTCACGGCCGAACCGACGACGCTCACGCCTCGAGGAGGCCCGATCGAAGAGGCCCATTTACGCGCGTCGTTAAAAGCCGCCGTTCAAGCGCGCTCGGCCATACGGACTCGAGTTTCGCCTGTCCCGCTAATAGAGCCCACGCTCTCGCAAGAATCGCCGTCAAGTGTCATTTGCAAACGTCGAGAGGAAGACGGTAGGACAATCGACCGTTCCCGAGCGGCTGATTGATGCGCGGGCAGCAGCTCCGCCTGATTGTTTCAAATTGGTGCCGTCCGCTACGGACACAAACGCAAATGTCCCGAGAGCGAGCATCTGCCGGGATCAAGGTTAGCGAGTCGCGTAACCGTACCCCGCTCCCGCTGACACCCCGCGCAATCGAAGGTGAAAACTGGAACGCGATCGCGCGCCGCATGCATACATCGGCATTGCGCAATCGTGCGCGGCTCGCTCGACGAAAGTCTGTGCGCGCAACAAGCGGTGTAGCGGACACCGTAACCGCTCGCTACGCGGGCAAACTACACCGCTAGAGGCCTCGCGATATTCGGTTAAATCCGGATGGATGTGGAACGGCGCGCGCTCGATCTGCAAACAGCTGTCGGTGTAGGTGTCGTCTGCTGCGCGTTTCCAAGCGCAGCCAGCCTCGCGACTCGCCCGGGTCGGGATCGGTCAAACAACCATAATGCGATTCCGGTGCACACGACGCAGGCAAGGCGGTGGCGATTCGAAAGAACGAAGAACAACGCAGTAAGCAGTCGGCACGCAAGCACCAGCTGCGAGAGAATGCGAGCGAGATCAGTCGGGGATGACTCACCTCCTGGTTTGTCGCCCGGTTAATGGCCAGTTGCACCTTGCCATAAGTCCCCTGTCCCAGCTTCCGAATCACCTGGAAGCGCTGCTTCAACTTGTGCTTCTTCTCGCCTTTCTCCTCGGCCGCCGCGGGCGGCGGTTCGACGTCCTGCTGGACCACCATGGTGGTGGTGCTGCGTGTGTCTTCGCAACGTCGACAAGGCACACCACGTCGCTGTCACTCGTCGTATCCGCGCCGCTGTGGAATCAGCGCGTAGCGCGCGACATCGGGCACTACCCAGCGCACACCGCTAGCACCGCTGTCGCCGGAGGCGCGTCGACGACTCGTCCGGATGCTGAAGCAGCAGACACACGCGGGAGGATGCGGAGATTGCCGGTCGTCGGACACTCGAGACGGGACGTTCGGGCATGTGGTCGTCACCGAGTAGCGCACGTGTAGCGCCTGCTACCACCGCCGCCCGATTATGCGGAACGCGTTGCGGTGGACAGCGAGCACGCTGTCACGGGCACGGACGCCGAAAGGAATGAGCGGTGTGCGGCCGCCGGCTGCTGCCGATGGCTCTCCGGCGCTGGGCTGCGGAAGGGACGCTGCGGACGACGACGTCATCACCGAAAAGTGGTGCTAATTTTAGCGGCCCGATCTCATGTTACGAACTTAGCCCAGTGATCTCGCCTCAGCTGCTCGCTGCCGCCGCCTCGTCGCCCATCCGCCGTAGCTGCTGCTCCCAAGTCTGCGTGCGACTCCTCCTTCTCTGCCCTCTCTCGTTTCCTCCTCGCTTCTTTGGGCGATGGAGAGCGCCTGGCGCGACCAACCGATCAGCCTGCACCTGTCGGCTGCTCGTCGAGCTCGCGCTGCGAAGAGTCCGATTCGCTTTGAAAACAGCTTTTCAAACCCGGGTTCTCGACCTGAACGCGCGCCCGACACCTTCTCGGTATTGGAGGAACACTTTCAACACCGTGTCACGTCTTCGGCAACGTAATACGAAGCAAATAATTTGTCAAGGAGACGCCGGGTGTGTGCATGCGGTTAACGGTTCACTCTTTCCCGCCGTTCGTCATATGTATAACGACAAAAAAATGGTTGATACAGACACGGAAACCTTCGGCTTAGTAGCGCGCTATATTTATGCGCAATATAAAATGGGCAGGTCAGCGACAGCAATTCCACTGAATCAGAAGCGCACGACCCATGACACGAGAGCGTTTTGTTTTGCTCATCAATTATTCTGTGCGGCTTTGACCAACGTTGCCAGCGCATATTTTGTTTCCTGCTGAGTGAAGAAGTATTGCGTTTTTAAAATATCGCCTAATAAATTTCACGCTTGGCCTAAATTATCCAAAAAATAGTTACAACAAAAAAGCTTTTGTTGAGTTTGTAAATTTTGCTTTTACATTTGGTTGATTTTGGTTGCAATTTTTTTTTACGATTTTTGATCTGTCTAACGGTCATTGTCATCAGCAACATATCGGTGTCACCATGGCGACAGTTAGCAACGCGTGTGTTTTGAAGTTGCGTTTTCGGCGACGATCATGTAACCATCTTGGACGTGCACTTTCCAAAGGTTCACATCGCTTTCAACGATGCGAGCTGTCGCGCTCTGGGTGGACAAAGTCCATGACCGTGAGAACAACGAGCAATGGTAAACAAAATGATCGAAGTGTCGAACGCTGACGCCTTTGTGTCGGCTTCGTATTGCAGTCCCCTCAGCGCACTAGCGTTTTACTTGGAATCAAGAACTAAGCTAGAGAATGCCTTCTGACAGTCGAAGTGAGAAATGCATATAGAACTCATGAAGTTAAGTACTCTTGTGTTATCTGATCTGCTGAATTGTAGCTCCTGCAATGCTTGACAAAAACCAGTGACAGTTCCATGCAGTAAAGTTATCTACGCATTCTAACGTACGTGAAACATAAAATTCTACCAGGAAAGTCGTGCGTATTTCTTTTTTTTTCGACTACGTTTGCTGCGTGCTACATGAAAAAAAAACGCTAAGCAACGCATATTGTGAGGCACACGTCGAGAATAACGTCCGCCGAGATCGAGCTCCTCCAGGCCCGCAAGGCTTTCCATGTCGTTACATGATGTCGGTGTCGTCAGACAGATCACTAAAGTCTACAGAAGTTCACATAAAGACCGCTAGAAACTTTGAAGAATTTCCGCCAGGCCTTATTGCCAGCGCTATCTAAGTTGATTTCAACTATATTGATCGTGCGAGCTTCAACAAGCACTCTAGCTCTCGCACAAGGTCTCGATTTCTGCATCTCAACAAGTATTCTCGTCTGCCTGCGGCGATCATTAAAAACCATCCGCGCTCACATAATTAAGGCGTGGAGGACGCGAGCGTGGATATGAGCTTTTAGCTTTTGACACTGTAAGATGATGTATGTGATTTCATATCACAACATACTAATGACGTAATGAACTAATGTTTCATGAATGCATTTATGGTATCAATGCATAGAAACAAGGGAATGGAAAACAATGAGATTAGCTGTGCATTAGATTATAAGCTTGTTTCTGGGTGACAATTATAAGTTTTTTGCATCCACCCACTTGGCCGGAATGTACTCTGCGCTACTTGTTTCTGGGTTGGTTGGTTAATACTTATCACGGTGTAATGAGACGCGAAACAAAGTGACAATCTTTCCTGTCTTGGTCTTGCTTCGCTTTGTTTATGTCCCGTTACCATGTAATAAATACCTTGGTACCATGTATTGAGGACATGTGAATGCAGCTTACTATTGGTAACAAAACTAATTATTGCACTTTCGTAATTGTGTGGAAAAAGCAGGATGCACAGCAGTGGTGCAATCGAGATTGTACACTGCTGCAACTGAAGCATCTCTCACGAAGTAAAGAAATTTTCCACGGTTTCTGAGAGTTTTATCTTGTTGCCGAGTTGAAGACATTCAGCTCGTCCAATCATTTGTAACCTGTTAAGATAATCAGACCAGGGGAATAAAGAAAGAAGGAAATGGTCATGTGAACTAGGCTTTGGACTACCTATAAGTTATAATTTCACTTGGATGGCGATGTAAGAAAGGCAGAATAGAGGCTGGATGTCTCAGATTCAAAATTTGCTTCTGGCTGTTTTGCTGGATTGATTGCGGCAATACAGGTGTGGATTACTGTGCAGCCAAGTGGTCCTGTATTACAGCAGAGTTCCATGTAGAAAGCCTGTGCACTGAGATGTCAACCTATGTTAAGAAAAATTGTTTATTCTGTACAGCCTTCCACAGTAATGGCCCCAGTAAGTCACTCAATCAATAAGCTTTTTTTTTTATTTCAGATAACACTTGTGAAAGACAGCATTGGTCTAAGCACATTACGCTTGTTGATCAGCCAGGCAGCAGATGTAATATTTAAATATGTCTCACCACATCACTTGCTACAATATATTTTTACAAATTCACAATAGTCATCTGAACGAAAATTAAGAAGTAAATGACAGTAAAAGCAAAATTTATACTTAGAAATCAAAACCTGTGTTCTGAAGAAAAAAAATGTATTTGATGTCAGCATATTGCAATACATGAAAGGACCCTTATACTGCATTATATATTGGCCCCTATAATCACACACTATTTTCAAATTTTTCATGCATTTTTCTTTTAGAAGTAATTCCGAGCAAGCCATCATATCATCATTTCATCGTCATGAACTTGATTTAAAACTTGGAGCATAATGTTCACGTCTTTTGTAACCATATTTAGTATAGCAACGTGGTTTAGTGAAATGCTCTGTTTGACGTAATGTTCCATTTATGGGAACAAATATCTTAAAATCACTAAAGAAATAACACCGCATAAGCACAACAATATTAAAAGGTTGCATTCGTTGCCAAGCTGCAGGTCAAGCTGCATCAGGGCATTAAAAACAAGCGATGAATGTTTAGAGGATGCTCAAGAGGAGTATTAAATTGTACATTAGTCAGATACATTATTGCAATATCAAAGTGCCCTCTCTTATGCTGAGAGAAGCCTTGATGAACCAGAAAAGACAAAGTGAAAGAAAGATCGGTTGCACTGTGTACACAAATATAGGGAATTGTTTTCTGACAAAGAGGGGCAATATCGCATTCTATAGTAATCAAAGGCTCAACCTGGCATGCTTTTAAAATATCTCTTGCACCAGAATGGCCAAAATACAAGTTTCTTGGCCAAATGTTAATGACAGAGTCTTGAAAATGTCAGGGTATTTTCACTTTCTTTTTGTCCTCGTTTCATTTTCATTGAGTATTAGAGGCGCTTGCTTCTTTCTTGCACAGCATATACGATCTGGTCTTCAAGCCGGATGGCAGCCAACTCATAGTCGCAGCCGGCACGCGGGTCCTTGTGTACGACACGTCAGATGGTGCGCTCGTCCAGCCACTGAAAGGCCACAAGGACAGCGTCTACTGCGTCTCTTATGCCAGAGACGGCAAACGTTTCGCGTCTGGAAGTGCCGACAAGCAGGTCATCATCTGGACGGCGAGCCTGGAGGGCATTCTCAAGTATTCGTACGTAAACACGTGCAATCTCGTAAATGTGGCCACATGATGCGTGATTGCCTGCTGTTATTGTTGAGCACTTCTTTAGAGCTTGTTATGATTGTTTGGCATACAACATGAGTGTTCAAATGTAGCTCTCATCTTTTGAGAAGCTCACAGACTCGAATGTTGGCACAAAAGTGTGAAGAGAATGTGCAAGAAAAAAACATCACTGCGATTTAGACGTTGGTCATCTCTGCTGCATAACACGAGTAGAGTTCAATAGTGTAAAGCAATTGGCAGCCGTCTTCAGCTACTCTAAAAAAGAATTGGCCACATTTAGTGGTGCGTACAGCAGCAGACAATGGCTTGCATTTCTTTACAGTGTCTGTATGTCTCTTTGCATGAGGTGCAGGCTTGTGCTAGTAAATGCCTGTCTGACATCGTACGATTTTTAACTCTTCAAAAGGCTGTGCTTCAAGTCGTGTGACTCAGTGATATTTGTTTCTACTGCTGCTAGTGCGCATGTTTTAAAATGATTAAATTAAGCCCTAAAGTTCCTGTTGTGCTTGTTCTTTGTGTTATATATTATCTTATAACTACTATTTCACTGGCAACATATTCATCAGTTTTTTTTTTTTACAGACTGAACCATTCAGTCTATAACATTCAGTCTATGTTGCATACAGACATGGGTCTGTATGCAACATAGACTGAATGTTATCCGTAAGCAAGGGGTCGTTCTCCTGCTTCTGTCATCTTTCTCCTTTTCAGACACCACGACTCCGTTCAGTGCCTTACTTACAATCCTCTCACCCACACACTTGTCAGCTGCTCTTGCTCCGATTTTGGTGAGTACACTGGTGACGTTTTCTTACTGTACTAATGTCGTTAGGTTGCATGGAGGCTTTTGCACTTTTGGCCTGCAGTGTGGTACACTTGGAAGGGCATTTCAATTTTTCACTTCCTCACCAGCAGCTTATAAGTTTTCTATGTCTGTCGCTCGGCTTGTGAGGCAAATGTGCCATGCTAAAATTTAATTAAAGGCAAATCTGCCGGTATAGTCATTTAACCACTGCAGTGAGTAGTATGTGGACATTTCTACAATTAGGCACGCATGACTCTATTGGAAAGCACACTATGGCTTCCTTTGCTGTTTTGTTGTGTCGACTCCACAACATTTCTTTGGAACAGTTGAGCACTTTACGTTCATAACTCCTTAATGCTGTCACATAACTCTGGGTGCTTATATAAGCCTCAGTGCTTTTGAGTATGCATGCGAGTAGACCTAGACAACATTCATGACGTTGCAGTCACAGTGGGTGATTATGTTTTACATTTAGACAGCTCTTGTTCAACATGTACAGAAAACTGTACTGAGACTAAGTGAGACTAGTCATGGTCATGCGAGCCTTTGTTAATAGATTAGGTTAAATGAGAAACAAGACACCTGTTCACAGACCATACTATGAAAGTTCACGCAAACGCACTCTGTGGCCAATTACTCCCATTCTGGATGTTGCATTGTACTGGCACTGTGCGTAAATGCTAGAACCAGACTAGTCCTCCTTGTATGAAACTCTGTGGTCATCATGTCATTACTCTCGCCTCGTCATGTCATTAAGATGGACTACTCGGTGTCATGTGCAGGGCTCTGGTCTTCAGAGCAAAAGTCGGTCTCCAAACACCGCACCAGCGGAAGAGTTACCAGTGCAAGCTGGAACCCGGATGGCCAGTTCTTGGCACTTGGACTCGCGACTGGCAGTGTCACCATCCGTGGAAGGGTGGGCCATTTACCTGCAAACTTTCCCAAACTTCCTGTGACATTTACAAATTTGGGCTTATTCTGCGATTTTTGTGTCATCATGTCTTACGGGTGTCAAAAACTGTTGAAAGAGGGGCAGCACAAGGTTGTAAAAAAAATGCATCCAGGAAAGCATTTGTGATGGTACTTGCACCACCCTTGTCTGGCAGTACAAGTCACCATACAAGCATAGCCTTTCATATACTTTTTAGTAACTGTGTCTGAGGTTCCACAGAATTACAGTGATAATGCCCGGAATTCTGTCAATTCCTGACAGTAGGGCTGAATGTAAATAAATATTTAGTATTGCAAATAAGAACCAGACGTAGTTTCACTTGTCTTTCTCTGACCATACCCATGGAAGTCTTCTGATATTGAAAACACTCTTAAAGGGACACTAAAGGCAAATGTTAAGTCCACTTGGACTGTTAAAATATCATTCCGTAAACATCGCAACATTTGTTTCATGCTGAATAAAGGCTTAGCATGAGCAGGAATTATCCATTAAATGTTCTATGAACCTCCTGTATCCCTAAAAGGAACATCTATTAGAGGTCACTTATGTCCATCTGCGACATCCTTTCAATGTTACAGCAACGTGATCTGGATGGGACTTAGATTATCCATAGTACGTATTTGTAATGTTGTTTGGATAAATATAGATATCCATGGGATGTGTGCAACATCTAAAACATAACATTCTATGGAAATCTGTGGGACATAAATAGTTCACTGGGTTAGTTTCAAGTGAAAATCGTGTCTGAAGGTTCTGCATACCTTTAGTGCAGTTCAAATTGCTCGCCCCGGAGCATGGGAGTGCTGATGTTGCATACGCCATCAGCGCCTTTTACTGCCATCAGGGAGTAAAATGGCGGCCAACAGACGGCGCTACATTTTTTAGCGCATTGGCCTACATGGCCAATGCGCTAAAAAATATAGCGCCGCAAGAACCGAGTTAAGATCCCGATGGCCAAGACAAAGCGTTGAATTCGCCACTGCAGCTGCTTTCGGGCAAGTGGCATGGACCATTCGGGTGACCCGCGACACCACATGGCCATGGGATTCTCTGCTACTTGCAGTGTGCGACTTTCGCAAGTCAGCAAAACCAGCGCTTCACTAAGTGATAACAAAACTATCGAAACGTGAAAGCTCGAGCAATGCAGAGTAGAGTGAAAACGAAACCTTTAGTCTGACCATGTCGTTGTGAAGGGTAATATCAATGAGTCTTTTTTTCTAAACATGAAATAGAACTGGAGAAGTCGCATTTTATTCCATCTTATAATGCAATGCAACTGCCTATTTATTAGGACAGTTTGAGTACTTGTGACAGAATTTTAATGAGGAGTGCCTTTGTCATTGGACTAGTACTTGAATGTCCCGGGTGAGTTGCAAATTCTGCCCCTTTATTTACCTCAATTTTATAATTACTAAAACGTTGTTCGCGATAATATTGACACCTTAGACGTTCTCCAGCATCAATCTATCAATTTGGCTTGACTTAATATTTGGCTTTAGTGTCCCGTTAAGACAAGTTCCGGAAGCGGGCAAAATCAGCAACGTCAGATTTGTTGAAGGAAACGCTGTTCTCTAAAAACAATGCGTTACTTGTCAGGCTGTGCTCTTCCAAGTTTGGTGCTGCTTGGGGGCCTCATCCATAGGTAATTCATCACTTATTAAGTGCATATGTACCCCACAACATAAGTGCACCCAAGACAAGCTTAAAAAATGAAGAAATACTGCGGTAAAATTACCTTGTGTTGCAGGGAGTAAATAGTGGAAATCATCTCCACAATAATTTTACTAATTTTAATGTTGGCTTTTTTTTGGAGGTATGCACCTAAATCTTTTTCTGTAAAGAATGTAAAGAAAACAAGTTGAATCAACTTAAATGAAATGGTGATTATGTCCTTTTTTGTATGTGGAGGGCACATTTTTGTGAAAAACACGTTTTTGTGTAAGTACCACGTCAGTTTGCACTTACCTAAGGATATTCAACATCCTTCGTGTGTGCATTGTGGGCTCACAAGGGTGCCTTTTTTTATGTGTTTGTTTTTTTGCTGTTGCCGAGTCAGCCCATAGGTACCAGATGCCTGTTTTTCCCTGTCTTTTCATTCGTGCGCTTTGACATGTTGCATCTGTACATGTCAGTAAGTGCAAACGGTTGTTAGTGGCCTTGGCACCTGGCTTTTGTCTAGCTAAACCAGTCGGCACAGTCTTTCATGACCACATTAAAGTCAACACTTATGAGTGGAATTTGAAAAAGCGGATGTGTTTAAAATGTGCCCGGCCTTTCATCTTTGCACAAATCTTGTTGCAGTCTGGTGAAGAAGTTGTGCGCATTGACAGACCTGGTGGACCAAAGGCGGCAGTTTGGGGCGTCTGCTGGAACCCTGTGAAGTATGTTGATAAGAAATATGTGCCAGTGGTTTCTAAATGGTCGCGAGCATTTACCAAAAAGTCTGATCTGCTCACTTCTATAAGTCATTGCCTCGGTACTTATCACCAGAAAGGTAATTTCAAATTTTGACACTTGGCTACTTTGATATTGTTGGTTTTCTGTCATATCTGTAGACAGACAATTTTCACTGCACTGATGCAAATAAATTTAAATATAGACACCACCATTGTAGTTAGCTAAAAGTGATGCAGGACCCAGAATGTTGGGTACCAGTGTGGCTCCTCAGAAGGAGGTCCAAGATTAGATGCCATTCATAGTGCACTGAAAATGTCTGAGCAGATCTGTTGGAATTAGTCATCTGAGAAACACCAAATGCATGCAGGTTTGCTTAGGCACTATTCAAAAGCTGCTAATAAGGTAGTTAGTAGGGATGTGTGAATACTCGAATATTCTATTTCTAATCGAATGTTATTACACAGCACTGCAACTTTGCCAAGATTGCTTCAATAGTATGCACAACTCATTCATAATCAATTTAACCAAAGAGCCATTTTTTTGCAGTTGGCCTTTGGTATGGGTTGTAAAGATGTCAGCAACAACTCAGCAATTATGAATATTTCTTTTGTTTTTTTTCTACTGCAAGAGCAGCTAAAAGCTTGAAACTTGGTTTGCCATGTCTACCTCTCATTTCCACGTGACATCAGTGCCCATCATCGTCGTTGCTGTGTCATTGTCATCTGTACCCACCACATTGGCTCAGTGTTATTTGGCACGAGACCGTGAGCTTGATTCCTGGTCGCGGCAGCTGCATTTCAATGGGGCCGAAGTGTAATAAACATTTGTGTACTTAGATGTAGGTGCATGTTAAGGAACGTGAGGAGATCAAAATTAGTCTGTAGCTCTTCACTACAGTGTCTCCCAGAGCTGCAGAGTTACCATGGGGCATTAAACCCCATGAATCGATAAAATCGCTCAGTCACTGATGTCAGCCCATTACTGCATTTGCTATGTCACACTTGTCATAGGGCAAGGAAATATCCTTCGCAGATGTAGGCCAATCTCGCAACAAAAGGACAGGGAAGTTGCATGAGCGTGTTCTTACACCCCTTGGGAAGGACTGGGCAATGTTGAATTTTCTGGCTCACGGCCTTGCCCAAATGCAGCAGCAGCTGTGGCTACGTTCGAGTGCAACCGGGGCTGGCTGTGACAGCTCCAAAGCAGGCTGTGTTGAAGCACCACGGCGTAGGCTTTCACCGCCCCAGCCGTGTACAAATTCTTAGCTAACCTCCAATGTGAATCCGGTACAATGTGACATGAGAAGCAATGATTTCAGGTTATACATTATCACGCATGTAAGGTGTTGTGTGTTTGAGTTAGATATACACAAGATTACCTTTGTATTATATTCATTTATTACAGTGAAATCCCAATAATTTAAAATCTCTTAATTTGAATGGAAGAATAATTTGAAGTCATCTGGCAGTCTTGGCAAAGTCCCATGTTTTTGAATAAGGAAGAACTCCTGTGAATTCTAACTCCAAAAAACCAAGCAACGTATATTTAAAAAAAAAAATTTCTCACTCCCATGGACCTCCTTTCAGACAAGACCGAGTTGAAAGTGAAGGTTTTATGTGTCCCTAACTACCGTAATGTCGCATGCTGTTAATATGATGTATGCATGGAGAGCCGAGACCAAACCAGAGCAAGCAGCACGGGTCACATCCTTCTAGTGCATGCTTGTTCGCATTACCGCACATAAAGCCACCATTCTTCGTGACTCATTCTCGCACGCTTTCCCTCACACCCACACCAAACGGCGCGCAGGGCGTAATCTTATTGCACTTGGACTTTACACGAAACCTACTGCGTTCTGGCACATGCGCCAGTAGAGGAAAGGTAAGACTTTTCAATGTGAGCCCAGTGATGGCTTTGGTTCTGTGTGCTGTACCGCACTATTGATTGGGTGCTATATTCAAAGGGGCCCTCCTCAGCTTGAACTCTCTTTTGTGCGCCTGAAGTCCCCTTGAAGTTCAATTTAATGAGATTCTACTGTATTATGTTTCAAAGAAAAGTCGGGGCTTCGGCACATATTGCATTGCATTTACATTTGATTGCGACTAAGCCGCATGGAAACCGTTGTGGAATTTTCCTGAACACTTTTCATCATCATCATTATCAGCCTGGTTACGCCCACTGCAGGGCAAAGGCCTCTCCCCTACTTCTCCAACTGCGCCGGTCATGTACTAATTGTGGGCATGTTGTCCCTGCAAACTTCTTTATCTCATCCGCCCACCTAACTTTCTGCCGCCCTCTGCTACGCTTCCCTTCCCTTGGAATCCATTTCGTAACCCTTAAGGTAAGAACACTTTTGCTGTAAAACGAAACTTTGTCCGCCACCACCTCCACCGGGAGTGCAACTTGCATCCCTGCAGCAATGTGCAGTTAATAGCTGGACGCGCTAACTACTGCACTATCATGTAACATTCATGCTTGGTAATTTGTGCAGGGTATGCACAGACACTGATAACAGTAGTGCATCTGCACATCCATTTTAGCGGCCACAACAGGCGATGCTGTAGCAGACGAGGGCAACATTCTGTACATTGCTAACAACAGGTTCTTTAGAAGATTATGGTGTCCGCTGAGAAATGTTACTGCTGTCTCCGTAAATCAGTTTAGAGCTGGTGAAATTGCTGAATTCTGCTGATTGTTCTTTCTTTCTTAATTGTGGGAAGCTGCACACTGCAAGAGTGTTGTTCCTAATGCGTTATAATTATTATAATTTTTTTTTGCCACAAGCACTGCTATTTTTGGCATTGTCCTGATATTCAAATGAAACTGGAAACAAATGAATTATAGCACAGACACATTACCACACAACCTAAAGCTTTTCGGCGTCACTATAAAAGCATAGCATGGACGGTGCAGCTACACAAAGGCAGCTAGCAGCTGCTGGCACATATAGCAAATTTGCATAGTTTCTGTTCCAGTTCACTGCATCAACGTTCGGACAGTTGTCATCTGAAAGGCAGTTTTCTCTTGAAACAGGAGGGGCTAATCCAATGTGGATAAATTCAATTCAGCATTTGCTTGGTAAAAAAAAAAAGAAAGAAGAAGGGGCTTAATAGCAGACAGAAAGAACTTCATTTTGAAGTGGACAGACTTTCCAACATCACTGATGACATGACTGCAAAACATGATACATTTTTGTCCTTTTGTAGATGTCTTTGTTTTGCTAGCAGAAAATCCTACAGAAGTTGCAAGATTGAATGCCTCCCTTTTTCTGGCAGGTGAATGCCAGTTAAAACTAGCCCACTATCACGAATTCCATTGAAAAGTCTTTGGTGCTACCTTCTTGGTCCATCACTGACTGTTATTACCGTCTATTTTTTACTTAGGGTACTTGTATGGCACAATAATGTTTTCTACTCATTGTGGTTACCTGCAACCTCCAAGCTGTCATCACTTGTACAGCAAGCCTTGTCCCTGCAGCTTAAGTGTTGCAGTAATATACGAGTACGTAGCTCACACATGCACTAGACAATGTTGACATTCTATTTTCTATTGACACAGTGGCCTTTTACCAGAGGTGTTGCTGTTATAGCATACATGTGCCAGGGCTGTAACTGAAAGTACACTCAAACACTGTTGTAATGAAATGAGGTATAAGGAAGTAATGAATGTTATGAAGTAAGTGAAATTCTTCTTGAAGTCCCCATTGAGATCCATGCATTTAAAACCTCGTTTTAATGAAGTGAAATTGTCTGGCCGTTGGAAATAACGAACTAGATTCGTCTCCAAAACCAAAATATAACTGACTGTTGTGCACTGAGTACATCGCTTTCCGCGGAATTTGGCACTCGTTCACCACGGCAGTTCATAACTCCCACATCCCTGTGTCTAGTATGTCGTCAAAAAACACTGGTCTTTTTCACCACTGCGTGTAGCTGCACGCCGCCAGCAGCTTCAGTGTCGTACTTTTCCCACTGACCTTTCTTTCTTGTGCATGCTTGGCTGCGCAACTACGTGCGGCATTGCGAAAGATTAGAGCATTCACTTCTGCGTGGCATGCCCCGCAGGCAGGCGCAGCTGGGCGTGACCTCCGTGGTCTCCCCGGCGCAATTTCGAGGGTCGCGCACCCTGCTGCACAGCTACGCGTGGTGGTGTGCAACATTAGTGCTTTCATTTCTCTATTTCTCCACGGCATGCTGCTCGGGCAGATGCACTGGCCTCACAGACCACCCCGGCACACTCTCGGGGGTCACGTCCAGGCTGTGCATTCACGTTTCATCTCTCCCTGCAGCGAACCGCTGGCTGGCAGCTGGACGTGACCTCTGAGATCGCATTGGCATCGGTGCAATCTCGGAAGCCACAAGCTGGCCAGGCCAAGCTCGTGCGGCAAAATTCGCTTACTTCCTCGATCACGCAGAAGAGTGCAGTGTTGTGCGCCACATACTTCTGGAGCATGACGAGCCAAATGGAAAGCGGATGCATGAGACCATCAGAATAGAACAGAATGCAACTATCTAAAGGCTGTTGCGTCAGGTTCCAAGAAGTTGCATGATGTGCCGAAGATTCTTTTGTTCTTTTATTCATATTTCATTGCATGCATGACCATATAGGTAGTGGCTCCATAGGCCGCAAGGCTGTCTTCTTATTTACATGTTTACAATTGGGCACCCCATTGGGCATACATTGCAGTAAATTGCAACAACGGATATGACGAAGTAATTTTGGCTCCCCCCTTCAACTGCATTATAATGAGGTTTGAGTGTAATTATAGCATCTGCATCCATGGAACAATGAAAGGAGATGGATAATGTCACACTGTTGGTTGCATACAGGCAGGTAGGTAAAAGAAACAATGGCGATTAGTAAGGCTATTTATTTGAGTGCACTCGAGCCTACCTACGGAAGCGGTGCTTAAAGTCAGAGATAGTCGGAGGAAACTAAGAACTGTTAAATGTTGCCAGTTGAATTATGTGACTTACAGCCAGCTTCTGTGTGAGGGGCATCACTGTGCATTTGTGATTAAGCAGCATTCATCAAGAATATTCGATACGCTCTGTGTGGATTGTGGACAACTGGTGAAAACAAACTCACCTGGTTAGCAGCTGTAACACTTGTGGTGTAATAACGATCTGATACTGCTAGCACATGTCTTTGCAACAGCTGAAACTAAACATAAGTAACAAAGAGAAGGCAAGCTTGATGACACCGGCAGCATGACATTGTAAACGATAAATAAGTGCCAAAACAAAGTGGGTGCCGTGATATTCATTCCTGGGTTAAAGTGGACTCCCTTATGAGTTTTCGTGCTACCGATGATTTTATGATTCAGGGAGGAAGGTGTTGGAGACGTCCTTGCCGTGGCTGACTGGGCACAGACGCTCAGCTTCTACAACGTGGCCGGCCAGCAGACTGGCCGCGAGCGAGCCTTGGGCTTTGACCCAACATTTGTCAGCTACTTCCCCGGTGGCGAGTACCTCGTGGTGGGTGGCTCGTGCCGTGAGGCTCGCGTTTACACCCGAGATGGCATCTGCGTAGGACCTGCCTCTCAGCAAGCCTCATGGGTGTGGTGCTGTCAAGCGCGCCCGGATGCCAGCCACCTGGTGAGCATGAATGTGGTAGAGTGGTTTTGACCAGGGCTCAGTGTTTGCGGGGTAACTGCTTGTCATCATCAGCAGCAGCCTATTTTTATGTCCACTGCAGGACAAAGGCCTCCTCCCAGCTATCTCCATTCACCTCTCTCTTGTGCCAGTTTACCCCATCTTATTAGTGTTGTTTGCTGGGCCAGTTACTGTCACCCCATCTTATGTCTGTAAATTTCCTAATTTCATCACATCATGTAATTTTCTTTCGCCCTCAGCTGCACTTCACTTATATTGGCACCCATTCTGTAACTCCAAAAAGCCGTCCTATTACACGTCCTATGCATGTCATGTCCTGCCCTATGTATTACATGTCCTGCCCAGCTCCATTTCTTTCTCTTAATGTCAACTAGTATATTGGCCAACCCCATTTGCTCCCTAATCCACACCACTGCCTTGTACCTTAATGTTACGCCTATCATTTTTCATTCCATCACTTGTTGCACAGTCCTCTACTTCTCCTCAAACTTCTTTGTTAAACTCCAAGTTTCTGTCATATACGTTAGCACTGGTAGAATGCAATGATTGTACACACTTCTTTTCAGGGATAGTGGTAAGCTGCCTGTCATGACTTGATCATGCATAGTCATGACACTCTCATGCTTTACTGCTCGTAGTTCATTAGTTAATTTTGCTCCCTTCATCTGCAGTAGCGGCTTGACAGGGGTCTCAACTTCTCAGTACAAGACAGAGACGCACTTGCAGAGTACAAATGCCACGTACATGAACGACATTGGCTCGGCCAGTATATTTGGAATACTTGACATAATGTAACATGTATACATAGATGGCTGTGCACTGCATAAGCAAAATACTATTATCAGCAAACAAAAGAAGCACTTGAATGATGCATTAAGGAAACCCACGACGCAACATCATGATGAACCGGACAATGCAAAATCCTAATTAACTCAAAAAAGTATTAAAACACTGATTGACCTGCTATGTTATTAATTCATGTAGACTCCCAGACAAAGCAGATGCAATCCAGCGAGGAAAATACAAAAATGCTTGTGTATCATGCTTTGACGGCAGGTAGTTGAAAATAATCTAAAGCCCCGCGCTACGCTGTTTCTCATAGGCTGTACGGGGCCTTGGAACATTCAGCCCCATAGTTTTGCTTTGCTCCTTAAACAGGGCTGAGTGCTTGTATAGTGCTTGTACAGTGTACGAGTGCTTCACAATTTTGTATGAGATCATACTTTATCCATTATAATTCAGGATTCTTGTAATTCGAAAATGAACACCTGGGGTCCGTGCAAGTTTGCATTGATGTGTGCCACTCTACTGATATATTCATGCAGAACAAAATGATGCAACCAACTCTGCAGTGGCAGCTGTCATTTTTGCATCAAGCTTAAGAGAGCTACGGCAAGTGTAATTTCAGGATTGCACGATGACAGCTGCGAATAGCAAAAGGTAAAACGAATATTAGTTCCCGCTGCACAAGTAATTAAGACTTCAGCCACCTTGGTGAAAATTCTAATATAAGAAGTAGTAGCCTATTAGGTTATTGACACTTGTATTTGATATATAGGTAGGACAGTAGGGCAAGCCTAATAAGGTATAATGCTAGTAGAATTAGACTAATAGAACTAGGTTGGTAGCCTGTATTAGTGAACAGCCTGTTCAGTTAGGTTGTTCGAAAGTACATCTTCTTAAATAGCTGATTTTTAGCAACACTACACAGGACACAGAAAAAGAACCATAGGAAAAACATCGACTTGTGCCTCTTTTTCTGTGCCCCATGTTGCACTGTTAAAATTGGCTGCACTAGTCAAGCAAGCCTATTAGAGCTGGCACTAATAGATGCACATTAGGCCACTCTAATCGACATACAGTTGCACTGGATAACTAGAGCCGATACTCGTAGCTTGGCACAGTAGCTGCATTTGGTTTTTGTTTACAGTGTTCATCTAAGGTATGTAATTAAGAAGTTAATGCATGCTTTTGCCAATTAGTGGGCTCATCAAAAAGACTATATATATATCACCTGATTTTGACTGCGAAAGTAATGTACAATCAAACCCACTTATAATATACAGTAGACTTTTGTCAGTTTGATTCAGGTTAATTGGATTTTTCGGTTATAATTCGATTCCGACTGAAGCTCCCAGCCAGTACCCATACATTCCTATAGGCCCAAACTTTTGTTATTTCATTGCTAAACGTTGTCTTCATCATATAGTTAGAACTTCACCAGTCTGCACGCGCATGCCTGACCCCTATGGTGACCCTAGCAGCAACCCCTTGGTGGAGATTAGGGGACAGCGAATTCGTTCAACATGCGTCATCTCCTGTCAAAAGCGCCTATTTTTGGCATGCCCTAAGAAGATTTTTAAGCATTACCTGTAGCTCACGCTGTCTCATTACTGTTGTTACCCCATTTTAAGGCACCCCCTCCCCCTTTCTTCTTCAAGGAAATTGGGCCGTAAATTGCGTGTGTGGTTCAATTGGATACGAAACCAAAACCTCCTTATTGGCGTTCATATGCTTTACCGCATAGCACGGATGTATAGCGGCGTAGCTGACTTTAGGTAACCAGATGCTGTTGTGCAACACATATTAGACCATATTAGACCCTTTTTGGGCCAAAGGGCTGTCAAATTGTGACTGCCGACACCAGCTTCAGTGTCGGTAATTGTTGCAGATGTTCAAGGCTGAGTGCATACATAACGTAACTACACGGATATAATGACCATTTATTGCAGAACTGTCAAGGTCGTTATAAGCTGGTTTGACACTGTTACTAAAGAATTATCCTCACATTTATGGTGCCATGGTTTTATTATTTACTTAGGCTTCATAGAAAAACTTGCACAAGACTCATGCATATTCCTATTAGCCTAGTAAGCACCATACCATAACTGATAAAATATGCTAATGTAATAAAAGAAGTTTATACCAACCGGTTAGCATCAAATTCTACAAGACCACTACAGCACTGTATAACAGTGTCTTTACCCATGTCACTTGGCCACTTTTCAACAGTTATTGAGTCGATGGCCATTGAGTTTCTCAAATTCTACTGACTCGAAGGAGTTGTATCCCTGCTACACAAATAACTTTATGGCCGTTGAAATGCTTTAACACCAAGACCCTGTGACTCTAGCATTCCAAGCGACCATTCGGTATCTACAAAGGAGACCAGTACTGTACAAATTATTCTAAGTGCCTAGAAGTGTTCATTGCTGCAGTGCATTTAAAGAACTTATTGAAATAATGTAACACATTTCCCGGTGTATAAGTCATGATTTCTTTTTGAATTTTTTGTCTGTGCATCTTAAAGACAGTGTGACTTATACACATTTTTTTGTTTTGTTCTCTTGAAAAAAGCTGCCGCCAAAATTGGATAGGATGCTATGGCTACACGAAACGTGCTGCGTTGACTTCCTCTGGCAGTTGCTACGAGTTGTGTGCACGCTATAGAGGTACCAGGTTCTTCTTGTGATCGAGTTGCCGAGCGCCATGTGAGAGGGACGGAGCAGCAACGCAAGCACCGGCATGCCGACCACGAGTCGACCGACTCCAAAGTCGTCGCATCTGCAGATCGCTTTCAAGATACAGCGTATGGCTGAGAAAACTACGCAGTTGCTGCCAGAGTACAAGCCACCTCCCCCTCCCTACTGTGCTGCTTTCCCACTTTGCTCCCTTGTGCTTGAGTCGGCTCATCGTCGCATGCTTCCACTCACACATGCAGCATAGGGCACGTGGGGACGATGTTATCGCCCTTGGACTTTATACGAAACATCGCGGCGACCATGACGGCAGAAGTGCGCCTGGGGTGTCCATATTATTGCTTGCGTGTTACCCGCGTGCACGAAATGAAACGTCGATGTATTTTTTTTAATCGCTTACAGAATGAACAGGTGCGTCTTATACACTGGTGCGACTTATATGTTTTTGTTTAGTTTATTTTTCCAGAAAAACTGCTGTTTTGAGGGGGGGGGGGGTGACTTGTACAAAAGTGCAACTTATAAACAGAAAAAACGGTACTACCTTTAGTGACGCTGTTGTTGTACTTGCATATTTTGTATGGATCGTTGTCAGCATTGTTTGAGGGCTCTGGCTACATTGGGGCTTCTTGATGCACGAAAGTAAATTATTTTTACAAGGTAAATAGTTTCCTGGAATTTTCTTTTTTTTTTTAAATCATTGCTTACTGCTCACTAGTCTAAACACACCATTGACAAAGCTGCTCCTGTCCACTGTTTTAAGACCTTCGTGATTTTGAACAGAGTTCCCCGCAACTTTATCCACTCAAAAAGGCTACTGACGCAATGCATATCAAAACTGCTTGCGTAGCAGCACCTGCTTTGCTGTTGACAGACTATTGATTCAAAGGCACCTGCTTTGCTGTTGACAGACTGTTGATTCAAAGGCCTTCTAGATGGCCGTGTGACACCAGTATTAGACTAGCACAAATATGTGTAGTTGACACTTTTTGTCATGGTGATAATGATGTGTTTCCAGCTCCGCAGTCACTCTCAGCACTGCCTCCGACATTTGTTTCTGTTATTCAGAGGCCAGCATCGCAGGGGCGTGGATTTGGACACCACCTATTTGGAATCTTGCTAGTGCGGCACTGTGGTGTTGTGCAATGAGTAGTTCAGCAGTGGGCATCAGTTGGTACTGGAAAAGATTTTCTTTGGCTCAACTTTTATTTCCCTATAAAATAAAAACATGCAAAAGGCAGATATGGTCTCATTAGCCTTCTGCAGTGCTGTGTATACAATTGCCTACATTAGGGTAACACCTGATAATTGGATAAACTACCAAAAATAATTGTGCTATAATTTTTTTTCACATATTATGGGACACTGCATGTTGTACTTGTCCTTCAAGATGGGTTCTTGTGCACCAAGCTCATTTAAAAACAAAGACAAAGCTCTGAAACAAAGAATCTGCTAGCAATTCTTCCTTGTCAGCCTGGTGATGTTAAGAGCAAAGTATTCTTGTGCTATTTGCAGGTGGTGCTGGTTTCTTGGGGATGATTAAAATTCTCTACATTTCCACTACTTCTGGCTCAACATTTTTCAGGCTCTGGGCTGTCAAGATGGCACGATTGCCTACTTCGAGCTGGGCTTCTCCACAGTGCACAGCTTGTACCGCGAACGGTATGCCTACAGAGACAACATGACAGACGTCATCATTCAGCACCTCGTAACAGACGAAAAAGGTATGCATCCCTAATGCTTTCTTTGTTTGTGTGTTACACTTCTTTGCCTGCCTTCCAAATGCTTCCACTTGCTGCAACTTGCAGGATTCCTTGAGTGCAGCGCTTGAATTTTGCTTGCAACTTGTGCCGTTGCTGTTTTCAACCATTGCAGTGCGAATCAAGTGTCGTGACCTGGTCAAGAAATTGGCGATCTACAGGCACCGACTTGCGGTGAGTTCCCTGATGGTGGAGTGTTTGCTGTTGTAGCCCTGGAAAAATTAGGGGACAGTATTCACTGCTATCAAACATTGACCTTTCAAGCTTTTCTGAAGTGGCACCACAGGTGTCTTTGCACGTAAACAATGCTATAGTTGAGATTAAGATGAGTCCTTACTGGTCATGCTGTTTCTAATGTGGACAACCTGTGGACTTTAAGATTCTTAACAGAGTGAGCACCAAGACAAGCAAAGCACAGTCAAGGATGGCAAAGGGTTATGCAGAGGGATTAGGAAATTTTCAGGAGTAGAATGGAATTAGCTGAAATAGGACAGGTGTAATTGGAGATTTCTGGGAGAGGGCTCAGTCCTGTACTCTGCAGGAATAGGCTAAAATGTAATAATGATAAGGGTTAAATGTCCCTGTAACATGACTGCACCTACATTTGAGCAATGCTACCGTGACACAGTTGAGCTATTTTTAGTGTCTACAGAATAGTCTACGTTGACTGCTGAGCTAGCTTTGCTCTTCAGCATTTATGATAACATGTTGTGTGCATCTGTGTGTGTGTGTATGTGTATGTGTGCGCACATGCGTGTGTGTGTAAATTGAAATGCAGCTGCCAATTCACTGCAGACTGTAATAACATTGAATGTCTGTGCTTATTTGCAATTCCTGTGTATGTCTGTACAGTCAGGCAATGTTATGCCAAACCGAGGTATTTTCAATTACAGTCTGGTTATACCATTATGCATGTTATTCAAATTAAATTTTAAGTTTCCGTAGTGGTGGCGTATCGTGCTCACTCAATGCTTGCCCAGTAAACAACAGTGCTATGATGTCTTGGCACAAACAGCACCTCAAGCAGGGTTTGAATTTATAAATATTCTTACATAAGCAGCATTTGTGATTGACCATTACTACGATGATCTTCTGTTTATTGCGCCAATCGCAATAAAAAGTGGCCAACGGATGAAGATTCACTCTTACATAAAAAGAGTTTCATGAATGTAAGCCCAGGTCCTCGGAATAATGTCTCCCATTTGGGTAGAAGTACGAACTAGCTTGTTTTCTCCTAGCCAGGTCGTAGTACAGTCAACATGTGGCAGTTCAAACTCACAGAAAATGATCTTTTTCTTGAATTAAACGAAAGCTTGAATTATCAAAGTTAGGAGAAAATGTGGCCCATAACAGAATTACTGTATGCACATCGGTTATTGTAGGAGCAAATGTACAGTCGCGGCCTCTGCTGGTGGGAACACGGGAGCCGTGGCATCGCTCTGCGGAGAAACCCACCACGGGCGCCTCATGAAGTCTTGCAGTGCATGCGCAATCAAAGTGATTGGCGAAAATCCCGCGGAATTGTGTGCTATGGTGAGTCGTCTGCCAAGACTTCAAGAGGCATTCCACGGAGGGCTGCCACGAACTCCCGTGTTCCCGCTAGCAGTGGCCGCGCCTGTACAGCTATAGCAGATGTACAGAGGAATCTCAACGTACATAGCTACCTCAATGTCAAACACAGGCGTGTTTTAACTCTTCGTACTTTGTGAACATCTTGGCAGTTGCTTTTAATTGTGCCTCTTCATGCTGGGAAACCAGAAAGCTTGAATGAGCCAAGAGCCATGTTCGAATAAAGCTGACATCTGTTATATTGGAAACATAGTGGACCAGCCAAAATATTGTAGTAAGGTTGAGTCAACTGGAAATCTGGATTGTGTGATCCCATGTCACGTGCCACTTACAGGTCCAGCTGCCTGAACGAATCATGGTGTACGAGCTGAGTACCGAGGCCTCTGACGTTAACGACATGCACTACAGACTGCGAGACAAGATCGTCCGCAAGGTGGAGTGCACGCTGCTGGTCGTCTGCTCTGAGCACCTTGTTCTTTGCCAGGTGGGTGCTTCCCCATCACTCAAAGCACCAGATCTCACCTACTATCATCACCGATCACCATCATCACTGATCTGTAGCAACTACTAAAGCCCAGGTTTAAGAGCAAGACAAAGTGCACATTGTGGTTTGCACTAACATTGACAGATGGCGCCATTGTTATGTTCCTGCGAAAATCTACATTTCTTTAATTTACATCTTATGTTGCTACAGACATGAACTTTTGATTTGTTCTGACTGAAATGGGCAAAAAGATGCACCCGCACCTGGTATTAATTTGCGTCTGCTGCAAAATGCAACCTTGGTGTGAAGTTTGAGCATAAGCGAGCCAGTGGTTTAGTCACAACAGTCATGCATACCTGGCACTGCTGTGTATGGCATGGTATATGCTGTAGAGAACCGATAATTAGAGCTAATGGTTAATTCCTGCTTGCCCTGAGGTCCTGTCACAACGACTAGCATTTTTTTAGGGAAAAGCTTTTAGTAGTTGAAATGCTTGAGGTGGACAACGGCTAATTTAAACAGGATTTCCCACTTGTGTTTACTGCTTGTTGCGTAAGCCTAATTTACTATTTCTGGGTATTACATAATATGGCAGCAGTAGAAATGTAAAGATGGTCACAAATTTCGTATAGTCATAAGAACAGTAAAAATAAATTTAAATACAAAAATTGCTAATGAAGTTCAGGTACAAAGGAACATTGGAGGAAGATAAAAAGGTTAATATGCAGAACACAACCATTTGTTAAAAATTCAGGTGCTCGCAGGGTATGCTGTATTAATCAAAGTAGTGGAAAGCAACTCACAACAGACACAAATACTCACTGAAAGAAAGGCGACTAACTTATAGTCTGTGGCACTGTTAGTTGCATTAGCTTGAGTGCATGCAGCTATTTATTGGCAGAAATGACCAAACAGAAATTTGCCTTTTTGCATCACGCTATTGAACATCCCAGCACATACAGTACGGTGGCGTGTTTCCTTCACGCAATCCATACATTGGTGCATTCTGCAGCAGGAGTTGTGAGTACTGTGTATCATCTTGGGGCTGTGCAACTTCAGCACGACGGTGGACTGGCAGCTGCATAGCTTCATTCGCGTTCGGTTCTGCCATTTCTTTGCATGTTGTCAGTGCCTTTGTGTTCATTCAAATTATGGCCTATTTAAAGAGACAACAGCGATAAACATTGTCAGGCTTTATCTGTAGCTTGGACTTTCGCAGTGCAATATAATTCGGTCTCGCTATGGGTGGAGGCTTACTTAGCTACAAACAATGTGAAAAACAGGTAGCAATGCCATCTTGAAATTTTCACACCAGCTCCCCATGATGTCATAAATTTTGACATCATTTTAACATTAGCTCCAGTCTGCTTAATGATCTAGTAATAATAAAAAAAATTGAACTGCATTATAAGTGTTTCCAGCATCAATATGGAAACATTGCTTGCATATAAATGATGCATGTATGCAATAATATTGTGAAATCCCTGATGTCACACTGATGTCATGTGGTCAATCGGAGCAACAGAGTGATGATGGGACACCAATGGAAATGAGTGCGATGCAACAGGCACAGAAAAAATAGCGGAGGCGCTGTTCGTATGCCTTAGTCCATATGCATGCAGTCCATTGTTGCCTGAACTGTGGACTGCATGCCCATGCACTTTACTGCTTTCTGTTCTGTTTCTATGCTACCCCCTTCTTTTTCTGTGTTATTTTGCAACATAATTTTTATGCTAGTGATACTGCAGCATTGCAGGGCAAACAGCTGCAGTGCAGCCTGTACTGCCGAATGGTTATGTGGTCACGTGTACTCAGTGTGGTTACCATGTGGGGAGTCATTGAATGCATTGTAGCCAAATTTATGTAAAAAATTTAATGTCCCATCACAGTTCCTCTGTTGCTACTATTTTTCAAGCAGCTAATGCCATCAAGTCAGTTTTGCTTGATCAAAACAGCCACGTAGATTGCAAGCAGGTGCTACGGGGCTTCCCTGTCTTGACTCACAACACCGCGCTACTATGGCATATGGCAAGTGGTCACCTTTGTAAAAATTCAGGGCTGCCGATCAGCGTTTTATGCCGACTGCAGGAACGGCGGCTGCAGTGCCTGCGTCTCCGTGGTGGTGCCTGTGAACGGGAGTGGGTCCTGTCGTCGGCGATTCGCTACATCCGTGCTCTCGGTGGCCCCGTTGGCCGTGAGGGCCTCCTGGTTGGCCTGCGGGATGGGCAGGTGCTGCAGCTGCTATTGGACAACCCCTTCCCGCTTTTCCTCGTCAAGGTGTGTGCCTCGGCTTCACGGGGAATGCAACTGCATGCGGCTGGTGGTATAGCCCGTTAGCTGCAGGCATCAGTGGAAGCAGCGAGACATCTGGGGCCGTATTCTGAAGTTATCGCTTTTTGGAGGCAGTCAATTTCACGTGATTTTACACAAATAGGCGTCGGTCACGCTGAATGATGTGGCACTGTCAAGTGGTCACTTTTGGGGATACAGTCACTTTTACGAGATTTGTGTGACTTGGGGCACACGGTGCCTGGAATGCCGTCAGCCATATGCTTTTACATTTCTGGTGCTGAGTTCTGCTGTATCTTACAAAGGTGATGGTATCCCCGGAATTGATTGCTTGAAGATACCACCCTCGGCAAGCTGTCCTTTTGGGATTCCTAAGTTAGAGGAGCCGAATCAAGGGAAGCAGGGTTAGTCCTAATCAGAAAACGACTTCTGTAAATATAGTGGTGGAAGTCACCACTATATGTCACCTTCTGCCATGCACAGCAACTACACTTCATTGCACTAGTTGCCGTTGTTCCTGTGCACTTCACGCGTGTCATCGCAGCCTCGCTAACTATGACGTCACATGTAAAGCAAAGTCAGCGAAGTCACGAAGCGAAATTCAAGCTGCGTGCAGTGCGGTTGAATTTGCAGTGGAGCGTGGAAACCGAGCAGTAGGGAGGGAATTCAAATTCAGTGAAAAAATGACCTGGGACTGGCGCAAAGCCTCCAGTGCACTCCACCAGTGAGTCAGAAGACAGTGATGTGCCAGCATAACTCCAACCTAAAGTAGCTGCATTGTTTGTAAGCAACTCAGAGGAGGACGACTTTGATGGCTTTGGTTAAACACCATCATGTAAGCTATCAATAGCATCGCTCATGCTGTCAAAATAAAATACAGTTAAACCTTGATATAACAAACTTCACGATAAGGAAATTCTTGATGTAACAAAGTATTTAACTTTTTATAACCGCTTGACCATAGAAAGCCATGTATTAAGAACCTCAACATAATGAAGTACATTTGTATGCGATTTCAATATAACGAAATTTCGCTTCCGCCGCAAAAGAATGCCGAGACAATAAATGGAAACTTCCATGGACGCAGATGGTCAAATGACTGAAATATAAGCGGCTGCTTGCAAACGCGCCTCTCAAATCGCGTACCCCACCACAAGAGCAACAGCCGAAGTGGAGCCGCATTGTGTTTCGTATAAAGTCCAAGTGCGATAAGATCCTATCGTGCCTCACGCACTGCATGCATTAAGTACGAGTGAAAGTGTGTGAAGGTGGAGACAAAAAAAGATGGTGGCTTCACGAGTGCCGCCTTCCCTGTGAGCAAAGGGAAAGAGGGGAGGAGAGCTCACTCATGGTAACACAATCAAGAGTGCGCGAAGGGCGGGGTAAGTTGGTGTGTGTCTCGATTTCTGGCATGAACCCCGGCCGTGGCTGCGCATGGCTGTAGCGCGGCTGCGTGCATATGCAGCCACACCCTGCTTTAGAGGTAATCTGCCGCGTATCTAAAGAGTGGGCGTGCCAAAATGCCATGGCATCATGTAAGCTGTCTTCCTGCGTATTTAGTATTGGTGGTTGCGTAATCTCAAGCTTTGGAGACCTGTTAGAGTGAGAGGCATACAAAGCATTCGCTCCCAGCTGCCAGCGCTTTTCATGATAGCGTCGCCCCAGTAGTGCAAACGAAAGCATGGCTGGCTTTGCCTTATTCGTACCGCCGATGTTAACATATCGTCGACTTGGCATGAAACTGTATCATTCATCGCTGACTTGCCAATTCATCAAAAAGAATTGTTTTCTCATTCAAGTTTGCTTTTCGATCGCCTGATAGTTCGGAAAATGCTGCAGCCCCTCTCTGTATAAGAAGAATCGATCAATGACTACTTATTTGCATAAAGGTTTGGATTTCAATACAACACAATTTTTTTATAACGAAGGAAACTGCCGATTTTACCTACTTCATTATATTGAGGTTTAACTGTACTTCTGAAAAGTACAGTTAAAACGTAAGTGTTACGTAAATGTCTAGATGTTGGAAGGCACTTGCACGTGTGTCAGCGCTGCATATTGCGGTATGTGTGCAGAGGTGGCAGCCGCTGCAAGCATCTGTTTTCATCATACTTTCTCATGACTTGAACCTCAATGAGTTTTTAAATTGCTTACTGAATGAACAGGTGCGTCTTATACACTGGCGTGAGTTACATGCATATTTTATTTTCGGAAAAGCTGCCATTTTCATGGGGGTGCGTCTTATACATAGGTGTGAGTTATAGACCAGAAAATACGGCATTTGAAAAATAAGCGGTAAATGCAAAAATATTGCATTGATTTCTTTTGTTCTAGTTCATTGCACACATCTCTATGCGAGGAATGAGTGCGCAAAATTTCATATCAAAATTTTCATTTAAAAAAGTTATCAAAGTTTATGTAACATGAGGGGGAGCAAAATCTTGTTTGCAGAAAAATGTTAGCAAATCTTCGAGCCATGTGAAAGATGTCAAAACTACACAAAGGCCTAAAATGTGCCAGCTTCATAGCTGGAGCCCCCAGGAGATGCACTAGTCTCCCTTTGTTCATGTGGCTGCTGGACGGCAACATAAAATGAAAAAAAGTATTTTGAATAATATTTATATAAAAGAAATAGTACTGATTTCACGTTTTGCAATACAAGGGTATGGGTTGGAAAACTCACTGTAACTCCAGAACTAATGACGATAGGAAGATTATTTTTTTGTTTCAACATGTTGCTGAATGTTTGGGCATACGTAAAATGTAAAAGAAAAAATCAATTTTGGGAAAGAAAGTCAACTTTTGAATGTGGCCTACCACCTGAAGTTATGGTTTAGTGCCGAATCGATGCAAATCTATTCACAGAAACTGTGCGACACTCGGAAAGCTGGGAAACCACCTCGCAAACGAACGTAAGTGTACAGGATGGCAACAAAGTTGCTCTTGGCCTCCATCTTTGCGACATGCGCACACCGTACAGCAGCCTCTTGTTACCGACGCCATTCGTAGATTCGCATTGGTCTCTTTTTGTAGCCTTGAGCAACCGCTCGTAAGACTAGCTTTGGATTTACACGGCCGACGTCAAACTGTTGTGTGACCAAAGTGAGCTGACCTCTCGGCTGCATACATTTGCGTAGGTGGCAAAGTAGAGGAGGTCGTGCGAACTTGCCGTGACCCTCCTGATATCAGAATTTTTCGACAGGTGCCAAATCACGCCGAACGAGACAATGAAACGGCACCTGCTTTTTTACCGTCGGCACCGAATGCAGTCTACCTGCCCGCACGGAGCCAATAATGGCTACTTGTGGAGCAGTAATCAAAGTTACATGGTGCATGGTTGGAGCTTTCGTCTGTCACACAGATTGACCTTACAGTAACCCTCCTGCCGTAATGGTGGGAAAGCCTTTTCACATTTTGGAAAAAGACTGGAAAGCAACACTTTCTCACCAATAAAAGATCACCATAAAACGTAGGTCCACTATTAAACTGAGAACCTCACTGGTATTCAATACAGCACAATTAGTTCTCTGGCTTCAGGAGGAAACAAGTACTTGATCCTATTTACAGACACTTTCCAGTATTTCCAGACCTTCATACTCTAGAACTGAGCTGTAATCAGTGCTGGCACGCTAACTTGGAGTTCCCTTTAATACGAATAGATCATACTGTACATCTTGATTTCTATGTACCGAATTTAACTCATGGCATGCTACATCTTAGTTCCTCTAGGGCATGTGCAGTACCATTATTTCTTTCCCAAAATTTGTAAGTATTAAATTTTGTGAAATATTTACTGGCATTCAATATTTGATTAAATGTTCGACTTTCTTTGTCAATTCTATTCAATGTTCTATTCGAAATTTACCATTCGGTGTTCGCACACCCTTAATTAATTACGACCCAGCCAAGTTCCTATCTTTCACATGTATTGTGGATGCCTCTACAACGAAGACTATTGCAACGGATTTTGCTGTACAATGAAATTTAGGTTTGACCAATGGCTGAATGGTTGCTTTACATTGAGCGCCATGTAGCAGAGTGCTGCCGGTACCCCTTGCAGATGCCACTGACTTGCGCTCTGTGCTAGTTCTGTGGGACAACGCACCTGACAAGCACGCCAATGTCAGCAAGTGTTAATTAAGTCATGCTGCGCTGCTCCAGGAATCGCTCCACTCTTACGCTGGTTGTAACACAGCAGCAGGAGTGGCAGCTGACAAATATGTCACAGTTGACGACTATGTCATGACGTAATCATCTTGACAACATCTTCAAAGCTATGTGTAGCGAAAAGGACACGAATGTCGACAAAGGCAAAGGTCATGAAGAGCCTGTAAACTAAATAAGAATTTTGACAGCAAGTGAGGTGACAGCAGCATGCTACAATCTGTAGCCTTACCTTGTGTCACTGCCACATTCTGCCACGGAGCATGCCCTGAAACTCGGCACAATAAGGTCGCTCGCAGTCACAGATTTCGTCAGATGAAGTGTGCACGGAAAGGTAAGCAACTCGTTTCACTATGCCTCTGTTGATATCATGTTACATAAAGGTTTTCTTTTCTTGGACAAGCTTAGCCTGGTTAATTGTGAGCAGTGTGGTGTATGATTTTTTTACAATAAAGTGACCTGTATAATGAAGAATTTTGGATGTCCTAAGTTCTTTGATACAAAGGCGTTCAACTGTAACTCTTTCCTATTTTCAACTTCTTTAATGACTCTCCTCAAACCCAGGTGACAAGCCCTGTGCGTTGCCTCGACCTCAGTGCAGATCGCACACGCCTCGCAGTTGTGGATGAGAAAGGCACCTGCCTTGTCTACCAGCTGGCCTCAAGGCAGCTGCTCTTCCAGGTAGTACATGTCTCTTGTGCACGTTACTCTTGTCTTGTGTAATAGTTTGCTATACAGAGACTTGAGCAGATGCACAGGCTAGTTCGTCTTGCAGTCTGTGTAAAGGCTTTGCTCTAGACAGAATCTTTCTGCGCACACCACCTGATCAGTGATAACAGGTATACTGTTCAAGCTCCTCGCACACTTTTGTTTGCAAATGTTTACCGACAAGATGCTATCCACAATAAATTTTCTGACAACCTGTAAAGCAGTCTTTACTGTTGAGGCTGGAGATCTTTATTTGATGAAATTAATAATTTAGCAAAGGTTTTGCTGCAAGCACAGCTTTGTTAAGTTAAGGTACAACTCCTTTACTAATATCTATGAAAGCACTTCCAAGGATATTTACTTTTTGATCAGTTGTTCTTGTGTCGCACATTTTGAGGCCAGTTTCACTGTTGTTCTGCCATAATTTGTGTGCTCCGTTACTACAAGTAGACATTGTGTTGCAAGCTGGTTGGCTTCCACCTGTGTAGCTGAATGTTTCGTGCAATCACCACATGGTTGTTGCTTTTTCGTTTGTTCCCACACCATTTCAGGGGGGCATGTAATGCAGCTCACTTTATGTGAATGAGCTCTTTGTAACGGTTGCTGTCATATGTTCTTTTAAGCAGAAACCCCGTGTGCAAGTGTTGTTGTCTTTCGCTCTCATCGAAACACACCTGTTTCAGCCTGAAATCAAACTGGCAACCCTGTGCTCAGTAGCAGAACAAACATAGACATATGTACTTGTATACCTAGCTTTATGGGTATGTTATTAAAGAAGTCCAGCAGTTAATATTAATCAAGAGCACTCCACTATCGAATTCTGCATAACAAGGGGTGTGCAATTACAGTTTAACCTCTATGTAACATAGTAGTTTTGTTCTGCAGTTTTGATACACCAAAGTTTTCATGATTGCAAAAAATGAATTTGAAAAGATTCTAGCACCTGCAAAGTAAAACCGTTTTTGCTTATTGTAATAACATGACAGGTCTTTGTAGAGGCAAGAGGTAAAAAAAAAAAGAAAAGAGGGAAATTTTTCTTTTTCGTTGCTCCTGGACGTACGGACATTCAAATAGCGTATGTGAGGTTTTCATGTCTTGAGTGGTGTTTGGATATGCAGTGACATTTTGCAATCTCAAGCATCCAGTTTGTTCGTTGGCACATAAAGGCATGCTAAGGCAGTCATTTCTTTGCCTTGTAATTATGGTGCTGGTAACTTTGGTGCAACAATGAGTGCTGCCTCCTGGGAAAAATGAAAAAGAAAGATTCTTTCCTTACAACTCAAAGCCAAGATGATTAGAGAAGTAGTGGACGATGAGAAGTGGCTGACAGGTACGAGATATCGTTGAATACGCTTTCAGCCATACTAAAGGCTAAGGGCAGCATAAAGTGTGGTGACTGTTCATTCGACTGTGACTGTGCATGACGTGCATTTCGGTGATCGCTCTATGCTCACCGCTCCTTTTGCTGCATATTTTGCTTGATATGTTCATGAACACACACACAAAATGTAGCAAAACGGGAAGGATTTAAGAATGCACGACGCAATTTGCACAAGTGAAAGACAAAATTCTTGGTGCAACAAAAGTTCACAATACAACGAAGTTGGTTCCGAACAGTACCATTTTGTTATATGATGATGAACTTTTCTCTTTGCATCGAATAGCCACTATTCTTTGTACGAATATATTTTTTAATACTTTTTGAGTATTTTAAACCAGCAACTGATGTTGATCAAACATAAAACTCGAGCAAAAGTATGAAAAGTTTATCCCGGTGGCCACAGTAGACCTAATACACGGTAACATGTCTTAGTGGAGCAGGCTGCGGTATGTTGCTCAGGGAGTTGTACTTTTCCAGCTGAGCTGCTATCATTTGTACTCGCTAATGCGCCCCAAGTGTGCAAACTGCTCATTTGTTCATGATGCTTTATTCATGCTCTGCATAAAGTTGTGCTTTCAGTTTTTTCACAACTTACAGTGCAATCTGCAACTTGGGAATATACTAGGACGTGGAGATCACTTTATATTAATAATGGTGAAAATGGCTGTACATTATTTGCAAACTATTAGAAAATTATTCAATATTTGATTTGATTTGCTCCTGGTAATTTTCCATTTGCATTTGATTTGGTCTATAAAAAAAAGCTATTTGCATACCCCTAATAATTTTCTTTGCAGCAATGGGTTGTTTGTAAGTATGTGAACTACCAAGTTCCAATTTTGTTAAATGTATTTGGGCAGGAAATTAATTTTAATGAATATATGTATAAAAAGCACCTTAGAAAATTGATGCCAGTATGTGTTATTGAACATAATTGAGCGTTTCTTTTATGCTTTGGGGAATATTGCTTTTATTTTTTTCTCTGTCTTTGTTCCGAATACGTTATGTGTGGGGTTGCATTTACATATTGTGTGCATGAATGCACTGTTGATCTGTTTTTGTAGAATCTCTGTATCGAATTACTGTTTGATTTACATTGCTGCTCTATATAATATTGGTGACCATATTGGTGACCAATTGTAATATTGGTGACCATATTTACAATTTCAGTTTTATGAAATTGTGTTGCACATACGTTGCATTTTCTCCACTTGAAATGTTGACTGGAGTAAAAGCCCTTCTCAGACTTTGTGCTTTTAGCTCTTGCTCCACTTTCCTTTGTATTGGAAAGAAAGACGCTAGCAGCCATCCTTCGGATCCACAATTCGCTGTGTAGTGCCCTCAGCTCCTTTAAAGTGTCCCAAATGCAGTCTTGGAAAGTGTAGTTGTGCCACTCTCTTCTAGGAACCCAATGCCAACAGCGTGGCATGGAACACCGAGAACGCTGAGCTTCTCTGCTTCACTGGCAGTGGCACGCTCGCCGTCAAGGCTGGAGAGTTCCCCGTGCTGAGACAGAAACTGGAGGTTGGTGTTGTCGCTTCTCAACATCTCGTCAATCTTCAAGCTTTAACCAAGTCTGGTCAAATGATGAGTGAGATCAGCAACAGACAAAAGTTTCATAGGTTTTTTTGCAATCCTTGTCTGTCACAGTGCTGTTGGACCACATTGTGTGACACTTGTCATGTTTTCCTTTTTTTTACCTTCTTTATTGGACGACACAGATCTGCATTTTTGCTATTGCTGTGATTGGTCACTCTACAGTATATATGATTAGTAATGAAAAGTATACGTTGAAAAGAACTCCTACAAAATGCGGCCCCTGGTTGTCCAGGTGCCAATTCAGCTGCTTCAAGCTGTTATCAAGTTTCAATATCTCTAGTAGCTAAAACATTTTCATCCTTATCATCATTGTTGTCTTATTTCAAGTTTATTGCAAAAAAAAAAATGCCATTTGCAAGAGATCTGCACTTCACCTTGTTGTCCTTCGTTGGTGTACGCAAATACTGGAATATTCCATTTCGAATCGAATATTGAATGTTTGATTAATTAAATTCGCAAATCGAATATCTAGTATACGATTTCCTGAATATTCGATTTTTCAAATAATTGATGCCCCCAGTGAATGACCCAGCTGTTCCCACAGTGAGTGATATCTATTTGTACTAGATTCGACCAGGTTAAGCGAACCGATCGTGAACCGAACTAAACGTGAACCGAACGTGAACGGAGCGAACAACAAAAGCAGCGTGTGTGGAAAGCACAGAAGCATGTGTGAAGATCAGGCTAATTAAATATCAGAGGGCATGCTCATTGCATCGGATATGCGTGTAAAGTGTTCACGCACATAGACTCACGCATTTCACAGCTTTCATACCACATGCAAACACACGGACGAACTTGGCATGCATGCTTGCGGTAGTTGCAGGCTTGTCGACCATGCACCCGAACGCCACTCCAGTGGCCATCAATCTACCTGTACCTGTGATCTCGCGACCGATCACTAATGAGCCACCTGTAAGAACATTAGCGACAAGCTTTCCACAACGTTTTGCTGCTCGTTATCACATCGGCCAGCGCCAAATTTTCATCACGGCCGAACCATTGGCCACACCGTTGTCAGGTGTCGGCAACTATATAAAGTTACGGTTTCATACCGAGTCGATGCAGATCTATCCACAGCGGTCGCACCACTATCAGAAAGCCGGCAAACCGCCTCGCCAATGAAAGCGAGTGCACAGTAGGACCGCTGTTCCTGGCTGCCACCTTTGCAAAATATTGTACGGTGACCCTCCGTTCTGAATGTCGTCTGTAGGCGCACAGTGGTCTCTTTTTGTAGCTTCGAGCAACCCCTCACAAGACTAGCTTTGGATTTACGTGGAGGGCATGAAAATATCATGTGATAGCACACTGACCCCTTGGCTGCTGGTGCACTTACGCGGGTGGCAGATGGGCACGGACATAGAAAAAAGGGAGAGGGGTGGAGGCGTCAGGTGAGCTTGCTGTGGGCCTCCCAATTTTAGAACTGTTTACCGTTGGCACCGATAACCCACAGAAACAACCTGCAATAAAGTTGTAAAAACCCTCCTATTGCCTCGAAGCAAACTGGAAAGCAAAACTTTCAAAGTAATAAAAGATTGCCATTAAGCACAGTATGGTACACTGTTAAACTGAAAACTGCATTGGTATTTAGGACAACTTTGCTATTTCTTCAGCTTCAGAGGGAAAAAAAGCACTTGATTCTATTTGACAGACATTCTATCGATAAAGAAATATTTACTAGACCTTCATATACTAACTGAGTTGTTACCAGTGCTTGCATACTAATTTGGTGTTCCTTTCAGTAAGAGTAGAGCATACTATGCGTGTTGACTCGTAGGTGCCCAAGTTGGTGATAGCTTGCAAGAGTCTTGTTAAGTAATGCACTTAGCCTCTTGAGTGTGCAGCAGTGTGTTTTTTGCACGAAATTTGGAAGCATAAATGTCTGCTGTTCATAAAAAGGTGATAGAGGAGAACAGTACAAAACTGTACAAGAAAGATAAGACAGATATGAAAAGACAGCAAAGGCCAAGACAGCAGCGCTGAGTGTATATCATGCTTTGAGCTGTTCCTCTGTCATGATCTCATGATTGCGAGGCTGCGCCAACAAACTCAAGATCAGACTTTATTCCATCTGCTCACTGGACCACTGCACTAAAGGGAATATTGTTGGTGGTAAATAGTGATACTGAACTTGTTCAAGCATACCCACGGGGTTTTCACAAAGGAGACCTATCCAGTAGATAAGAAAGAAATCATCTGTGATGTCATTTCTAGTGAACCTCCTCTATGACTTAAGAGAGGTACGAGTTATGGTGACAATCATGGAACCAGGCCCAGAGGCCATCAGGGTCAATGGACAATATGGGCAGTTGAGGAAGGCGTTTCGTTTGGCCATCTTCTGTCCTAGGGGATTTCCAGAGTAAGTGCACTTCATAACAGATTTATTCGTGCTTTGGCAGACAAGACGGACAAACCTCTGTGCTCGTTTCCTTACGACTCAAGGAGGTTGTTGACACTTTCTTTTCTCAATGTTAGGTATGAGACACCATAGAATCCACTCATTTTCTTCAGAGAAAGGTCCATTTGGTCTGTGCATACATTCCATTACAGTTAAGCTCTCCGGCCACATATCTTAGGGTGATTAGAGTATCATAGGGTTGAGTAAGTTAGGCCATTCTCCAGCTTCATTGTGTTTTGCAGGTCTGTCAATTGCTGTCATTGTTAGTAGTAGGGCCAATGCTAAACTTTTTTGTTCCGTTCTGCTCTCAAACAGGGCTTTGTGGTTGGCTTTGGGGGGTGCAAGCTCTTCTGCCTCCAGCACAACAGCGTTACCACTGTCGAAGTTCCCCTGTCACCATGCCTTTACCAGTACATTGAGAAAAACCGCTTCAGGTGAGTGATGTACCACTTTGATGTGGAAACATTAACGCCAACAAAATAAAAGACCTATTCTGACATTTGGAATGGCAGGGGCTTGAGGATCATGGAAAGTCAGTGTTCCATACACCGACTTCACAATTGTATGCCATAGCTGTACTCCTGTTACCTGAGGCTAAGAAATTCATATCTATTACAGGCTGCAGAGCACTTGAGTCGTCCTGAAACAGAACACATTTTTGTTAATACTTCTTGGCTGAGAGCTTTCCAAATTTTGTATTACCCCAAAATTCAGATGACCCATAATCACATCACCGAGATTCAACTGTACAGTTAAACCTCGATATAACAAAGTAGGTAAAATCAGCAATTTGCTTCATGATATCGAAATGTGGTTATATTGAAATTCAATCTTTTATGCAAGATAAGTAAAGATGCTGATGGACTTTTCTTACATAAAAGGGGCCACAAAGCTTCCCAAATTATCGAGCAATCCGAAACAGCAAATTTGAATGAAAAAAAAATTCATTTTGTTGAATTTGAGACTTGGCAACGAAAGATACAGCTTTATGCCATGTCATTGATATTTTCACATTGGCAGTACAAAGCAAAGCCAACCATGTTTTAGCATCCACTCCATACTTCATCTGTCTCTCACTTCAATGCATCTCCAAAACTCAAGATTACACAACCTACAGTACTAGACATGTGGGAAGAAGGCGCACATTATGCCACGCCATCTCAGCACACCCGCTCTTAGCACAGACATGGCAGATTACCTCCATAACGAGTCTCACGAGCTTTGTGTGCGCTCAGTCATTCTGACAGCCGTGTGCAGCCACAGACACTAGAAAAGGATACATGCACCAACCTGCCCATGCCCTACCCTCCTTTCTCGCATGCTTGATCGCATTACTGTGAGCTCACTGTCCCGTTTCCCCGTCCACTTTCTTGTGTATTTATGTTTCCTTGTAGAACCCTGGGAGTGTTAGCCAGTGCCACCACTCACAGACCTTGGCAGCAGACGTGGAACATTCTTTTTATTTTTGGCTTCTTATGATATGACTTATAAAAATTGGCCCCTCGGTTAATGCCCTTTGCTCTCGTTTATTACATAACGAGGGTCTCGAATCTGGCAACATTGATGCCTTCAGGTAGCATGTGTGGGGTTATTGACCGGTTGCCTTCACCTAAAAAGATCATGTTCTCATGATGCCTGCGGCAGAAAGGATGTTCCACGTTCGCCGCCAAGGTCTGTGAGTCATGGCGCTGGCTAACGCTCCCAGGGTTCTACAAGGAAACATAAATACACAAGAAAGTGGACGGGAGAATCGGCGCTGCGGTAGCTCAAATGGTAGAGCATCGTACGCGAAATGAGAAGGTTGTGGGATCGTTCCTCACCTGTGGTAAGTTGTTTTTTCATCCACTTTCATTCCCGTTGATTTATTGTCTCTTTATTTCACATATTAAGCACAAGTAATTTTCCCTATGTTGTCCTTGGTGTCAGTGCTTGTTGGCTTCATATGATATGACTAATAAAAATTGGGCCCGTCGGTTAACCCCCTTTCTTCTCGTTTAATGCAGTTTTAGAAATATAATCATCAGCCTAAGCAACATTTCTCTTTTCTGTCCCTTTCAATGGGATGGTTGTGATGTCACTTGCACGTTTGAATGCATGCGTACCGTGTTTTAGGGAGGCCCTAACCATTGCCTGCTTGGGGGTGCCCGAGGAGGACTGGCGATACCTGGCCAAGGAGGCACTGGAAGCCCTCGACCTGGCTGTGGCCAAGCGGGCAGCCGTGCGTCTCGGGGACCCCGCCTTGCTCCGCTTGGTGCGCTCGCTCCAGGTTCGGTGGTTTCCATCTTAGTACAGTAATACAGTATAGTACAGTAGCTGTTCATTTTATTTATTTATCACATACCTACAGCACCTATTAGCATTACAGCAGTGGGGGTTTGCAGACAAAGGAAATCTTGTTCAGACCAAGTAAAGCGACATGGCATGGAGGTTTACACACATAGCCATTTAGGGTGCACTCATTCAGAGGTGCTCGCAGAATGCACACAAAATGCACACGCTGCTATCAATTAGCAGGCAAAGAAAAGCAAACAAAATTTACATGTCCAGCATCTTTTGCGTAAACAAACACAACATGAGCACAGTATAAACGCAGCGTCGTAAAAGAAAGAACTAAGGCCTTCATAGCAGTACTCTTAAATGTATAAGGCCTCGTCACACCTGCCTTGGCATGGTGCGACTGGGCTCAGTTGTCTGGTGCCACCAATTGGTGGAGACAACCTTGCCTGAAGAGGAAGCCATTGTGGCCACAATTTATTGGAACTGGCCAGCTGGGATCGCAGTGGTTCAGGGAGCAGCAGCTCGATGCGGCCACTCAAACCGGATGTGTTAGTGTATTCTATTTTTCACACTACATGCTGGTCAGCTGTCATCTCTGTCACCTGCATTGTGGAGACTAGACGTACGCTCGCGTACGTATGGTCTCAGCTTTAGTGGCTTTCTTCTGCCCAAACGGTCAGCCAAACAAGTCTTTCAGCTCCCATTTACACGTTTCTCACCTCCCGTTTACACATTTCTCAGTCTGTAAGCTCATCTTCGTGATTTTCAAACCACATCCTCACCGTGCCTTGCAAGTATAACGTCAACGTGGCCAACATTACAGCTGTATCCCATCTGTCGTAGGTATACTCTATTGCACGCTATCACATGGCGACCCACTCTTCCCCGACGACGCTGTCGGTGCCACAGAATGTTCCAGAGTCTTTCGTATACGCCAGGACAAAGGCTGGTGTTGTCGGCGCAGGTCCCGCCTGCTACCTCATGATGTTAAAGGGACCGACAATCAATTTTCATGGTACCTATATTTTTAATGCAGTGGAAGGCTTACTGGTCAGAGTGTATAATTATGAAGAGATAACACAAAAAACGCCATGGGACATTTTTTATCAGAATATTTCAATCTGCGGTGAGGATGTAGTCGTTCACCAGAAGCATGCTTAAAATGGTGATAGGTGAGCGTGATGGCAATTATGCACTGGCATTAGCAGGAGGCCGACGACAAGTGCGGCCGTAACGGTGTGAAAGTATTATTTTGTTCATGAAGTCGATGATTCTGCTATTCTTGTTTTCGATGTGTTAAAGTATTTCTGTGATATTACCTGTGTTTTTGTAGTTTCCTGTCCAACTGCTTCAATATTTAACCAGTCATAATGGTACTAACCAGATCGAAAACGGAACGACGCCTTAACATGTGACACTGAGTTTAGCATGTTGCTGTAGCCACGTGTGCATTTTTGATTTCCAAAGCATAGAATAATGTGCGAGTGTAATAATATAGCAACTGCAATATTAAGCAATAATTATGTTACTCGCATACTGGAAAGATTTTGCGCCAAAAAACACAACACACACAAGAAAGACGACAACACCACGGGCGCCCGTGGTGTTGTCGTCTTTCTTGTGTGTGTTGTGTTTTTTGGCGCAAAATCTTTCCAGTATGCAAGAACACCAACTAGCCCAGCAGTTAACTCTTCTTATGTTACTCACGTACAGTAATCTTATAGACTACATCCGAAGTACCAAGATTTCACTGCCAGCCCTCGCCACTTACTGGTTTTTGAGATTTTCTTTGCCAATTTAAAATTACAATTCCTGCCTAAGTCGTGAGCAGCAATGCTGGATTCTATCACTATAAATCATAGTAATTTCATTTCCATCAACGTCTCACAACACATTCTGGCCAGTTGTCAGTCCCTTTAAGCCAGATTGCTCTCAGAAGCGGACATTATTCACTCAAGAAATCAAAAGAACTGTTTGATTAATTAGAAATGTTTTGTAGTTTTAATTAATTTTCAAACTAATTACTTGATGGCACATATAGCAATTTACTAATTGTGGCTATTGACTTCGAAAGTCATATCCACCTGGAATGAATACTGTGGATGACAGCAGTTTCCAAAGGTGCATTCCTAAAGTTTGCGATGAAATACATTGGTGTTCCAGTAATTTTTTTAGCTTCAATGCATAGAAAGACGTTTTGTGAAAAAAAAACGAAAGTGGAACAACAATGCTTAATTACGCTAATTTGACTGCTTATTTTGAAGCTGCTGCTAGTTTTGAAATTTGTTCCAAGTGGATGTTCCTTGTGACATCATTGGCTTTAATTCCTTTATTGCAATATGTGCACTAAGCTAAATATTGACACGTGTACTTATCTTTATCGGGCGACCACGTTTCGCCGCTTAACAACTGTAATCGCACAGCGAGGGATGCGCCTGAATGTATCCGATGTTTCTGGAAAGTTATCGACGCTTCTATCCGCGTGTCTGTTGTCGCCGAACCTTGTGTTATCAGATTTCATCACGTGACACGAATGGTGTAGAACTTTGTGGAAGACACGCGGCTCCCATCAGTTAATCTGGAACATTCGACGACTGATCTATAAAAGCCGACGCGCTTGACCCGCTGATCAGATTTTCGACGATCGCCGACTGTGTTCGCCGCTATCGTTGTGCTTTAAGTGTAGCCTGTTTTGTGGGCACAGGTTCGCCCAATAAAAGCTAGTTTTGCCTTTCACAGTACTGCTACTGTGTTCTCTCTTTACCGTCACTACCACGTGACATCTGGTGGAGGTGCTTGTGCGTTCATGTACCGAACGCCCCCGCAAAGCCGCGATCCAAGTCCGAAGCCCGAGGACAAAACCAACGTCGCCCAAGACCAGCGAGCTAGCCGCCGGCTGCAAGGACTGCTCCCAGAGCACGGACTCCTACCTGAGACGAGCAGGAAGATTGCCACCAAGTCCTCCCCAATGGCAGCCCCAGCATCCCCCGTCGTGCTGCAGCAGCCCAGGGAGCCCCCCACGTTCCGCGGTTCAACATTCGAGGACCCGGAAACCTGGCTCGAGACGTACGAGAGGGTCACTGCATTTAACAGCTGGAACAGCGACGACAAACTGCGACATGTCTTTTTCGCATTGGAAGACGCTGCCAGGACGTGGTTCGAGAACAGAGAAGCCACGTTAACGACCTGGGACCTTTTCCGAAGCGCCTTCCTAAAGACATTCACAAGCGTCGTTCGCCGAGAACGAGCCCAAGCACTACTGGAAACCCGAGTGCAGCTGCCCAACGAGACCACGGCGATTTTTACAGAAGAAATGAGCCGCCTATTCCGCCACGCCGACCCGGAAATGTCCGAGGAAAAGAAAGTCCGGCTACTAATGCGTGGTGTTAAGGAGGAACTTTTCGCCGGTATGGTACGAAACCCGCCGAAGACTGTCGACGAGTTCCTTCGCGAGGCCACTAGCATCGAGAAGACACTCGAGATGCGAAACCAGCAATTCGACCGCCGCACCAACGCTACAAACTATGCCGGAGTTCAATCACTGGCCTCCGAAGACCTGCGCGAGGCTATCAGGGCAGTCGTACGAGAGGAGCTTCAGAAGATCTTCCCGTCCTCGCAGCCTCAAGTGGCCTCGATCGCTGACATCGTCAAAGATGAGGTTCAGAGGTCGCTTGGAGTTCCGGAGGTGCAACCTCAATTACCGCAACCAGAACCCGAAGCGATGACCTACGCCGCCGTCGTACTCCGTCAAGGCCCACCTCAGCGACCGCGCCAGGGCCCTGTAACGCCGCAATTCCGTCGACCACCGCCGCCGCCGCCGACAGCGCGCCCACCCGTCGCCCAGCGGAGCTACCCGAGGAAGACCGACGTTTGGCCCGCTCCTGACCACCGCCCACTCTGCTACCACTGCGGGGAAGCGGGTCACGTCTACCGCCGATGCCCATACCGCGACATGGGACTGAGAGGGTTCGCCGTCAACGCGCCGCGTCCAAAGCTTGGAGAGCGCCCACGTGACATCGCCGACTACCTCGCCGCTACTCAATGGAGCCCTCGACGACCGTCCCGTTCGCCGTCACCAGGCCGCTACCTGTCGCCGCAGCGCCGACCATACACCGGCCCAGCGCGGGGCCGCTCTGCGAGCCCATATCCGGAAAACTAAAAGCAGCAACCGATGGAGGTGCGGTTGCTGTTCGTCGAACTGACGAAGATCCTCCGCCGTCGACGAACATGACGAAGAAATCATCTCGACGACCTAATGACGACACGCCGCCGTCCCGAAGAAGTCGCGAAGCCAAGACTACACCGACGAAAGACGACTTGACGACGCAACGTTCCAGCTTCAGTTCAACACGACGCAGCCGTGATCCGACGCCAAGACCCAACTGCAACGCCAGACAAAGAACCACCGACCTCGACGTACTTCTAGACGGCCACGCAGTCACTGCCTTAGTCGACACAGGGGCCGATTACTCTGTAATGAGTGGACACATCGCCGCCCAGTTAAAGAAGGTTAAGACTGCATGGGAGGGTCCCCAAATTCGGACCGCTGGAGGACACCTCATTACGCCGACTGGAATCTGCACGGCAAGAATTACCGTTCATGACCGTACTTACCCTGCCACCTTCGTTATCCTGCAACAGTGTTCGCGAGACGTCATTCTCGGCATGGACTTCCTGAACCAACACGGCGCAATCATTGACCTGAAGTCGAAGTCCATAACGCTGTCGGAAGATCGAGCGATACCACCGGAGAGCTCTAGTAGTCACCGTGCCTTAAGTGTGCTCGAAAGTCAAGTCAGCATCCCGCCTCGCTCCAGCATTGTCATTTCCTTAGGCACCAAAATGCCTGCCGACGTAGAAGGCGTCATCGAGGGTGACCAACGTCTACTGCTAGACCATGAAATTTGCGTCGCAAGAGGGATCACTCGACTGCATGGAGGGAAAACTGAAGTGTTGCTGACAAACTTCAGCCAGGAGTTCAAGCACATCAACAAGGGCACGACGATCGCGTACATCGAAGAAATTGTGGAAACCAGTAATGCGTTTGTCCTCTCGGATTCCGCCGCATGTAGCCCGACGACCATGGTTCCCGAACCAGACTACGACATTAATCCAAGTCTCCCAGTGATTAAGCAACAGCAGCTCAGAAGTCTGCTCCGACGATACAAAGGCTGCTTTTCGACGACATCGAGGATTCGACAAACACCAGTCGCCAAGCATCGCATAATCACCGAGGAGTACGCTCGACCACTCCGCCAGAGCCCTTACCGAGTTTCGCCGCGCGAACGCGAAGCTATAAGAGAACAAGTCGACAAAATGCTGCGCGACGACATCATCCAGCCGTCGAAAAGCCCGTGGGCATCCCCTGTTGTGCTGGTGAAGAAAAAGGACGGAACCCTACGTTTCTGCGTCGATTATCGTCGTCTGAACAAGATCACGAAGAAGGACGTATACCCCCTTCCACGGATAGACGACGCATTGGATCGGCTCTGCAACGCTAAGTACTTCTCCTCGATGGACCTCAAGTCTGGCTATTGGCAAATAGAAGTCGACGAAAGAGATCGCGAAAAGACCGCCTTCATCACCCCAGACGGCCTCTACGAGTTCAAGGTTATGCCATTTGGACTGTGCTCGGCGCCTGCAACGTTCCAGCGCGTGATGGACACGGTTTTAGCGGGATTGAAATGGCAGACCTGTCTCGTTTACTTGGATGACGTCGTTGTATTCGCCGGAAATTTCGACGACCACCTTAGGCGGCTTGCCACAGTACTAGAGGCCATCAAGTCGTCAGGGCTCACTCTGAAGCCAGAAAAATGCCGCTTCGCTTACGACGAGCTTCTGTTCCTAGGCCACGTCATCAGTAAATCCGGAGTACGCCCCGACCCACAGAAAACAGCTGCCATCGCAAAGTTCCCGCAGCCCACCGACAAGAAGGCAGTGCGTAGATTCCTTGGCATGTGTGCCTACTACAGGCGCTTTGTCAAGGACTTTTCACGCATCGCCGAGCCGTTGACACGTCTAACTAAATGTGATGTTGAGTTCAAGTGGGAAACGCCGCAGGCCGACGCATTTGAAGAACTCAAACGACGCACGCAGTCGCCGCCGGTACTTGCGCACTTCGACGAGTACGCCGATACAGAAATCCATACTGACGCCAGTAGCCTAGGCCTCGGTGCCGTTCTAGTCCAAAGGAAAAACGGAGTCGAAGAGGTGATCTCTTACGCTAGCCGGTCGCTGTCAAAAGCGGAAAGCAACTATTCTACGACCGAAAAGGAATGCCTCGCCATCGTTTGGGCTACAGCTAAATTTCGCCCTTATCTTTATGGCAGGCCATTCAAAGTCGTCAGTGACCATCACGCGTTGTGTTGGCTAGCGAGTATAAAGGATCCTTCAGGACGACTGGCGCGGTGGAGCCTCAGACTACAAGAATACGACATCACTGTAACCTACAAGTCCGGACGAAAACACTCCGATGCCGATTGCCTATCACGCGCCCCCATTGACCCGCCGCCGCAAGATGACGAAGATGACGACGCCTTCCTTGGCATGATAAGCGCGGAAGACTTCGCTGAACAGCAACGGGCAGACCCGGAGCTACAAGGCCTGGTGGAATATTTGGAAGGGCACACCGACGTTGTCCCCAGGGCATTTAAGCGCGGGTTATCTTCCTTCACACTTCGAAACAATCTACTCGTGAAGAAGAACTTTTCACCAGTCCGCGCAAACTACCTTCTTGTTGTCCCGTCAGGACTTCGTCCAGAAGTATTGCACGCCCTACATGACGATCCGACCGCTGGACACCTCGGTTTTTCCCGGACACTATCGAGGATACAAGAAAAGTATTATTGGCCGCGCCTGACCGCCAACGTCGCCCGTTATGTCAGAACATGCCGAGACTGTCAGCGACGCAAGACACCGCCGACAAGGCTAGCCGGATTACTACAGCCAATCGAGCCTCCTTGCCGACCATTCCAGCAGATCGGGATGGACTTGCTGGGACCCTTTCCGACGTCAACAACCGGAAATAAGTGGATCGTCGTGGCGACAGACTACCTCACCCGCTTTGCTGAAACTAAAGCACTGCCGAAAGGTAGCGCAGCCGAAGTGGCGAAATTCTTTGTCGAAAACATCCTGCTTCGACATGGCGCCCCAGAAGTCCTCATCACCGACAGAGAAACGGCCTTTACAGCGGAGCTCACCCAAGCCATTCTGAAATACAGTCAGACAAGGCACAGGAGGACCACGGCCTACCACCCGCAGACGAATGGTCTTACGGAGCGGCTGAATAAGACCCTCGCCGACATGCTAGCGATGTACGTCGATGTCGAACACAAGACGTGGGATGCCGTCCTGCCGTACGTAACATTCGCTTACAACACGGCGGTGCAAGAAACAACACAGATCACGCCGTTTAAGCTGGTTTACGGCAGGAACCCGACGACGACGCTCGACGTCATGCTGCCCCACGTCACTGACGAAGAGAATGTTGACGTCGCTAGCTATCTCCAGCGCGCCGAAGAAGCCCGACAGCTCGCCCGCCTACGGATCAAGAACCAACAGAGGACCGACAGCCGACACTACAACCTCCGACGACGCTTTGTTGAGTACCAGCCCGGCGACCGTGTTTGGGTTTGGACACCGATACGCCGACGAGGACTCAGTGAGAAACTACTACGACGCTATTTCGGACCCTACAAGGTCATCCGACGTATTGGCGCTCTGGACTATGAGGTCGTGCCAGACGGCATTTCGCATTCACAGCGGCGCCGCGCACGATCTGAAGTGGTCCACGTGGTGCGCCTTAAACCCTTTTACGGTCGCTGACGAAATTCCTTATTTTTTTGTTGTTGTTTTCTTTGCTACGGGTGTTTTTATTTCGCTTGTATGTAGCATCGGGTCGATGCTTTTTAAGAGGGGGGTATTGACATGTGTACTTATCTTTATCGGGTGACCACGTTTCGCCGCTTAACAACTGTAATCGCACAGGGAGGGATGCGCCTGAATGTATCCGATGTTTCTGGAAAGTTATCGACGCTTCTATCCGCGTGTCTGTTGTCGCCGAACCTTGTGTTATCAGATTTCATCGCGTGACACGAATGGTGTAGAACTTTGTGGAAGACACGCGGCTCCCATCAGTTAATCTGGAACATTCGACGACTGATCTATAAAAGCCGACGCGCTTGACCCGCTGATCAGATTTTCGACGATCGCCGACTGTGTTCGCCGCTATCGTTGTGCTTTAAGTGTAGCCTGTTTTGTGGGCACAGGTTCGCCCAATAAAAGCTAGTTTTGCCTTTCACAGTACTGCTACTGTGTTCTCTCTTTACCGTCACTACCACGTGACAATATATTAGAAAATTGATTAGGAATAATTTGCTAATTAGTCAGTTATGCATTTTGATTTCTCATACAAGTAATGTCGGCCTCTTCAAGTAGTCCGGTTCAATAAGTAGATTCGTTCTACATGCCACAGGCAATGTTTAAGTAATGTGTTAACATTGAAATAAAACACCCAGTATAACAAAATAAATCGAAAGATGCTTTGTGCCAATATCTGTATTTAACAAATCTATGCTTATAACAGATGCTGAATATAACCGAAGGTATTTGCGTGTCGGATGCAGCACAGTGGAATGGTTATTGACTGTGAAGGGAGAATTGCTGCAAAGAGACACATCTTGGTGCCCTTGAAGAGCATAACTGGGAAGATAGTTTATCTTAATCTGGCAACTGAATTAGGGACACCTGTCTTTCTCAGGTAGTCACTCTACCATTTTAAATGACCTGGTGGCTGACGTATGACAACTTGAAGTTTCACAAATAAATGAATTAAAGCACTGGCGGCATGAAGGAATTAATTATTAAAGGGTACCAAAATTGTTTGGACAAATTTTGTAGGTGCTTTGTAGGGTACAGCTTCAGTAAAACATTCACGCCGCAATTTAAGTGAAACATCTCATATTAAGAGAGCTACGGGTGATCACAAGTTACCCTTCTCTCTAGCCATGCTTTTTCTCCTCAACTCATTCGCCAGGTGATCGGGTCTAAGCTCCGCCTTCACTGGCTCTACGTCATGATGTGACGTTGTGTTGTCTACTTCCGGTTGTCTTGGAGCCAGTGCATGAAGCTAGCCGCCTGGCCATCGATCCCCAGCTAGAGCTATCTAAGCAGCATGCGTTGTGAATGCTCTATCGCAGTGCTAAGTGTGTCGGGTGTTCTGGTAAATGTAGGCAAGCTGGGCATTTTGACGGATGGGTGGAGGAGTAAACTAAAGTCCCACCATACCACTGCCGCTGCAATGAAAGGGCTTTAGCGTAAATGTGAGTGGCCTGAGGGGCCTGCATGGTGAAGCCACCTGGTGGCGCAGAGTTTAACCAGCCAAACAGAGCTGATAATGGTGTAACTAAGTGTAAAACATTTTAGACATTGAAAAATATGTGTTTGTAATTATGCTGCTACCGAAAATTTACACCACCAGCAGCACTTGGTTACTGCTATATTAACTCTGTGTCTGGTTGAGCTTTGTATACTGTGGATGAAAGCAGTTTCCAGATATGCATTCCCAGAGCTTGCGATGTTTGCACCTCCGCTCATCCAGTAAAACGCCCAGTCCGCTTGCGTTTACCTAAGTAGCGGACATGCTAGAACTCGCTATTGTGGTAGTAATCCTCCGGCATGGAGTGATGGCCGCAAGCTTGTAGACCCTGGCGCTGATCGGATAGCGACAACAAGCACTGCAGCCACTCTGCTCACCTGTTGCTTTGCAGACGGACACAATGTCACAGATTGACATGTTGCCATTAGCTAGGTTTGCAACCTACAATGCAGCAAGGGCAATTCATGGTCCTTGCGAAAAGAAACCTTGAGACTAACACTCACCGTGCTGCTTGCGTCAACATGAAGCATGTTATTACACTAGCAGACAACACTTCATGGGCCGCAAGTGCTTGAGTGTAGTGATAAATTTTGGTTGTGCAATCTCTTTAAGTTACTTTTTGTTTTATAAAAACAAGTTAACCAACATTCCAACTATTACAAACAACATATGTTCACCATAAATTTGGAAAAATTGTCAGTGGTGCAATTTGGGTAGCCATGGGACAGCTCGCCCGACTGACATCACATGCACGTAGATTGTAGATTGTAATGGGGCGGCTGGAAACTCAGGGGAACAGTGCCGCTGTAATCACTAGATATGCCCATCTTAAGGCGAGAGCCTTAAGTGGCTCGTTGCATCGGCTCATATCAGAAAAAAGCAGCGTCTTCTCCAGTGAGGCAAAAGATATGTCATCAGGAATGGCTCATGCCCCTGTAAGCAAGCAAAGATGCATTGGCTGAATATGAATGAACAGATATGTCATCAGGAATGGCTCATGCCCCTGTAAGCAAGCAAAGATGCATTGGCTGAATATGAATGAACAAACAAAAGAAAGAAAGAACGAAAGAAAGAACAAACAAAATAACATAGAAGCTGTGAACAAAAGAAAGAAAGATAGGGAGAACAAAAGAAAGAACTTTAAGTAGTGCATTATGTGCTCGCATGTGTTGTTGAGATGACAGATCTACAGCGCCATACATTTACTTCCCACTGCCACTCGTTATGCCTTGTAAGAAATCTGACCTCTCTACTCGTATAACTTAATGCATTACAACGTGTGCAGCAGGCTTTTGCCTTCACATGTTACAGGAGTGTAACACACTGCCAAACTTTGAAAAAAAAAAAGTTATAATAAGTTAAACACTTTATGCGGAGCACTTATATGTGTCCCTTCATGATCAGAGAGATCTACCCTAACAACCCAGTATGTTTGTACAATATCGTCAAAATCATTTCAGGGTCCGTTTACATAATTTATTAGAAAATCTGTAAAATGGGTCCCTTTGGAGCATTCTGCTAATTAAGCAGATTAACATTTCTTGGCATGAAATCTGGATGTTTAACATCCATGACAAATCCCCTACAGGTTAGAAAGAAAAACAAAAGATTGAGGTCTCTTTCAAGATTCGAGCCTGGGGCCTCTGTGGGAGCCAAGAGCTTTACATCTAGGAGCAGAGACCCTCCTAGTAGTTCAAGTGGAATCACACAGTTTCACTGCGTGCTCCCTTGAATACAAAGGTGTGTCTTGCACTGGGTTCCTTAGATGGCACAGCATTTTAGATTCCCAGTTGGCACACTGCTCTGCAGTATCATGCCGGAATGAAATTTTAGTGCAAGAAAGTAAACTTGAAGTCGCATTTTGCTTTCCACATCTGTTGGCATGTATGACACTGGTTTGTTTCATTCAAAATTTGATAGGTTTGGGAATAAAGTGCATTTAGCAGTCAGATATGACACAATCACACTTATGTTTACAAGCAATTGAGCGTAAGAAACATGCTGCTTTGTATCCTCCTGTTTGTTTTTCATTCTGAAGTGGTAGTACATTTGCCCACTATGCGTAGTTATCTTGCACTGTGTAAGACATGGTAAAGAAAAAAGAGGGATGTCATGAACAGCAGAGGTTTAGTTGCAATCATGAGATTAGGATTTCCTTGCAGACACAACAGGAAGTCAGCTAACGCAAGACAGGGGCAACAAAGATTGCTTGGAGAGCCATTCATCCTGTATTGTACATGATAATGATGATGATTTGAAAGTTTGAGCAGTTTTTTTTTTTTGTACTTGTAGTTAAGGGACAGTAGGCTGTACTATATTCTGCAAGTGTTGGGGTGGCGATAGTCATCTAAATAGAGACAATTCAACATTCACAACATTATCTTTGTTTTCTGTGCGCTCTACCATCGACGTCTCTTGTTCTCCATCTTCAACAGGATCAAGAGGCCCGTGGCGAGAAACGAGAATCCCTGCTCGGAGACGTGATCGCCCAGCAAGGCCGGTTTGCAGAAGCCGCCAGGCTGTACAAGAAAGCTGGCCGCAACTCCAAGGCTGTGGACATGTACACGGACCTGCGCATGTTTGATCTTGCTCAGGTGGCACACCTTTCTCTGACTTTCATAACACCACTGTTGCCAAAAAACAATGCTGGTGTTAGTGATCCTTCGTGGAACGAAAAGCGTCAATAGTTCCGAGTGACTACTTTCCTCTTCTCATTTTAGTTTCAGTTTCTTTAATGTGTTTCATACTTCACACACTTTACATGGGATAGGCTGTGCGTGTGTGTGAATTTGCATGCCCGTGTATGTGAGAATGAGTGACTATTTTCCCGTCTACCAGAGTAATCCATGGTCGAGTGGGTAGCGCATCAGCCTGCTGTGCTGAGGGAACAGGGTTTGAAGCCAACTGTCAGACCAAGGTCACTGAGTATATTGCACTGTGTACTTATGTGCTGCTCTACAACGAACCTAGGTCATACAACACAGGCCACTGTAGATGAAGGGCTGGGTAGGTACCAGAGTACAATGAACCGCTTTGATTCCAACTTGGGTAACTAGGTACGTGCCACCGGGAATGTTCGACTCTACAATGACAAAGAAAGATTCCTTGATTTGTCCGTTGCTGAGAGAAATCGAACCCCCGTCACAAGGCTTCCTCAAGGACAGCAACTCCATGCCTTAGCAGGTTGCGCCACACGTGTACTGTGTATTTGGCGCATTAAATGAACGCCTTTCACACCAATGCTTTAGCGAGCTGCGCCATGAATTACGCATGTGCCGCTCTTCGATGAACTTCTCGCCAACTTGGGCACAGAGTGTGTGCCACTGGGTGTGGTGTAAGCAAGAGAACAGTTCTCAGTATTCGCAGGCACCGCTGCACCATGCTTCCCATCTCGGAAGCCTCGCGCAAACTTTTAGGCAGTACCACTACATGGCGCAGCATGCCCAGAAAGAAGCACGAGAGAGGAGCCCGATTTCCGCATTACGTGTTTCTCAACGTTTGCACGCATCGGCGCGCTGTGCATTTCGGAAGCGACGTGCAGGCCTTGCAGCAACAGTGGTAGATGCCGCCATGTGTTCTTAGGGAAGTGCAAAAGAGGAGTCCCGCCTACAGTACATGCCTCATACATAACTCATTTCAACGGTGGCAATATGTTGCGTAGCTATATTGATTCAATGCTATATGCATTACTGTCGACAGTCATCGTCTGATGGGTTATTCTGAATTTTCTTTTTTGGTACAATTAGCATTCTTAGGATACTGCAATCACTTTTTGGTGTGTATCTATGTTGCTTCCGGTATCTAACCATTTTTCTTTCATGCCTACTAGAGTAGCTGGATATATGCCAGTGGGTGTTTGTCTCTCTCCAATAACATGGAAAAAAAAGAATCTTCAAACTTTCCTTAATGTTGGGTGGAGTCAAACCAACATTATATACATTCAGGCAACATTGTCTGAATATATATATTTAGACACGGGCCACATGCGGACTTTGCAGTGGCGCTGCTGGGGAGCAGAGGATGTCTAGAGGGAAGTTCAAGGGAGGAGTCTGGCTGCAGTACACGCCTTATACATGATGCGTGGCAAGGTGATAATACAGTGTGTCGTTACATTAATTCGATGCTAATTGCATTAACAGTGACAATCATCCCGAGGTGGCTTCCACAGGATTGTTTTAAAAGTGAAGCTTCCTGGGTCTTTTGTCCTCGCTTTGGTGCCCGTTTCCAACCATTATCAACTTGCTGTGAGTGCACTTAAGGGGGGATGCGGGGCTAAAATACCGATTTTCGGAAAAAAAATGTGTTTTAAAGCTTGAGTTGTTTTGGATTGCTGGTTTAATGAAGAATATTCTCACCAGGTTTGGTTGTTATCGGAGAAGTAGAAAAGAAGAAAATGAATTTTTTTCACGACGCGGTGGGGCGCATTTGCCGTCAAAGGCGTCTGTGAACGCTCTTTTCAAGACGCGGCCGCGGTGCGGGCAAAAAACCGAACGTGAAGTGAATGCCTGTGATAGAAAGTTTGTTTTTCGCGCTGTTTAGTGACGGAATACTTTCCATCGAGACTATGCAAGGCAACTATCGAAGAACTAAAAAAGAAAGGCATATTACTGGCCGCAGAAACCGAAACAGGAGCTCGAACCGAAGCAGTGGGTGGCAAACCGAATCAGGAGCTCGGATTGGCGGAAATGTACCACGTGACCACCCAACGCTGTTTTCGCGCCATTTGGAGTCGTTCCTGCTTTGGTTGCGCTCGACGCTTGCTATATGTTGCTATATCTTCCTTCTGTGAGCTTATTGCGATCATCGGGTGGCCGGTGGTGTGACCCGAAGATGCCCGCAACGAAGGCTTCGACACGGAAAAGCTTCGGGAAGCGACAACGCACGACGAAAGCGAGAGGCCTAAACAGCACTGGGCGACCGCCAGCAAGTGAGCGTCTGCCTGTGCATTCGCCAAGCCCAAGCCTGCTGCCGGCGGCTGATGCGAACCCTACAAGCTCCGATGGTGGTTCGTCACCTATGGAAATGTCTACTGGTTCTGCTGATGGTGGTGAGAAGCAATTGCCACAGAACAGCGTCGCGTTGAAGATGAGGGCCCGACCTATGGAGCAGGTCACTTTGATTAATTTTTTTATACCACAAAATAAAATAGCATGTTCTCAAATCTTTGAACTCATTTTTCTGAGTTTGCACTTTTTGGGGAAACAAAACCGTTAGGAAAACAATCATTTCTAAACTACATTGCCAAAAGATGCTTTCAAGGTGGTTTCTAGACTGAAATTTTCTCAGGAACAAGATAAGATACTTTTTAGGGTGCTAAATAGTTTCTAACAGAAAATATTTTGAGATGTCTGACATGTAATGACAACAAAAAAATTGAACTTTGTTTTTAGATTGATGACATTTTTACAGAAATTGCATAAAAAGCATGCGAGCGGTCTTATCTTGCACTATGAACCATCTAGAAGATATCTAATTACAAACAGTTGATATATCTCCATTATTTTTGAAATGATAGTTTTCCTAAGCTGAGACACATGATTGCTGAATATGAGAGCTATAACTTTTTGTCTGTTTGAGCTAGCGCATTGAAACTTTGAATATATTCTAATGAGCAGATTATAAACCGTCGCTGAAAATTTGATAAAAATTGATGCAGTAGTTCAAAAGTTGACTCTTGAGCCTAGCATCCCCCCTTAAGTTGGATTAGACATTGTGCACCCTCATCTATCATAATTGACTAATAAGCCTCGGTCAGCTGTGGAATCTGACTAAAGGTTACACACATTACGTGTTCTTAGTTCACTCATGTGATTTATGACGCATGCGCATAGCAGCAAGCCATTAAATGCTTGGAAGTCAGCACAGAGCTTTTCAACAGTAGTGAAAGCAGTTACATTTTTTAACTGCTCACCGGTATTGGATGTTGCAATAACTACATTGAGATTTCGTAGACATATCTGTCACGTATTCACCAGAGGAATCGTCAACATCGAAACCGTTAAGTATGCATCTTACTTTGCAGCCTACAGACTGATGATACATGCAGCCACGCTAGGTTCTGAAACCAGGGACATCCGTAAGCTGTATATAAAGAGAAGAAGCCTGCACATTGTGCATGCCAGGTACTGTGCTTCAGTGCACCATTCTGCAAAACCAAGAAAGATTCGCTTACTTAGACAGACATAAAGGATGTGTTCCAACGATATTATTTGCCCCTGATCAGTTCTTGAATGAAAAGTTTTTGAACGCAGATTGTGTAAGCATAGTTTTTGGTAATTAGATTCTGCCCTTGCCATGTCGTAACAGCCTTGCCCTCAGTTGCATCAATTGTACTACTTCCCAGGCCGGGAAAGATTAGCAGTTTGATTTTACCAGAAGGTGAGCAAATACAAAAAGAGTAATGTAACATCCATCGTCGTGAGTAATGTAATTCCCAGCTGATTTCATGTCTGGCCGCGGTTGTTTCTACCTTGACCTGCAGGAGTACCTCGGCTCAGATGAGACCCTGGACACGCGTCAGCTGATGCTCAAGAAGGCCGAATGGGCTCGTAGCATCAACGATCCCAAGGCAGCTGCAGACTTTTACCTCCTGGCCGGTGAACCTCTGAAAGCAGTTGAGATTGCAGGAAAACAGGGCTGGACTAACATGTAAGCAAAAACAAGAATAGCAAGAACAAGCGAACAAAAAGGATGTGCCACATGTTTTTCCTACTGTTTCCACACCTCAGTGGCTCCCTCGTGATAGAGCTTTTGCCTCGTATGTTTCTAAGCCTGGTGCAGAAGGAGATACTTGTTTCTAAACCTGGTGCAGACTAGAGCTTCCGTTAGGTACCGACCAGTAAAGTAGGTACAAGCATGCTTCTGGTCAGGTGATAAGCCGTTACAGCTCCTCAACGTTTGAAAAGGGATGCATCTCGTAAAAACAAGCATTTGGGTCTGCTGGTATTCCATGATGGGAGGTGTTGGAGTGTGGAAATAAGGGGGAGAAAGGTCAAGCACTGATTTTAAATTAATGATGATGCCTCCATGCAAGAAAAAGACTAAGGTTTGTCATATAAATGTGTCACATTATGCATAATGGCATTTTCAGATTGCGAGAGCAGAATTGAACAGACTATCATTATAATCCCAACAAGCATCATTATCATTCTTAGAAGAACCTGACCTTTCTCTATCAAGAAAGCTTGAATCTGCCCATGACTCTCACCATTTCATAGAAGCTTTCTGATGAGTGCCATGAAACTAAAGGTCAAGAGAAGCATATTTCTCGGCTCGTGGCTATTCATCCCAAACAAAGGCATGTGAGCAGGAGCCATGGGTATTGATCGTTCATGTGTTCTTCATAATTTTCTTTGCTTGTTCCTGTGTGCACGCACAACGTGATTTCGCAGGTCTTGTCGTGTAGCAGCACAATTGAAGGGCCCCTCATACACTATTTTTTAACGCAGGTTGTGTAGATTGATGCTTAGAGAGATAAATTCATCAAGAACGGTAGCGATAGGGGCATGCAGTTTTGAGTTATTCAGCTGAAAATTTTCAGAATACAAAAAAAATAAACACGCCCTCAACTCGAACAGTGCACGGTCTCCTGTCCCTATTTCTTTCACCCACTGACATAACCCCTCACTGCCAATGGTACAAGCTTGAAGTGTCTACGTAGCGGAAGTTTGCACTCCATGGTTGCCTGTTCCATGTGCACAAACTCCGGTACATTTATAGCTGCGGTATGTTGATCGCACCTTTACCATGGTAGCAAACCACATGGAGCTGCAGTTGCACATCCTGAGACATTGCAATGTCTCTTTTCTTCTTTTATAGCCTGAGTAAGGAGTTCAGCACAGCAACACAAACAACGAAAAGGGTGTGGAATCAGTAATGCACTGAGGTGAAAAACTTGCACCCCCTGAAAAGCACTCACAACTGTACTGCACAGGGCTGCTCACAAGCATACAAAAGTGATAAGACAAGCTTTCGCATAGATACACTACTCAAGTGCGCATTTCTCTATAACAGAAATCAATGAGCCAGAGAGAAAGAACAGGCAGGGTTCCTGCCATGTTGTGTAGATTTAGCTTTCTTTTATTACTGTGTCCATTCGCATTCATATAAAAAGTGCAGCAAACAAAAATAAAAACAAATCTTAATTTATAACTTTCTTGCTGCAGTGCAGTGGTTATCTGTAACTTTTCTCGGACCAATCACTGATGAGCGAGACGGGGCATCAATTCCGGCACAGGTGCTTCTGGCGCGCGCCAGTGGATGGTCATACCATTGGTATTGATGCAGTCCGTGTGATTAAAATATTAATATTTTGATGTTGGTGCTTTGACCTACGCAAAAAGCACGTCCAACCATCCATCTACAAAACCTGCAACAGAAAGATGGAGGCTTGAAATGTGTTTGAGGGTCTCTCTAAAGGCCCCTCACCAGGCCCCGTAGCAAATTTCGGTTATATGCTGGATGTTGTTAAGTGCCCTCAAGGGAGTGTTCTGCTGCAAGAATCTTTAAGATTGGCTCAATAATAGCCGAGATAGGAATGTTTCAGTGCCGTGAACAAGTGATTTTAGGAGGCGAGGGTCGCTGCCAATAGACCAACCTCTCCACTTGCCCCGTGTAGCCTCTGCAAGCGAAATTCCTTCCTTGCGTTATCCTATACAGGAGCTCAAGGATCGCGTGATGCACATGTCACGGGCCCCGCCTTCATTTCTTTTTTTCCTTGCTTTTTTGCTGCGCGGTGCACTTCCACTGACGGCATCGTGCGCTAGCTGTTGCGTTTGTGTCGTTCTGCACAGTACGCAAATTTGCACGCTCTGCACAAGAACACCTGACTAGCGGTATAAGTCAGTGTCACCCGAATACTGAGGCAGACACAAGCGGTTCATAGAGCATGATCACAGTAGAAAATGACATGCTTTTGTTATCCGCATGTGCGACTGCACAACACGGGGACAAGCAGGTGAAAATGGAAGTACATCTTTCTTGGTGCAGCGCGAAGTAAAACAAGAACACGCAGACATTCGGTTTGTGTGTTTTATCATTTCTCTAAAATTTAATTCATCTATTGAAGCAACATATCACACAAATAATAGATGTTGCCTTGAATAATTCTCGAACTCACATGTCTTCCTGAGCGACATCACAGCAGTGCAATTTATGTAGGTGGACTTGTGCAATGTATGTCGACTCTCCGGCTAGGAGCACGGCACCCGCGAGGAAAAGAGAAAATAGCGTCCAGTTCGAAATTTCAGTGCTTAGCGCGGTACGTGGCGGTGTAATACTTAGCAGACATGATCATTAGTGTGCATTGTATGCGCGGTGCTTGTCAGCTCAAAATGGCCAGACTTAAGGGCCCCTCACCAGGCCCCGCAGTAAATTTCAGTTATATGGTGGAAACTGTTACGTGCCCTCTGAGGAGCATTCTACTGCAATAATTTTTCATATTGGTTCATTATTAATAGTCAAGATTAAAAAAATTCAATGCCACGAAGCCATGATTTCAAGGGACGAGTGTCACCGCCAGCATAACTCTGTCCACTTGCACCCATCTAGTCTCTGCAAGCGAAATTTCTTCCTTGTGTTCTCACATACCGGAGCCGAAAGATTGCCACGTAATGCATACGTCACAGATCCTGCCTTCATTTTTTTTTTCCGCCTTTTTCCTGTGCAGTGCACTTCCGCTGACGGTCTCTCGCATGAGCTGTTGCGTTCATCTCATCTTCTTGCGCACTGGGCACGAGAATCCCTGACTAGCAGTATCAGTTAGGACTACAGAAATACGGAGGCAGACACAAGCGGATCATAGAGCCTGATCGCTCATCAGAATTTTATAGGAAATGACATAGTTTCGCTCTCTGCGCACGCAACTGCACGACACGGGAACAAGCAAACGAAACGAAGGTATCTTTCTCCCTTGCTAGAGTATGAAGTAAAACAAAGACATGCAGACACTCGGTTTGTACGTTTTATTATTTCTCTAAACTTTCATTTGTCCATTTAAGCAACAGATCAAAGAAATAACTGCTGTTGCCTTGAATAATTCTGAAAGTCACATTAACAACATCACATCATCAACATCACAATAACAACATCACAATAGCATCATAGCACTGCCATGTAACTAGGTGCACTTGTGTGATATACGTCAACTCTCCAGCTGGGAGCACGGCGCCCGTGAGAAGGGCAAATGGCTTTTGGTCTGAAATGTTAGCTCTTTCTGCAGCGCGCAGGGATGCAACGCTTAGCAGGCACAATAGCTAGCAAGCCTTGTATGCACAGCACTTGTCAGCTTAAAATGGCGAGACCTGGTGAGGGGCCCTTTAAAGAGTTAGTGCTTGTTCTATTCCCTTTAACGTCCTTGTTTGTGTTGCTCTGTGCTTATTACAGAGAATATTAACTCAAATAACTTTTTCCTGCCTGAACACTAGAGTACAAGAAACAAAGCTCCTGTTTTAGCTGCATTCTTCATGTGGAACAATCTAGAGTTCCATTTAAATATGTCACCATTAAGTAGCTTTAGATTGTCCTTGAAAACGTACTTGCGCTTTCATCGCTTTAGTGAGTATAATTATCAGTTTCTTGAAATATCTGTGTTATTTACGGTTGACGCTCTTGCCTATGTACTTTTTAACTGTATATGCTGTTTTGCTGACCTCAGTTTGGTTCTGTGGTTACAGCAAATCTGCTTTACCTAATCCTGACAGGAGGCCTTCCTACACGTATTACATTTGGGCCTCCTCCTGAAAATGTGTCACCTTGATCTGTGTACTGTGAATGTATTACCAGTAAGCACATGTCTGTACATTTATTCATGCATTTCTTCTGCGCAGACTCGTTGATCTATCCCAGAGGCTGGACAAACGCGAGAAGGAGGCTCTTGCCACGTGTGCTCGGTTGCTGGTGGACCAGAAGCAGCATATGGCCGCTGCCGACGCTTTCCGAAGAATTGGTGATACCGAAAGCTTGGTAAAGCTCCACGTTGATGCAGGCCAGTGGGACGAGGTGGGTGCAGCAGAAAAGGGCTCTGTCTAAATATTAACACAACAGCTCGTCACAATTGAAATGCCTCTGTCTGGGCCAATTTAGTGCACGATTCCATTCATCGTTATCCAACGTACATCGCCAGCGTACATGTCTGACTTTGACCATTTGGTATTTGTTTCCACTGCCATGTATGTGTGGCTCTGACACTTAAGAGGGTTAAGACCATAGTACAGTCGACTTGCTAATCTTGGCTCTCATGGCAGCACTGAGGCACTCCGAACCCAGGTTTCTGAGTCTGACTACTTTGCACCAAAGCGGCCACCTTTAGGTCCGATTAGCTACGAATATTCGTCTCTTCTATTGCTGGTCTACTGCTTGGCTTATATCGAAATCAGTACTATTAACTATACCATAGTAGCATAAAGTTCACATAGTTAGCCTTTGCATAATGAGTTATGTTTCTTGCAATAACAATCGCGCGCATGCTGTCACATTTCATAGCATTTGTCTTTTCAATAAAATATCCAGTCTTTGTAATCATCCGCCATGGTGGCACAGTGGCTATGGTGTTTTGCTGCTAGTCACAAGGTAGCAGGCTCAAATCACAGTCGTGGTGTTGCCTGCATTTCAGAGGAGGCGAAATGCGATTACTTAGATTTGTGTGCACAATAAAGAACCCCAGGCAGTAGAAATTAATTCAGAACCCCCCCCCCCCCCCACTATGGCATCTCTCATCTGCTAGACATTAAATCTCATGAATCAATCAGTCTTCATTCTCAAGTGCCTTTTGTAGCTGTGTCAGTAATCCAGAGTGTAGGCTCCTGTACTGTCGATGTACATCGTGGCACTCGGCACCGCTCTGCGCAGTCATTGGCTCTGCATGGATCGACCGCGGTCGGTGCTGACGGTAAAGAATTCTAGAGTTCTCTACTTGAGAGGCCCACAGCAAGTTTGTGCGACAACCCCCGCTTTCTTTCATCCATGTTCATCTGCGGTCTGTGTAGATGCACCTGCAGTGGGGGAAGGGGGGAGGGGGTCAGCATGCTAGTCACATGATATTTTCGAGCCTGCCACGTAAATTCAAAACTAGTCTTAGGATGGGTTGCTCAACTCTACGAAAAGAAACTGTTGTCCGCCTACAAACAACATTTGAAACGAGCAGAGGTGTCATTTAACTGTGTAAGCACAAAAAAACTAAAAAAAACTGAGCCACTGTACAATGTTGCGCAAAAATGGCGAACATGAACATTCAGTGGTCATCCTGTTCACTCGCTTCCATTGGCTAGGTAGTTTGCTGGCTTTCTGAAGGTTGTACAACTGTTGTGAATGGAAATGGAATGCGTGAGTATGCCAATTATAAGGTGCACAAGCGCGGGTGTGAGCGTGCGGCAGTAACATAGGCGAAATGAAAAAACGCCAACTTTGGTGGTAGCCAAAAAGCTGCAGCACATTAAAAACACTTACTATAACTCACGGGAGGTTGCAGCACTTCCAGAGTGACACTACGCACTGCTTTCTTTCAAAAAGAAGCATTCTTTCAAACGTTTGGTCGCCAGCGTACATGTCTGACTTTGACCATTTGGTATTTGTTTCCACTGCCATGTATGTGTGGCTCTGACACTTAAGAGGGTTAAGACCATAGTACAGTCGACTCCCGTTAATACGAAGTTCACGGGGACTGCAAAAAACTTCGAATTAAACGAACTTCCAATTAAGCACAAAACACAAAAAACGGCACTTTATTTGGGGCGAAATTGAGTATTTTCTCTAAGAAAAATAGTCGGTCATCTTGCTTTGCTTCTTCTTGCCGAATCGCGCTGCTGAAAGCAAATTCTGCAGGCTGTAGATGTGGCGGAACGCTTCTTCCGCGTTACCTTCAGCGGCAAAGCGCTCCGCGAGAGCAAGGCCCGCAGCTACATCGGCAGCCTTAGGTAGCGGCTCGCCTTCAACGTCATCGTCGCTTTCCTGGGTCGCTTCCTGGGGCCGAATAATCTCTACAATTTCGCTATCCGTCAGGGCACTGGACGTTTCGACCGCCTTGCCTACGGCGACGTAATCTTCAAAATTGACGTCCCCGAGAGCATCACCAAAATCAGTGCCGTCAAGCTCGCTTGTTGACGCTTCTTCCGCTGAAATTTCAGAGGCATCCTCCGAAGAAGGTGCCACAAAACCGCAAGTCCTGAAGCAATTTGCGATTGTTTCTTGCTTCACACGATCCCATGCTCGCGCCAACATGTGGATGGCACTAAGCAGGCTCGCCTCGTACTTTGTGGAGCTATCTATACACAAAATCATGCGCTCGAGGAGGTGCCGCCTGTACAGGACTTTAACATTCTTGATGATGCCTTGGTCCATTGGCTGCAAAACAGCCGTTGTGTTTGCAGGCAAAAATGCGAGGCGTATTGCACTCAAGGCTGGCACATTCACGTGAGCACTGCAGTGATCGACAAGGAACAACACCTTGCGGTTCGAAGCAGCAAACTTGCGGTCCAATTTGCTTATCTAGCTCTTGAAGATTTCGGCCGTCATCCACGCTTTTTTGTTCGCCTCATAGTCCGCAAGCAGCGTCTTCACGCCTTGAAAACATCTCGGCTTCGCGGCTTTCCCGATCACAAGCAACCGACATCGTTCGTGCCAGTCATGTTTGCCGCGATCAGCACCGACACTCTCTCCTTGCTGCGTTTGCCCCCAGCACAGTCATCGTCCTTGAATGTCAGGGTCTTCTCTGGTAGAAGCCGACAGAAGAGTGCAGTCTCATCTGCATTGAAGATGTCTTCCGGTCTGTATTCGTCGAGATATTCACGCAGCTTTCCGTCCTTCCACGTGGCGCATGTTTCCTGGTTAACGGATGCCTTTTCACCATACACGCTCTTAAAAACCAGGTCATGGCGATCTTTAAAGCGCGTCAGCCATCCATCTGACGAAACGAAGTCATCGATCCCCAACATCCGCAACACAATTAGCAAGCGTTCGGGCTTTCATTGCAACGATGTCTTTGCTGAGAGGAAGTTTGTTGCTCCTGGCCTCCCTAATCCAAACCAGCAGAGCCTTCTCCAACTCTGGGTAAGCGCCGGTGCGCATTCGCTTCCGAGAAGTCTTGAACTTGTCGTTCTCAAATGCATCCATTATTGTGCGCTTGTTCTTGATGTAGTTTGAGAGCGTGTTCGGCTTTATCCCGTATTTCCGTGCAATGTCTTGTTTGGCGGCACCTCCCTTCTCAACTTCCTTCAAAACCTCGACTTTCGTTGCCAGGTCGAGCGTGCGATAAGAGCCACGGTTTGCCATGGCTATAAACTGCACAACTAGGTACAGTCAATTCCGAATCACCTGTGGAACAACCTAGCCTACGAGCTTCCCGCACAAAGGCGCTCGACCAACACACGCCTCGACATACGCTGCGCACGCTGCAAGACTAATCTCGCACAATCTCGCCACTGCCAGTATGCAGTGCTGCGTGCACCTATGGCACCCGCGTGGCCTCGGCGATCGGCTCCAGCCATGCGCAGCAGTCGCGCGTGGCCGCTTCGCCTCCCGCCGGAGTTGATCGCGGAGGCCACGGCTGCCGTAGCAATGAATAATCGCGCCGCTCCAAGAAGGATGGCGTTGTGGGCGGCTGCGGTGGCGATGACACCAACGCGGAGCACAGAACTGTTGCAGCACTTGAAAAATTGCGCATTCTACCAAAGAATGACGGTCACCTCGAGGATCCCGGCTGAAAATTAACTTCCAATTAAACAATATTACTGGATGAGGACTTCGAATTATCGAGCGATTTCTTCTATAGGATTACATGCAAAACTGACGGGACCAGCACTTCACTTCTAATTAACCGAAAATTCCAATTAAGCGGCTTCGAATTATCGGGAGTCGACTGTATAGCCTGAGCTACATGCATTCTCTCCCTTCAGTCTTTTATATAGTTGTTGCCTATGTTTGTGCATAATTCACATCACATGTTTCCTTTCAGCTTATCATATTATCTCACAGTTAATCTGCTGTAGAAATTCAAGCACTTGCCCCTAGGTATGAGCATTTAAAATTTAAAATTGTAAACAACGGTTATGCACAAATATTGCCTTTGACTGCAGCTTCAGGACAATAAATCCTGAATTTTCATGGTTAGCTGCATCTGAAGACAGAGCTTTTGTTGCCATGAAGCCCTATCAGTATGCAAAATTTGCTACAAATGTGTTCTTCATTGCCATAAAGCCATACTGCATTTCAATATCAAGCAGCAGTAAAGCGGCACTGAATAAACATGCCAAAGAAGATGTAGCTGAAGCTTTGTTTTACAGTTAAGCTCAGCTGAAGTTATGAAAAGAAATCGACATTGTTGTATGGAGCTATTTGCATGCCTTACATCTGCAGCAGCTGTACATGCTAAAATGTAGTGATTCTGATATCTGTTCTTGCAGATCTCACCTCAATATTTAAGTGCACCTTGTGTTGTGGCCACATTTTTTCACAGGCATTCGCAGCTGTAGGGCAGAATGCTGAGCTTCGTGCCAAGATTTGTGGTGACTATGCAAACTGGCTGGCAGAGAATGACCGTTTCGTTGACGCACAAAAAGGTAAGCCCGTTCCTTCTCTCCGGCTGCCAACACCACATTTCCGGGGCCTAACACGTTGTTTATTCACAGCATTCTATGAGGCTGGTCGACAGGACGAGGCACTAAACGTACTGGAGCGCCTGACTCAGTACGCCGTTGACGAGTGCCGATTTCGTGATGCTGGCTACTACTACTGGCTACTCTCTAGGCAGATCCTAGAGTCTGCAAGCAGGGAGAGTAAGTAGTCATTTAGATTCTCACTCCCCATATTAAAAGCTTGTGAAAAATAACCCATACTGCCCGTCTGCAGTGTGGCTCAAGAAGGAAGAACTAGGTGAATTCGCATTGTCTGCATTGTTCGCATCAATTATGGTGTTTCTTGTCAAAGCACAAAAATTACGTGGACAAAACACGCAGAGACAATGTGACCACTGTCTTGCAACTGAAGGTTTGTTGACAGCAAACGCCATATTTGGTAATGATTCTTTTATTTTTTCATTGTTGTCGCCTTACGTCACTGGCTGGCATGATGCCTCGTCTTTGTTATTGCTGTTACTGGCCACTCACTGCAACAGGGTATAAAAAAGTAATACAGTCGAAAAAAGAACAATACATCTGCTAGTGAACACCGTACAGCACGAAAAAGAAAGTGATAAAAATAAGGAAACTACCAAAGATGCTAGCAGATGCTAGAAAGGCAGAGATTGTTTGACAGACGTGGCAGTTATAAATATTCCATGAAGGCAAAATCTCTTGTTAAAACAATAGATGGCAAGTGTGAATCTGCATGCTTTTTAGTATACAATCCTTTGCAATCTCATGTGTGGTGTAAGAGAACTTGGTGGGAAAGTTGGTATTGTTTCATTATACCTATTCTTAAGGCGCCAAAAATTAACACACAGCACCCGAGAGAAGACAACGGGACAGAGCGCCACTCACAACTGCTTTATTTTCACAAAAGACACATACATATATACCGTACATATATGCCAAACATATATACAGTAAAAGCTCGTTAATTCGAACCGCAAGGGGAAGCCGCTTCAGTTCGAATTAACGAAAGTTCGAACTAACGAAAGTGAAGCAGGGCAGCAGTACACTGCGATTTGGAAGCAGTGGGGCATGTCAGAAATTTGGCGTGTCAGAAAGTAATGGCGTGTGCCGCGGGCACACGCCATCTTCAAGTCGAAGCTCTGGGTCCGACTGTGCCACACCACCGATGTCCACCGAAACGAACGTTAGCTGAGGCTTAACACCGTCACAATGAATCGCGACGGCCGATACCTCCTAAGCTGAAAACAGAGGTGCACGACCGATGAAGACTGCTGAGACAAAGACGCTGAACATGTCAAGGTAGCGAAGGCCCTGATTCGTTGGTTCTTGATTGCAAGCGCAGCTGCGACGTACTTGATTCGCTGTGTTTTGGAGCTTGCCGTGCCATCTCCGCACAACATTAGCAGCTGTACAAGATTTGCAAAGCCTCCAAGATTCGCAACGGGCAAGAAGTCTCGGAGGTTACGTAGAACGGGGAGGCGGCAGCCGCCGCTGCCTTCTGGCTGACCCCGCGTCGATTAGATTTTTTTCCTATTTTGCCTTCTCTCGCCGTTCTCTCCGTTTTGGAGGCAATACAGCCTTGTGTGTAGGCAGTAGGCGCGCTTCTCTGGCCGTGTGCCAGGCGAGCGTAGTTCGAATTATCCGTGAGGGAACCTTCTCGCGTTCGAATTAACAGACTTTTTTATACATAGACTTCTGTGGAGCTTGGCCGGACCAAATCATACAGTTCGAATTATCCATAAATTCGAATTAATGAAGTTCGAATTAACGAGCTTTCACTGTATATGTGGTGTAACTTGCGTGCCTCTTATGCTCACGCATCGGTGTGTTTCACCATATTAAATGCCGATGCACATTCAAAAAACCTTTGGCTGAGAGATAGCACTTGTGTCAGACTCTTGATTTTGTAAGGATGCCAATTGTAAGTCCCACTGTAAGGATGCCAATTTGAAGAAAGTTTGACATATAGAAGTATTTATTTAATACTCACCTGGAAGAAAAGGGACTTGTGTCTTTTTAAGAACAGTTTCTTTCTCTGGATGGTTCAGTGTGTCATTGGGATGGAAGCTTATATTTTTGGAGAAATGCCCTTAATGAAAGAATGAGGGCTGTTACACAAGTAAGTACAATTACATATGCAAGTCATAGCTTTAAACTGCTGACGGGTGTCTGTTATTGTTATTGGGTGTCTGACGGGTGACGGGCACTGCTTATTTTATGCCTCTTATGAAAAACACACCAGAAAGCTGAAATACAAGGGCATAAACTGTGAGATATGAACTTTGTGGGGTTGCATTCTAAGCTAAGTGGTTGGAAAGTATTTGTTTAGTTTTCAGTAGAACGAATGAGTCTCTGTCAAGCTGTCACGTCATGCTTTCCTTAAGCATGTTTCCTAGAATTCTGCGATATTCAACTTCATCTTTTATTATCCTGTTGAGGTGCCATAAGTCAGTGCTATATTCATAGATGTAACTTTTCTGTGTGTGTATTTTGAAAATGGTGTGCATCGTCCTTACAAAAGCTTTCTCTGTGCCTTGCTATGAGTGGTACAAATTACATGAACTAATGATTGCTGAAACCAGTGGATCCTTACTGTGGATATGTACCTTTAGAAGGTGCCAGAAATAATGGTGCTATAGTCAAACATATGACATTTGCAGGTGATGCTGCTAGCAGAGAAGCACTGATAAGCCGTTCAGCCAAGCTTCAGGATCTAGCTGACGTCTACTACATTTACCACAATGTTCACCGCTATATTGTGAGCAGCATTTTTAAGTTTTACTTTTGCCGTCTTCCAATATTGAGCTTATATAGGCATGCTTATCTAATTCACTTCAGAATTTAATCTCATGAACTGGCCTCTGTTTATGACTCGTGCCTTATTTTGTATACGTAGCAGTTGTTAACAGAGTGCTTATAATTTACTTGATAATCTACTTTTGCAACAAGGCTTCTGTACAGATAACCAATTTCATCCCACAAAGGCCTAGTGGCTTAGGCCAGAAAATTGAGAGTCCCTCAAATGGCTTTTCTTGAAACTGAGCATCGTGTTGAAACATCGGCAATTCCTTTCACTGATGATATTCCTCGAAAAAAATGTTTGAGAAGAACCTAATATAAAACAAATATTAGACAGAAAAGGTTTCATGTTTATGAAGCTACAGGAGGGAGCAAGTGATCCCTTATGTAAGATTGTACGATTCCTGCAGCAGGCAGCAGAACAATAATTGTCTTGTATGTTGATGGCAGCATTGTGTACAGATTGGAAAATTTTCTAACTCCACCCAAAAAGTGTTTCAGTACCCCTTTAATACATAATTAGGCTGCATCTATTGGGGACGTAAGTCATATTTGCTGTGACTCAGACAAGAATAGAGAATTTGTGACTGCAGCAGACTCTTTAAGGTGAGCTCTGCTAAGTTGAATTTTCTGATAAGGTTAGTTTCCGGTGTTTCTTACAGGGACGCTGAAAAAATTTTGACAATTTTGTACAAATGTACTGAGTCGTTAGGTTAGGCCCTTCTAGTCATTAAATGATGCATTTAAGCACTCCATGTGAAGCTTGTTTTTTGACGTAAGGTTTAAAAATGTGCATCACTACCAATTGCAGCGGCGCTTCTCTCGAGTTTTCAGCTGCCCCCTTCCAACTGACATAGCTAGCCCAGTTGACATCCCTTGGGCGAGCTATCTGGTTGGCTACCAGATCGCGTCATCAATAATTTTTCCAGCTTTATCGTGAAAAAATTTTGTTTATAATAGCTGGAATGTTGGTTAATCTGTTTCTATAAAAATGTAACATAAACAGACTACATACTGACAATTTGTCACTACACTCAAACACTTCTGGCACACAAGTGTCGTCTGCTTGTGTTACAACATTCTCTCTGTTCACATGACCTGCACGGTCAGTGTTGGTCTCGAGCTTCCTTTTCGCAAGTGCCATGGATTGCCCTTGTTACATTGTGGGCTGTAAATCTAGCAATCACTGACATGCCAAGCTGCGACATCGTGCCCCTCTGCAAAGCAACATGCGAGCGGAGTGGCTGCGGCATGTTGGGCTCTCAGTAGCCGATCAGGGCCAGCATCTACACGTTTGGAGGTCGTACACCAAACAAAAACAAACTGTAGCACTCCCTGAACAAGAATGCTTTAGCAACGAGGATGCACGTCCTTGCGTTGCCGAAAGAACACTTAGCTTAACTTTTTACAAGCCACTTCACATCAAATTATTATATCATCCTTATGCCATTTTTAACAATGATATATTGAAAAATTTTGTTTACGAATTATTGATGCATTTATATAATGTATGTCGATGACTTAGCTGGTACATCACTTGGAAAAATGAAAAGCGCTAAAAACGGGGCCAAACAAAAACAAGACAGCGCACTATTGTGTGCCTCTTTTGCAAGCCAGACTTGTTGCAGCCCAGGTTACAGTGGAGATAAGCGTTGTTTTCGAGCCAGATCTTCTAGCGAGTGGTACGGCCAGGGCTACGTACAGAAGAGAGCAGGCATTATTTTGCAAGTCGCCTATCACTCAATCACGCTTTCGGTGTTGTGAGCATGCTATATTACTCTAGATTTAAAAGTACTGGAACGAAGCTTTGCGTTAGAACTTTGATAGTATGATATGTTGCAAGTTTCACTCACTTTTGATGACTTGCTGTCCTACTTGTTTGAAGAGATGTTTGGAAGTAACTTGTGATTATGGTGTTGTACATAGTCATCACGTGACGCATATTGTTGTTAGATCACACTTGGGAACTGATGAGGCAGACAGTGTGAAGTAGGGCTGCTTCCAGTTTAGAAACTTCTGTGGAAATTACGACATCCATAGCTCACAGTAAAATAAGGGCCAGTAGCTCCGAGAGATTTTAAAGTGTCGTGTCTGGTGACACCCATCTATTCTGAATATTGCTGAAATGTTTAATTAGGATGCGCTGTCCACAGCAAGCAGCACGTGTTACAATGGGGTAGGTAAGCCTCAGCTAGACGACTAGCCACAGCCGTCTGATGTTGAGCATCGGGCAGTGACGATGTCCATAATTATCCGCCAACTTCATTCATGACGCCTTTTATGCATGTGTCCCCACCACCCTCCTTGTATCTATCACCCCACTCCCCTTCTTAATATCTTTTTCTGTTAGTCATTGTTGCCATTCACCAGGTTGTTAATTAGCGTGGTGGCCCCTCAGCATCATCATCATCAGCCTGGTTACGCCCACTGCAGGGCAAAGGCCTCTCCCACACTTCTCCAACAACCCCGGTCATGTACTAATTGTGGCCATGTCATCCCTGCAAACTTCTTAATCTCATCCGCCCACCTAACTTTCTGCTGCCCCCTGCTACGCTTCCCTTCCCTTGGAATCCAGTCCGTAACCCTTAATGACCATTGGTCATCTTCCCTCCTCATTACATGTCCTGCCCAAGCCCATTTCTTTTTCTTGATTTCAACTAAGATGTCATTAACTCGCGTTTCTTCCCTCAACTGATCTGCTCTTTTCTTATCCCTTAACGTTACACCTATCATTCTTCTTTCCATAGCTCTTTGCCTTGTCCTCAATTTAAGTAGCACCCTTTTCGTAAGCCTCCAGGTTTCTGCCCCGTAGGTGAGTACTGGTAAGACACAGCTATTATACACTTTCCTCTTGAGGGATAATGGCAACCTGCTGTTCATGATCTGAGAATGCTTGCCAAACGCAACCCAGCCCATTCTTATTCTTCTGATTATTTCCGTCTCATGATCCGGATCCGCCGTCACTACCTGCCCTTAGTAGATGTATTCCCTTACCACTTCCAGTGCCTCGCTGCCTATTGTAAATTGCTGTTCTCTTCCGAGACTGTTAAACATTACATTAGTTTTCTGCAGATTAATTTTTAGACCCGCTCTTCTGCTTTCCCTCTCCAGGTCAATGAGCATGCATTGCAATTGGTCCCCTGAGTTACTAAGCAAGGCAATATCATCAGCAAATCGCAAGTTACTAAGGTATTCTCCATTAATTTTTATCCCCAATTCTTCCCAGTCCAGGTCTCTGAATACCTCCTGTAAACACGCTGTGAATAGCATTGGAGAGATCGTATCTCCCTGCCTGACGCCTCTCTTTATTGGGATTTTGTTGCTTTCTTTATGGAGGACTACGGTGGCTGTGGAGCCGCTATAGATATCTTTCAGTACTTTTACATACGGCTCGTCTATACCCTGATTCCGTAATGCCTCCATGACTGATGAGGTTTAGACAGAATCAAACGCTTTCTCGTAATCAATGAAAGCTATATATAAGGGTTGGTTATATTCCGCACATTTCTCTATCACCTGATTGATAGTGTGAATATGGTCTATTGTTGAGTAGCCTTTACGGAATCCTGCCTGGTCCTTTGCTTGACAGGAGTCTAAGGTGTTCCTGATTCTATTTGCGATTACCTTAGTAAATAGTTTGTAGGCAACTGACAGTAAGCTGATCGGTCTATAATTTTTCGAGTCTTTGGCGTCCCCTTTCTTATGGATTAGGATTATGTTAGCGTTCTTCCAAGATTCCAGTATGCTCGAGGTCATGAGGCATTGCATATACAGGGTGGCCAGTTTCTCTAGAACAATCTGCCCACCATCCTTCAACAAATCTGCTGTTACCTGATCCTCCCCAGCTGCCTTCCCCCTTTGAATAGCTCCCAAAGCTTTCTTTACTTCTTCCGGCGTTACCTGTGGAATTTCGAATTCCTCTAGACTATTCTCTCTTCCATTATCGTTGTGGGTGCCACTCGTACTGTATAAATCTCTATAGAACTCCTCAGCCACTTGAACTATCTCATCCATATTAGTAATAATATTGCCGGCTTTGTCTCTTAACGCATACATCTGATTCTTGCCAATTCCTAGTTTCTTCTTCACTGCTTTTAGGCTTCCTCCGTTCCTGAGAGCATGTTCAATTCTATCCATATTATACTTCCTTATGTCAGCTGTCTTACGCTTGTTGATTAACTTCGAAAGTTCCACCAGTTCTATTCTAGCTGTAGGGTTAGAGGCTTTTTTGTTTCTGCCTTGACTTCAAGGCCATTCACCTACCTGCCTACCCACCTGTTTGTTGTGGTGGTTTTCTAGCTTCACTGGCCCAGCACCCCCTTCCTTGATATATTTTGCTGTACGCAAATCAGCATTCTGTAGGTCTTCCTATCTTGCCTCATTTTCTGTCCTGCTCTCATTCTTAACAGCGTGTACAAACTGGCCTAACAGCAAGCTCTTCTCAAATTTATTAACTTAATGAAAATCGTAGACGAGGGAAAGAAAAGAAAAAAAAATGGGGGGTGGGGTGTTTATTATGTGTTTCCTAGACAAGCATGTCGCAATATTTTCGGAATGTTTTTCTTCTACGCAGTGTGATCTACAATTCGGTGAGCTACCAGAAATTAGAAGCTCTTCGACAACACGAAGGCCTCGTGGGGAGCAACAATGCCTTCAAGTTTTACCTGCGCATGAAATTTTTAGCACTAATCCCCCCCCCCCCCCCCCCCAGCAGTTGTGGTTAACACGATCCAGAATGAGGTAGAGGCACACCAGGAGTGGGGCCGCAATGTTCTGTGCATGAGAGAGGGGATCGCCCCCATGACAAAACCCCCCCCCCTCTCACCCACACCTTCTGACCGCCACTAGCCCTCACCTTGCTTTCGCATTCAATCTTTCCCTTTCATCCTTTCTGTTCCATCGGTAAGGGAGAAGGGGGGGGGGGTGCTTGTCAGAAAATTTGGAGGGGAGGTGTTGGACTCCCAACCCCCCCTCCCCCCTCCCTGGATACGTCAATGCTCCTATGAAGTATAAAACAAAGAGCAAAGCTCTATATATATGCAATTAGATGGCAACACGATGCGAGTATACAACACACCCAATTTTATAATTTCGATAATGCTTGAGAAAAAATATTAGGGATTGTACATACATCTTAAAGCATCCAATACAAGCATACACAAAAATTATTGACATACATAAATACAAAGGAATTACAGTTTGTGTCAACAATAAACACCTACACTATAAAAATATTAGAAATGATAATCAGCAACAAATTTTGGAACTGAAGTAATTACAGTAAAAGCTCGTTAATTCGAACCGCAAGGCGAAGCCGCTCCAGTTCGAATTAACGAAAGTTCGAACTAACGAAAGTGAAGGAGAGCAACAGTACACTGCGATTTGGAAGCAGTAGGGCATGTCAGAAATTTGGCGTGTCAGAAAGTAATGGCGTGTGCCGCGGGCACACGCCATCTTCAAGTCGAAGCTCTGGGTCCGACTGTGCCACACCACCGATGTCCACCGAAACGAACGTTAGCCGAGGCTTAACACCGTCACAATGAATCGCGACGGCCGATACCTCCTAAGCTGAAAACAGAGGTGCACAACCGATGAAGACTGCCGAGACAAAGACGGTGAACATGTGAAGGTGGCGAAGGCCCTGATTCGTTGGTTCTTGATTGCAAACGCAGCCGCGACGTACTTGATTCACTGTGTTTTGGCGCTTGCCGCGCCATCTCCGTACAACATTAGCAGCTGTACAAGATTTTCAAAACCTCTGAGATTCGCAACGGGCAAGAAGTCTCGGAGGTTACGTAGAACGGAGAGGCGGCAGCCGCCGCTGCCTTCTGGCTGACCCCGCGTCGGTTAGATTTTTTTCCGATTTTGCCTTCTCTCGCCGTTCTCTCCATTTCGGAGGCAATACAGCCTTGTGTGTAGGCAGTAGGCCGTGTGCCAGGCGAGCGTAGTTCGAATTATCCGTGAGGGAACCTTCTCGCGTTCGAATTAACGGACTTTTTTATACATAGACTTCTGTGGAGCTTGGCCGGACCAAATCGTACAGTTCGAATTATCCATAAATTCGAATTATTGAAGTTAGAATTAACGAGCTTTCACTGTACACATCCTGTAAACAGTAAGTGAGTATGCTGTACAGTAGTAAGAATAATAACAGTAGTGATAGTAGCAAAATAGATTTCCAAGGTCCTTTCAGGTTCATCTCGAACGCAGTTAACTTGTTAGAAATTTAGGTTCATGCAGCAAAGAATCCTCTTTTACATCCATCTGAAAGAAAAAAAACAAACAGGGAAGTTGGCTTCCTTACCGAGCAGCACCGGAGGAAGAGCCCCCGCGAGGTACTGCAAACGTCTGGGCATGGGAGGATCGTATGACCACTTTTCACGACATCACGGCACACTACCAATTACAAAGATGCATATACCCATTCCCTCACGCTAGGTTGGACAGGACGCAAGCCGTACACTTCAGACAAACGGATTCTTACAGAAACCCCAGACTCATGCATGCCATGTATCCAGATATGTACACTACAAACAGATGCACATCGTGTGGCGAGGTTGCCACACTAAATCACATGTTATGGGGGTGTCGGAACGTAACAAACAAGTCGGGCAGTGCCGACCCCTCCGTCTCTTCCACCGCCAGCCTCCGGTCACGCTGGATGACCGCACTGCTCAGCTCTGACCTGACAGCACAACTCTGGGCCGTCCAGCGAGCCGAGGAAGCCACTTCGAGACAAGGTCTCGGAACCACGTCCGCGGCGGGTGCCCAGACCCACTAAAAAGACGCCGGACTCAAATCTTGTTGATTTGAAATAAATGTTTACGCTCTCTCTCTCTTGGTGTGATATAGTAGCGTACTTGTTAGTTTCATCACTTGCGTGCCTTTATATCTTCATCCATGTCTCTTTTCAGGAAGAACCTTTCACGGCATACCTGCCTGAAGCACTGTTCAACATGTCCCGTTATCTGTTCCATGAGCTCATGAATCAGTCCATACGTGGAGTTTCACTGGTGTATCCTTTTTAGTTGCTTTCTCACACGGATGGATGCATGCCGGCATGACTTGTCCTGTACCCCAAAAAAACAGCTCAGGAAAGTACTGCCTTGTTTTGCTTGCTTGTTCATCCCATTATTATTGCTTTATCTACAGTACGATACAGTCAACTCCTGATGATTCCAACTCTGTTACTTAGACTTTTTACCAAATTCAAGCACACTGAGAGGTCCTGACGAGAAATCTGCATTGCTGTGGAAGGAAAACTTGTTCTGTTCAAACGTGAAAGCATGTGACTTCAGTTAATTTGTACCCCACGAGCACCTCATCAAGAGCGAAGCAGTTACTAAAAAACTTGAAAACACACTAAACTCAGCAGACGGCCCTGCTGGATCCATGATGTGTGACAGCGTGAAGGATGGTGACAGAGGCAACAAACAAAGACAAACTCTGACTTCCAACTGATCTTAATTTTGATGAAACACAGCACACATATATACGGAGGTGCATATGCGTCATTTCACGCTGATGCTTGCTCATATCAGTGACACAACACAAACACTCGACACCTGTCATTGTTAAAGAGCAGGTGCATCCTTTCTCACACATCCCAAATAGGATAGCTCCTTGGTCATTTGTCATACGTTTGTCACCTCTTTTGCCGTTCTTTGTCTGCATTCATTCTGTCACACATCATGGATTTACACCAATAAGCCTGGCCGCACACATCGCTGTGGCCCTGCTGGTTCCCGAGGCAATGACAGTGACGGCAGGAACTTGTCTCCAGCACTGATGATATTGTCCAGGTCTATGGAATACCGATGCAATGATGATGACCTGTATAGTTATTCTTACTTCAAGCGATAAAAAAACATTTGAATCCGTTCATTTTGACCCCATTTGTTAATTCGCACCTTTGGATAATTCAGCACAAACACTTGAATTTTAACTTAAACATTTTCCTAACATGAACAAACGCATTTAAACATTATCTGCACGAGTACTTCTTTAGGGCTTACAGAGAGTGGCCGCTGCATAACAGAAATTAGTATATGTATTCAGTATAAGAGCTGTTAGATCTTAGATGGTGTCATTCAGTGCACGTTTTCGTAATGCGCGACTGATCTTACTTTATATTCACTGTAGTGAGGCGTGATTGATGCTCTCTATCAAATGCTACGACTGTTTCTTGGGGGACAGCCCCCGTCAGGCATATTTCCTCTTGCTCTTCTTCTAAAGTGTACCCTATAACTGTTACACTTTTAATAAACTTCATTTCACTTCATTTTAAAACTTGTAACAGATTAGGGAGTCGACTGTATGATGCAATAAGAACACGTTTCAGGGGCATGGGAAGTAAGGAGGAAAGAAGGTTGTTCTTTGACAGTTTGTTAAAGGGCCCCTCACCAGCTCTGGCCATTTTAAGCTGATGAGCGCAGTGCATAAAATGCGTGCTAATGATCATGTCTGCAAAGTATTACACCGCTACGCACTGTGCGCCCTTGTCCTTGTGGGTGCCACGCTCCCAGCCGGAGAGTCGACCTCAATTGCACAAATACGCCTACATGAATTACAGTGCTGTGACGTCACTCAAAGTGACATGCCACTTCAAGAATTATTCAAGGCAGCATCAACTATTTATTTGATCTATTGCTTCAATAGACAATTTAAAATTTAGAGAAAAACTAAAATCCTGCAAACCGAATGTCCATGAGTCTTTGTTTTAATCTGTGCAATAGCAAGAGGGATGTACTTCCGTTTCGTCTGCTTGTTCCCACATTGTGCACTTGCCTGTGCAGAAAACGAAACTGTTGGCCATATTCTACTTAGTTCTAATGTGCAAACGCGCTCCTTGATTCCCTTGCATCTGTCTCCGTGCTCGTGACAGTGGCACTGACTTATACTGCTAGTCACATGTTCTCCTGCAGAACACGCAAGATCGTGTGCTCTGAGAAACAAGACAAATGCAATAGCTCGCTCGCGAGTGGTTGCGAGCTTCCCTTTGCATAGTTTCCAACGTGTGCCACATAATTTTTTTTTTTCCTCTAGTTTCTGCCCAACAGAATAAAAGAAAATCTGTGCGCCTGTTTTGTGTGTTGGCAGACGCACTTCTGGTAAGATGCAGAAAGTGCAGCGCGATTTGCACCCTTGACACATGTGCACCACAGCGGTGTGCTTTACGCGCTGTCAAAGCAGAGCCGTAACCTCGGTGCGCACCGACTTGCCCGACACTGCTACGAACGGCTCCAGAACCTCCATGTGCCCATCCGGTTCCGGGACACACTGGACCTCGCTGCACTGACCGTTCGGTCAAAGCCCTTCAGTGACGCCCAGGTGAGTCTGCGCTGAAAGACTCGCCTGTTTTGCCGAGTACTGCTGCAAGTAAACATGTACGAACATCATTCAATGTTTGCTGGTTTTTCCCCCTAATTATATGTGGGACTTTTTGTGTTGAGAATATGAGATAAAATGGTAGTTGAAGGTTTACTGGAAAATTCAAAGTAGTGGTGTCTGTCCTCACAGCACAGCACATTAAATGCATGCACAGAAGTGGTGGAAACGGGTAGTGGAAAATAGTGGAAAAGTAACATGTGATTATGTTTCTAGAAAAAAACAATTATATGTTAAATTTCTTTCAAAATTTTAGGCACGGTGTAATGAGTCATTTCATCATCTATGGGACTACAAATAGACCCTTCGCATGAAATTCATGCTTGGATTGCCCTGTTTGTGTATAATTTATTGACAATGGTACATTTGTAGCCCAATCACCAGGTCTATCACACCATACCAAGCATTACTAAGTTGTCATCACAGCAAGTTGTACTGTCATAGCTGATGCAGCTTGAAAGATTTTGTTAGTATTCTGTTGGTTACAATCGTTAATGCAAGATGGTGAGGCCTGTGTTAGCAGCTCAGTGATTGTAGCATTCTACTAGTGAACATGCGGTCTGAGATTGATTTACTTGTTGGTGGATTTGTGGCTATTTAGCTCCAAAAATTAAAGCCTGATATTCTTGCATCAAGTGAAGGCACTGGAACTCAGAGCCTCCGAAAATGTGCTGGCAAACCTCACAGCGCCATAAATATTTTACTATAATATGTCTTCTACAAACCAGGTTGTCTCGTTTCACACAAGGTGTATGTACCATAACGTTATGACGCCAAAAGTGGTCACATGGGAACAGGATATTGTATTGTTCTATTCATTCCAGCTCCCTTGGTTCCCTGCTATGCTGCTACATCAGTTTGCACAATGTATTCCATCACAGCAGACGATCAAGCAAGTTGGAGCAAGTGCGAGAGTGTCACAATGTCCTGCTCCCGCATGGCCACCTTCTGCGTTGTGACGACGCAACACATTGACGTCCTCAGAAGTAAAACTGAAAGCGGCTTCCTATAGGCTATTATAGTAAATTATATAGGACTTCCTGAGGCCTGCCAATATTTTTGGGGATGTTTTGAGGTCCAGGATCTTCACTTAATGCAAAAAATGACAAGTCGGAAATGTCCGGTCAATACTGTATGGTCATAGTGTACGGGAAATGTACGAGAAATGTCAAGCCAGGACCCAATCCACAAGGGCCCTGGCTCAATTTAAACAATTCAGGGTTTGTTTTTTTTTTTTTTTAGCAGGCATCAAATCTCAGTACACAGGTGTCCTTGCATTCTGCTCTCATCAGAATGCAGCTATGGCAACCAGGAGTTTGACCAGTGTTGCCAATTTAGCAGCTTTCCTGCTAATCTGTGCTGCCTAGTGGGAAAATTTGTTCATTTGTGGATGGCAGGTTTTTTAGTGGTTTTCGTGTGATGTTGGCTTCTTTACTGGTGCATTGTGCTTCACATGTGGCAGATGTGCAGCTTGTCCATGCCCCTTTGGAAGCGAGAGGGAATTATCATCATTACCTAAAAAACAGTGTGCCTTTGCCTCCATCCATGCCTCCTGTGAACTATAGCCCTAGCAGTTTCACCACTTTTTCACTCTTCGTCAGTTCCCCAGAAGCACTTTAGGGGATTTTGTTTCATGAAATGGCTCTGATGAAAGCTTGAGGTCGACACTTTTCTGTAATTTTAATCACTGCTTGGTAGTTCAAGCTGTTTTCTGGCCAGTGATTGTAGTTCATGGAAGCATCTTTCTTTTTGGTTTTGTTTCACAACAAGTTTCTGTACTTAGTGGTCACACAAGTACTTAGTAACATTGATAATTTTTGTAGTGAAGAGGAATGGTAAATAAATTTGGGAAATTCTACCTCTATGGCTGCCCCTTCGACATAATTACAGACCACCATGCACTTTGTTGGCTGTCCAGGTTGAAGGGCCCTTCAGACTGATTAGCTCGCTGGGCTTTGTGGTTGCAAGATTTCAACATGCGAATTGTCTACAGGTCTGGTCACTGCCACACCGATCCCGATGCACTTTCCCGTTCGCCTGTGTCAACCGCAAGCACTGCCTGCCTGTCTGCCAATAACGAAGTACTTTTGTTCCCAGCAGGCTGTGACGTAGCTCCGGAACAACACAAGGACGCCTGGATTAACGGTTTTATCCGCTTCCTTTCAAACCCACGGACTCTTCCTCCAACTTCTCGAGCTTTGCGCCAAAAGCATCTCACTACGATGCTTCTCTATGCACGCCCTTCTCTATCGCCGGACCTATGTCTCTGACATATGCAAGTGGTGGCTAGTCATACCTCAACATCTTCATGGGGAAATATGTTCTGCCTTTCACACTGATCCACAATAAGCACAAGTGGGTGTCTTCAAGATGTAGACCCAGCTTCACTCCAGGTGTTATTAGTGTGGCATGTACACCTTTTGTGTGCAAGTACATTCGATTGGGCCCTCAGTGCCAACGTCGCAAGGTTCCTGCTTATCTGGTCCACTCCCCCCAATCTCGTGTCCTTCCAGGCCCTTCGATCACATTGGCATTGACCTGTATTGACCATTGACCCCTTCGGAGCACGGCTGCCGGAAACCACTGGATAGCGATCACCATCGACCACTTGACGCGTTATGCGGAAACAGCAGCTCTGCCTGCTGCCACAGCTCGTGATATAGCATCCTTCCTCCTGAAAAACTTTATTCTCCGTCGCGGCGCACCTAGGAAACTTTTGAGCAGTAGAGTATGCGTGTTCCTCTCCACAGTCTTAAACGCTCTCCTTGCTTAATGTTTCATCGTTCATCACACCGCCACCGCCTACCATCTTCAAACTAATGGTTTGATGAAATGATTTAACCGCACCCTTGGCGATATGCTTTCCAATTATGTCACCTCTGATCAGACTGATTGTGACCTTATTTTGCCATTCATCATGTATGCCTACAACACTGTACAACAGGTGACCACACATTTTTTGCCATTCTTCCTCTTCTGTGGCCGCAAACCTTCGACTGCACTCGACATCATTCTTCTGTGCTGACCCGACTCATCCAAATGTATGCCTATCTCTGAAGCTGCCCGCCGCGCCGTGAAGTTGTCACTTTCTCTCAGACTCCCTTGTCTGGCTCTGGGTTCCAGCTGTTCCTGCTGGCCTCTCATCAAAGCTTGTCTCCAAATATCAAGCACCCTACCAAGTTGTAGTGCAGACATTGCCTGTGAACTGTATTGCCTGTCACACCACCTATGAACCAACACTGCGGTGGTTCACAGCACCTGAAGCCATATTACAACCCACTCATACTATGTTCATCATCAGATGGGCGATTGTAGTGAACAGGAATGCTCGGCACTGCAGTCACATCGCCAGTTGCCGAGAGGGGGAGGGAAGGGTACACGAACTTGAGATTGGTGGGCTGCTCTGGTTGAAAAACGCTGCCAACGCTTCCTGCTGCTCTTGTGTCCTGTCCTTTGCTCGCTTTAATTTATATATTTTAATTCATTATGGGAAGAAAAAAAAAACGGACTTTCTGTCCACTGTAATTTTCGGTTACAGCTGTGTTTTAAATAGATGCAATAAAACATATTTCGAATGTGATTCTAATTGTTGTCTGCATTTAGTGTTTTTTAACGGACTGTGGGGCGCTCGTATCGCTGGTTTATAAGTTTTGGGGGTATCGACTAGCAGGTATTTCTGTTTATATTTGCCAACACTGAATTTCACCTGTGACTTCATGCTCAGGTGGTTACTTTCGTGGGATCTGGCCAGTCCCTCTGATTGATACTGGTCTTCAATGCAGGACCTGCTGCCACTATGCTATCGCTGTTCCTCGACCAATCCACTCATCAACCCACGTGGACGTTGCTGCGTGAACTGTAACCAGCCATTTGTCCACTCTTTCATTGCATTCGGTAAGCACACAAGCTCCAAACACTGTCATTACTGAAGTTTTCACAATACAACAAGGCTACTGCATACCCACCAACTATTCCGAGTTTTGCATAAAGCTTGCAAGTTTGGGTTCATTGTACAATTTTACAAATGCTGCACGAATGTTTATGAAACTTGAGTTTTTAGTTGACTTGCAAACTCATAAACCTTTGTTGGACATATTTAAGGAAACAAGGTGCAACGTGTAGTGGGCACAACAGCAGGACGTATAGTGGTCACAATTTGGAAAGACTCAAGGTGTGGATGGATTGCTGAGATTACACAGGATCGCAACGCTGACGCAGGGAATCCTGTCACTTCATCAGAATAATACCGAATGCAAACAGTTTCACTTGTCAATCTTCGACCATACCTTTGGAAGTATTCTGATTCTGAAAGGACACCAGAGGAGCATCTGCTTCGAGTAAGCTTATTTAGAGAAGTTCCTAGAGCAAGCGAAATTGGCAACAGCAAAGTTGCTGAGAAAGTCACTGCAGTCTAATAAGAACAATGTGTTGCTTGTCAGTCTCTGCTTTTCCCAAGTTTGCTGCAACTTGTGTGTTGTGTCTAAGGTAAATCATCTTTAATAGTTTGTATGTATGCATCAACTAAGGATGAACATCTCAGGCTCGGGGCAAACTATAAAAAAATTGTGTGCTATACCCTTGCCCCTGTTGTCATGTCCTGGGTTTTTGCACTTATTTCCAAGTTCATAGGTTGGCAGGTATACCACTGCACTTGTTATGTGTTTTGACTTGTTAGTATGCAGCACCCATCAGTGTAGGGGTGCACAGGTGGTACCATTAGGCGTGCGTGAGAGGGTGTTAACCCGATGCAAGCTTTTCTTAGCTCCATAGTCATCATCTTCGTAAGATTATGTGATGTCCACTGCAGGACGAAAGCCTCTCCCATCGATCTCCAGTTGTACCCATGCTTTGCAGCAGCCGAATCATCCTATTCCTGCAAACCTTTTGATCCCGTTGCACCACCCAATCCTTCAACCTTGTCTGTCCTTTGCTTAGGATTAATGCTGTTAATCTAACAGGCAACCAGTTATCTGCTGCACTAGTTTAATACTAGTGAGCTGCAGATTAGCTAAACATGTAAAATGTGGTTATTGAAGAATACTTGAATTTTAATAAAGTTTTGCGTGCTATTTGAGCCCATTAACTTTTTTGGCTTCCATTAACTCTGGCCACAAGACACAGGACATGTTTCCATGTTACCTGTATTTTAATGTAATGTGCTAGTTTTACAAATGGCTACACACTGTGAGTGAAATGTAGGCCCAGCTTAGCGAGATCAGAGCAGCCATTGCTCCATTGCCCCCACCTTTGCAAGCACCTATGCCTAGCGCTATAACACTTTGAGTTCCTGAAGTTAATTGAGCTCCAGCTAGCTTAGAACTTTGTTGATACAATCTCACTTCATATGAGTCCATGACCGAGAACACAAAAAATGACTCAATATAGTTATGCTTCTTTTATTGCCGGCTAATATGTTCTTGGAAAACATGATCTTTTGGCAACAGTGTTCAGTGCATCACCAAACTGTGTTCATATGATATGTTATCAGGCCGCTAAATCCCATGCGAACAAAAAAAAAAGGCGCGAGGTGTGCGCTTTGAAGAACAACTGCCTGCTGCAGCAGCTTCCCTGCAATACTTGCCCACTCGTGTCACATGAAAATGCTGGCATGCACCAATGAATCTCCTTGCGGGTTGTCGCAGCACTCGCAGCTATCGCCAACAACCCTATCGCGATAAATATCTTCATTCATTTATACCCGCCATAGTTGCTTAGTGGCTTTGGTGTTCCGCTGCTAAGCTTGAGGTCGCAGGATCAAATGCCGGGCACGGCGGCCGCATTTCGATGGGGGCCAAATACAAAAACACCCGTGTACTTAGATTTGGGTGCACGTTAAAGAACCCAGGGTGGTCAAAATTAATCCAGAGTCACCCACTATGACATGCCTCATAATCAGATCTTGGTTTTGGCACATAGAACCCCACAATTATAAAAAAATCTAAAATCTTCATTTATGTATTTCACAGCACATGTAGTGTAGGGCCATTGGAAGTGTACTGCACGCTTTTGATAGGCAATAACCTGAAGGCACTGCTGTTCGATCTCTGCTGCAGGCAGTGCGAAGTGAGGGTCATGTTTCACTTTAGCGAGATCGTATTCCGCCGTTGCCCATCAGCTCGATTTTATTTTGGTTTCCCTTTACCATTTTAAAACACTGCAGAATAGAAAAACAACACAGCATGTCTTCTGCTGCTCCAGCCCGACCAGCTTGATGTGCATTGGCGTCTCGTGCCGCGACGACTCTCGCCGAGTGGGCATGTAAAAACTTCCCACGAATGTGCACTGGCCAAAGAAGCTGCTGACCCTGGCTGAATTTGAGGAGCACAATTGTAAACTCACCAGATCAGCCAAAATGACAACACGTGTTGTCTTGTGCTGCAACGATTCGCACAATGCTTCACATTATGCAGACGTCTAGTACAGTTGAGTCTGCGAAATTTTTTTAGTGACTTTGAATTGTATGTTTTTTCTTGCACATTTTTTCAAAATGTATGAACGAGGTTCTACCGTGTTTGCACGCTTTGCAAGTTGGTTTGTTTTGTTGGCACTAATTTGTCTGCTGCACTGTGTAATTTAATGCCGTTTTACTCAACCTTGTATTGTACTGCAGGGCTTACAGTAGATTAAATACCAAGTGGCATGGCTCGCCAGAGGTATTTAACAACTGCAAGTGTTCCAGACAGTATCAAATAGGAGTGTACAAACATTCAATGTGTTGTATCTACCATGCATGGAGTATACATAGACTGCATAGGAGGTACAAGAGGGCTTAAATGAAAAACCCAATGCAATGCACTTGTGTGGAACAATATGACACAGAATGCAACCAGGCCTGTGTTTTAACAGGTATGAAGTATAATAAGTAAAAAGAGCAAAGGTAAAAACAGTAAGAAAAGGTGGCACATATAAATGTCTTCTGAAGCTTGCCAATAAAGCCTAATGTCCAAAAATAATGACAGTGTTTAATGTGAAGCTTGATTTATTTATTTTTAATTTTGTTTCCTGAAGGGCACATCGTGGAGTGTTTTATGGTTCCCAGTGTTAATGGTTCTTTAGAAATTGAGTTCAGGATATCTCGTTATTTCAAATCTGTTAGCTGGGCATTCCAATGAAGCATGTCCTAATGCTTGTATCAAGTTACAGTTATTGCATTGAGGATTTATTAGCAATCCTCAATGCAATAACCAAGTTGCTAAAGGTAGCTGCTTGTGGATGTGGCATTCAGATAAAGCTAATAAATCTAAAGCTGACGAAACTATGCTTAAGAGTAATAAAGTGCAAAAAAAAAACACACACGGACATGAGAAAGAAGTGGATAGTACAGACGGTGAACTTGCAGGAAGAGGTTTAATCTGGAAACAGCCAACATATATATGTACTCGTGATGTCCGATGTAACAAACTGGACCCGCACATGCCTACTGCAAAGATTTTTTCAGAGTGCTTGTCACACTGAACGTCTTTGCTGCAGACATGCATTGTTCAAGCTAGTTTTTTTATGTGAGATAGCATGAGTGTACATATGTCGACTGCTTCCAGAATAAATCTTTGGTGCGAGTTCATCACCTACATTGTCCACTTCTTTTCTATGTTCCCATGTGTTTTTTTTGCTTTTTTTTTAGCATGGATTCCTACCAACACGCCCCAGAAGCAGCCCTCTTGAATCAAACGAGTGTTGTAGTGATGCTTACCGACCCTGCTGAGCATTTTCTGATAATTTATTGTGTATGTGCACCCTTACCTGCCCCGTGGACAGAGGTCCTTCCCTTGGTAGAATTCAAACTGGCCGAGGGTATCACAGACACCGAAGCACTGGAGATCCTTGAAGGCAAGGCCAGGGTGACAAAAGAACAGAAGAAAAGCCGGCCAGAGTCACCAAGCCGCCAGATCATCAATGGTACGCAAGAGTGATGTACACTTTGCAAGTTGAACTGGTGTAAGCAACAAATTGTTAACAAGCTCTTTCCTGCCCTTAAAAAGATGCATCTTCAGGTAGTCTCATTTGGTCGATCGGCATGGTTTAATGTCCCAATGCAATTCAGAAGGGCTACTAAAGTTATCTGCATGAATGATTTGGCTTCTCAGAAATGCCATCATAGCAAGAAAGAACATGTGTACTCTGAGTTCCCACAAAAATGTTGGCACTCTTTCTTAAGGGCTTGTGCATGTGCTTTTTTTTTCTTCTTTTTTGAAGTTTTACCTCACATTCTTCTCTAAGTTTCTTTGTGAGGCTGTGCAATTCAAGGTGGTTATTCTACAAGTTTGTTTTATGTCTTGTGCAAGCATCGCTAAGCCATTTTGGCAGGTTCAATCCATTAATGTATTGTGCTCTCTAAAACACTGGGCTCTTGGTGTGGCTATTTTTCAACTGTTCCACACGATGGCATTAACGCCCTTACAGGGCAACCAGGGTATAGATTATCTGATAATATTATTGTGTTGCAAACTGAACACAGATGGAGACCACAGAAATATCTCAGCATAGTGACAGTTCATTGTATGAAGGCAGTCACAGCCTTCATGACAGCTTAGTTGTGCTTTTTTATCACCAAATTTCACAGTTGTTACAATTCCTTCTTGCTACTATGACATAACAGTCACAGGTGGGATTGACGCCACTTACGGAGAGATCTTGTGGCAATCTACTCAACTATAATTCGTTCAAAACATGCTTGTACATGCTTGTACTGACTCTTACTGGGGAAGAAAGAAAAAAACGGCATGCTCTCATCTACTAGTATCTTACTAGTAGAGTAGTAGTACTAGTATTAGATACTAGTACTAGTATTAGATACTAGTACTAGTGTCTGCTAGTGTCTACTAACATCTTTGCACCAGCAAATAAATTAAACATGGTTGTTCTGTGCAGCATGAATTCTACCATTCTGGTTGAACGCAGTGCTCAGCTAGAAGCATAATTTTCTTTTTATATATATATATATGTACGTCTCTAGTATTGTAGTAATGTACCAATCGTAATATGCGTGCCGGGCCAATGCTTTCGGTGCACACTGTAGCGCTTATCACAGCACATTCAAAGTATATGTTACTACATGCCTGAAAATGGATTGGCTCTCCTTTCGTTATGTCTAGTGATTGTAAGATAGTTCAGCAGTAGAAATGGCTGCTGACATAATCAGGTGCTGACATAAATGCCATTGTGGCCAGTTTGATGAAAGGCCGACCTTTGAATGTGTTTCATATTCACAATGGTGTTTACGAGCTCATCCTGTCTCCTTATAGTCTTTGTCTGTGTCACTTTGCCCCACGAACGAAGAATATGAAACACATTCAAAGCTCAGCCTTTCATCAAACTAGCAACAATGGTATTTACGAGCTCGTCCTGTCTTCGTCTAGTCTTCGTGTGTGTGATTTTGCACCACAAACCAAGAACATGAAACGCATTCAGAGCTCAGCCTTTCATCAAACTAGCCACAATGGTATTTACGAGCTCATCCTGTCTTTGTCTAGTCTTCGTTTGTGTCACTTTGCACCATAACCAAGAACATGAAACACATTCAAAGCTCAGCCTTTCATCAAACTAGCCACAATGGTATTTACGAGCTCATCCTAGGTTCATATAGTCTTCATGTGTGACACCATAAACGAAGAACATGAGACACATTCAGAGCTCAGCCTTTCATCAAACTAGCCACAATGGTATTTACGAGCTCGTCCTGTCTTCGTCTAGTCTTCGTTTGTGTCACTTTGCACCAGAAACCAAGAACATGAGACACATTCAGAGCTCAGCCTTTCATCAAACTAGCCACTATGGTATTTACGAGCTCATCCTGTCTTCGTCTAGTCTTCGTTTGTGTCACTTTGCACCAGAAACCAAGAACATGAGACACATTCAGAGCTCAGCCTTTCATCAAACTACCCACAATGGTATTTACGAGCTCGTCCTGTCTTCGTCTAGTCTTCGTCCGTGTCACTTTGCGCCAGAAACCAAGAACATGAAACACATTCGAAGCTCAGCCTTTCATCAAACTACCGTATTTACTCGCATAATGATCGCACTTTTTTGTAAAAAAAAATTGCTGCAAATTCAGGGGTGTGATCATTGCACGGCTTAAATTTCCCGCGCAAATATATTTTTTTCATCCCGCGTTTGCTGCGGGATGACAACAGGTCAACAAGCAGGTGGCTGCTGCTTTAACGTTGTGGGACACCAAAACAAATATGGCGGCTGGCGGAGCAAGCCGAACGCGCCAAACACGATTTTTGTTCTTCTCGTGAGTATATTACGCGAATTGAAACAGTTCCTTTCGTACCAGTAATTAATAATATCGTTAATATCGGCAAGTTTGCAGCAATGCCGTAGCCATGTCCACTTTGAGGGGACAGGAACAGAGGTGGGCACGCATAGCTGCCAGTGACATAGAAACACATGGCAGGCACGCTGTGGAAACTCCGGCATTTGTCTTCACTACTATCCTAATATGGCACGTTTCCGCTAAAGTTTGGCGAATATCTTAGCTGTGTTACAAGCGTCGGTGTATGAATAGGGTACGCTTCTGACGTATTAGTGTAAATGTGGCCACTGTAGTTGCCACTCGCGATTTGTTGCATACTCATGAGTGCAGACAAGAAGAATCGAAAGGCACCTTTTTTGTTGTTGGCCAGAACAATTGTGAAGCCTACAAGTAATAAAGGCAAGGCAAGTTTGGTTGTAGCTTTTTTTTTTTACGGGAGTGCGAAAAGTGATGGAAAAGAATGAAATTGGGCATCTGCTTAAGAATATTTAGTGCATGCAGACCGCTTGGTATGTCTTCAAGAGTCGTTTGCGTAGCATTTGACAATATTCTATAGATGGTAAGCGCAGTCATCATTAGCTAGACTTGCCACACAACATATCACTGCAATAAGTTCGGGGTGCGATCATTACACAGGAAAGGAAAAAAATCAAATTTTGACGACAAATTTCAGGGCACGATCATTACACAAGTGCTATCATTATGCGAGTAAATACGGTAGCCACAGTGGTATGTACGAGCTCATCCTGTCTTCTTCTAGTCTTTGTCTGTGTCACTGCATGCTACAAACAATGAATATGTTACTGTACGAACTCGCCCAACTGTCCATCCTTTTGCATCCTTTTACAATGTGTCCCTTTACCATTTTCCAAACAGGATTTGAGACGCTGCAGATAAACCACAGTGATGCTGCGGACGAAGACCCTTTCGCTTTCCAGTTTTCAAACTTGGAGGTGAGCTCTGCATGCACAGTGAAGCCTGCTTGTATACTAGTGGGAAATTGCAGCTGCAAGCTCCCTGTTAATAACAAGCTCTAGAAGGTTGTTTCTAGCTTGGTGTTGGAACAAAATCACAAAAGCACCTCACGTGATATTCAACACCACGTTGCAAACAGAAGTTGACATGTATATCCTATATGTGCTACAAAACACACACACACTCACACATGTATATATATATATATATATATATATATAGATGCGAAGGTTGTGGGTTCGGCTCCCACCTGCAGCAAGTTGTTTTTTCATCCACTTTAATTTCCACTAATTGATCATTTCTTTATTTCATTTATTAGGCACAAGTAATTTCCCCTATGTTGTCCTTGGTGTCAGTGTTTGTTGACTTCTCATGCTATGACTATATGTATATATATGAAGCCAAGGAAAGCATAGGGGAAACCATGTTTTGTTTTAATTTTAACTGCAGAAATGACAAGGTAAAGGGAAAATGAAAGTGGATGTAAAAACAACTGGAGGATGTGGTTTCAGCTTCCATGGGCAGCAAGTTGTTTTTTGTTCCACTTTCATGTCCATTTACCTTAAAACGTCAAGTACATAATAATTAAGAAACACATTAATTTCCCTATACTTTCCTTGACTTGCTTATCTGTTGGCTTCGTATGGTTGTGACTAAGAAATTCATGTGGGTGCTTGCGTGTGTGTGCATGTGTGTGCACATGTGCATACATGCACGTGTGGGTTTTGAGCCACCAAAAACTTCTTCTGTATTATATTCGTGTGAGTTCAAAGGCAATATTGTCAGTGTATGGCTGAAACATCCAGTGCCGAGTCATGCAAAATAACATGAAAATGATCATTCAGAAATACTGGCCTAGTACTGTCTACATTAATGTGTGTTGTGCGCGGCTTTTCTCCTAGGAACCAGATGAAGGGGCTGGTGGCCTGCCGGTAATTCTGGATCGTGAAGCACTGGCCACACTGGGACCTCGTGATGTTGTTGTCTGCCAACAACCTGCGCCTCTGCGCTGCCGCTTCTACCGGAATGTTGTTCCAGATGTCGTCGTCGTGTCATGTCCAAGTTGTGCCAAGGTGAAAAGCCCTTGTTTTCAAGCAATGTTTTTGCCTTTGCCTAACTCCCATGGTTTGGCATGGCTGCTGTTGGATTGGTGTCTTGCCAAATATAAATATATTTGTAGATATACAGTCAGAATCCCGTTCATTCGACCCTGATGGGACCGACATAACTGGTCGAATTATCCGGCGGGTCGAACTAAACAAAAGACACAAAAAAGATGCCATCCCAGCCCTGCGAAAGTAGATGTCCAGCGAGGCTGTGGAGAACCACCACTACAACTGCTTAGGTAGTGTTTTTTATAAATACAAAATCATTATATAGCACATGAAGCAAGAAATCCCGGCATTAACATCCGATAGTACTATACCCACGTGACCAAGTGGCGCCGTCACGTTTGACGCGATGACGAAACGCGACTATATGTAATCGCATCTAACGTCACATGGTGCAATCACAGCAAAAAGCGCGCGATCACATCATCACGACAAACGTTGCATAATAACGGCATGTTCGGTGGCCATATTGCCTGATGACGAAATCTGATGACTTCGTCGCATCAAAATTGCCGTCACGTAATGACGTTCTCGTCAAGTGCTGATGTCACCTGATGACGTCATATTATGCCTCTTGGACAACTAGCACAATGTGTGCTTCTCACTTCTTTGCACTGTCTCCAGGATCGGCCCGCATTTTTGTGCGAGCAAAGGGCGCGCACGTGGGCGCGAAAAATACTGACCAACAAGAGGCTAACAGCTTCGCTGTAAAGACGCCAAAGAGGCAGTATTTAAAAAAAAAACGCCTTTAGAGGCAGTATTTGCCTCTAAAGTTAGTTTCGCCACAATACAGTCGTGTTATGCGGTGAAGAATACCAAGCGAGGAAGGGTGCCACTGTTACAGGACATAGCGCGTGTTCCTTAATCTAGACTCGCACATTCGCCGTCTCCAGTCACGGCACGAGCACCAAAACACCTAAAGAGTTTACTGGCAGGCCTTAAGAGTTATAGATAGACTCCTGCTTTATTGTTGGCCCTAAACAACGTCTCGGCTTTCGGAGTTTTTCATTTTACCGCCTTCCTTTTCGCTAGCCTTCCCTAAACACAGATGGTTTTTCTCCGCTTCTTGGTGCATATCGCGCGCGCGCACATATAATTAAGGAACGCTTTCTAGGCTTCGTTACTGGTCTCACATACGCGAATCGCATGGTTGGCGAAATGAGGGCGCAAGATCGCCACAGAAACGTCAGAAAGAGCTCTGAATGGCTCACAGTATGCTTATTTAGCGTCTATGTGCTTGTACTGTGTCTGATGACGGCGTGTGCACGCGTGTATAGTTCAGCAATGCGTGCTATGACCCATGACAGTGGCCCCTCCCAATTCTTGGTGTGCTTCACCAACTAACATGCTATGTTGCAGCGAAGCTGATCAATGAAGTGCGAATTATTTGGTGAAGCCAATTTTGAAATCAAAATTAATGAGGTTTGGGCCCATGAAATGTGTGGGTGATGGCTCGAACCTTCGCTCGGGATTGAATTAACTAAAAAATATCAAATTTACTGGATTTAAATTAACAGAAGTCTACTGTATCAGTATTGTATGTGCACCAAATGAAAGTGCCAGCTGTTATATTATTATATTATATTAGCCATGTTAGTCTGGCGTGCTTACTAACAAAATGGTGCCAGTCAGTTCTGTATGATGAAACACTAGATCTCTAGATACAACTTCAAAATAGAATGTCAATTCATACGTACCTTATCTCATCTTAATGAAATAGCACATGATATTGAACAACATTTTTGGATATCTTACATTTTTTATATTTGGCCTACGATTTTCAGCCCACTGAGTATGAACCCATTTGACTTTGACTTTAACTTTATTGAAATTTAGACAACATACAATTGTCCAGGTGAAGAGAGCTAAAGGTGACACACGTAGTCACCTGACGAGGCCCTAAACACCCTGCATTCATGCAGGCACAGTTTCGACATAATGAGTGACAAAGTACAAACAATTTCTTACAGGAAGACTACAACAATTCACATACAGCAATATACATATGAAAAGTACACCGTACATTCAAATCAGTATAATTAAAAATTTATAATAACCATAAACATGTTCACTTGATAAAAAACAAAGCAAGAAGTCCTAACTGGATCTCTTAAACAGCAACAACAATTTTCACTTGACAAAAAGCAAAGAAAGAAATCCTAACTGGCTTATACACGATTCAAGAAAAATCTCTTTGCCTGTTTTCAGAAAGCAGGCAAAGAGGAACAGGTTTCCGTGATATCAATCAGATCAGAACAAATGTTTGACAGATTAGGAATTTGCCAACATAATAGCTGTGTTCCATAGTTCGTCCTACATTTAAACTTGAAGAAATTGGTTCTCTTAAATTTGTAATGAGATTCGTGTTTGGTATACCTCAAGAAGAAGAGTTGCGGATCAATATTAAAATCTGAAAATGCACTCTGATAATCGCAGTATATATAGTGATTCAGTGTCCAAGATTCGATTCTGCCTAAAATATACTGATGTTGGTTCACGTTGTGGTAGGTTTTCAATAAAGCACACACTTTTTCCTATAGTCGATGGAGGCTTTCCATGTTAGGCCTAGTAGTGGTGCCCCAGACAAGCAGGCAGTAGTGCAGTCGCAAGTGAACAGTATTAAAATACAGCTGATGTCATAAATAATGAGGCAACAGTAAGCGAAACTTATTAAGCATACCAATACACTGTGCAATATTGCATTTAATATAGTGAACATGACAAGACCAACGAAGGTTATCATGAAACTGAACACCTAAAAATTTAATTTGTGTTACGTTTTCTAGCGGTCGCGACTCAAATGTCACATCATTATTAATATAAACAGGTCTGTTAACAGGGGTAAAAACAATGTAAGTTGGCTTGTATTGTTGGCTAATCCTCCACTATGGGTATGTGCCATTGTTATACAAAAGGTATAGACTCCTTAAGTGTATTTACATGTGGTGCCATACTCCTCTGTGCCTACCACCACCATTCTTTTCTTGACAAGTATCGTGCGTCACCTTCGTCCTCGTGCCATTGCTGTGCCGTGGTGCCAAACCGTGCATCTGTCCGACTTAGTGTTGGCGCAGAGCTTTTGGTGCTTTGGTCTTGCTACGAAAGTGCAGCTCAGTGAAAAACAAAGAAAATCTATAATTGTTTTGAAGCTCATTGAAACATCATTGCTTTTGCAGGTGTTTCACGGCGATGACTTCGAGATGCACACCCTCCAGACCAATGCCTGCCCATTCTGCAGAACGAAACTCGAGGATGGCGGTGCCTAAAAAGTTTGAATAGGAGCACTGTTGCTACTGGGCTGGGCTAGTGGACAAGGACCAGTGGACCAGGACCGGTCAAGTTCACGTGGTGGCTGAGCATTCATGGCATCTTGCTGCTGAGCCCAAGGTCGTGGTTTCTATTCCAAGTCACAGTGACCACATTGTGATCGTGGCAGGGTCCAAAGCTACTTCTGCATATAGCTGTAGATGCACAATTGAAGAAGCCCGGCTGATGGAAATCAATCTGGAGCCTATGATGTCTATTGTAGCACCTGTCGCCTTGGGGTGTTAAAACATGCAATCAGTTGCATGCTCAGCCCATCGATCAATTTTATCAGATAATCTATTTAAAATTCATGCAGTTTAAAACTGAACTTGTGTACTCAATTTGCACAAAAATCTTGAGCCTTAAGCAACTGAAAATTTAGAATTTAACAACTGTGCACTTATTTTTTAGTGTAATAATTTTTGCGTTTATCTCCTCCTACTAACAAAGTTTGTGATCTGCTAAATGTGTTTCCTAGGATGATGTGTATTTATTTATTTATTTATTTATTTATTTATTTATTTATTTATGGCAACTGCAACAGCAAAGGTATTTTACTTATCTTTGTTAATAGTGTTAAACTACAGAACATTTTATTTTCGTGTGCCTGATGTTTCTTTTGTGATGGGGCAAATGCAAAATGTTCTGGTGAACTTACCTCGTAGGAGGAACGAGAAAAATCACTCAAAACATTCTCGCCTGCCTCTGCTTGATGACCCACAGTCTTGTGCATTCCACAGCTGTCACTTTTGTACCCATGCTGTTAGCAATTGATGCTGCAGACTTGCAGAGTAAACTTGACTGCTGTGTACTATCCTGTGTTGTCTCATCGGCTTTTGTTAAACATACAGTCGAGGTTCCAGAAAGTGGCCTAAACCATCTTTATTTGTGTGATTGGCACATAACTTGCAGGAGTCAGTACAGGGTCTGAGAAGAAAGAAAGAGACGGCCAAAATAGGCTCAAGGCATACACTACAGTTGACAACTATACGTGCGAAAATTGCACACAACTTTACTGAGTATTCACAGAGACCTCATAAATGCTTAGTCACTAACAGCTTCGCAGCAAAACGCAGCATTAAAAAAACAGTTGTTACCTATAACAGTGGTCACGTAAACACTGCTGCATAGAATTTAAAGTAAAATAGAACAGGGCATGGTGTTGCTTGTCAGTATAACAAATGGTGTTCTGTACAGCGGCTCACACACAAGTTGAACCTGTGTCCACCTTGCCATGTCCCATGCTGACAGGTGAATAACAGTCTGACACTGTGAGTGGAACATCGCACTATAAGGCTCTTGGGCAGTCAGAACTTCCATCGCTTTGAGGACTGACAGTAAAGGTTCACATTGAATCAACCTAGATAATTACATTACCCTTGTAGAAATATCACAAGATTTAAGAAACGAATTAGTTGCACAGAAAATTGCAACTGAAGGGAACAATGAAGCGAGAGAAAGCATGGTGTCATTCATTATTAATGTCTTTAAATTGTCAATTTTTAAATATTAAGACAATATGTACAGTGCTCTCGTTCTACTTGAGCAAGCCAGTTGGTGTGCTGTGTGCCTGAGTCTTTTCTTTCATATTCACATGATTTATTCAGTTTTTTTCTTCTGATTTCAAGTAAAATGAGTACATTGCACGTCCCAGATAATGTGCATTATGGTTGTCACTAATGACACACCCTGTCACTACTACTGTGTGAAATTTTGGATGTATTATATGTGAAGTTAACTAGAGCTCTAGGCTCTGTAAAACGGCACTGTGATAACCCTCATTCCTCCTCACATGTTGCCTTTTGGAATAAACGTGGCTTTTCCTGAAAAAAAAAAAAGCTAATGTCATATGCATGTCATTTTGTCCTCGCATATCCTGACTGCAAAGTGTGCATGCGGAACCAAAAGCAAGTGCATCAAATTTGTTTATAATACCACTAAGTATAGCAGCACATGGCCTTGCAGATATGTAAGGTCACCTGCACATGGACACATTATGCATTTTTTAGTTTGCTACATTGCACATCAGTGATGCTAACCCTTTCCGTGCCATCGTCCAGGAATTTTATTTCGTCTAATGAACGCCATGACAAATGGCAGTAATTTTGTCATTTTTATGTAGCCTCGCATAGGCTGTTTGTCTGGCAATGCCTATCTGCAGCTCAATAGCATGAAAAGCTGACAGCAGCAGATAACAGAAAATTAAAAATGAAGTGCCAATATTGCAATAATGAACACTGTTCACAATGAATAAATTGGACATTTTCAGTAGTTTTCTAAAATTGAAAAAAAAAATATATGTGGCATGAAAAGGGTTAAAGGGAAGCTCTGTCACTTGTAAGAAAACTCAATTTCTATAAAAATGCAGCAAAACTTTTACACAGCAAGAAAGAAGTGACATCAATATGGAAGATGAACCATGCAGCCCAGAAGGCTGCTTCTCATGACAGCGGTGATGACACCACTGACAGTGGTGTCAGTGGATGACAATGGAGTGCCAGCAACAATATCTTTGGACGAAGTGTTCAGATGTGACAAGCCCTAAAAAGTCATGTGTTGTAAAAGACTTCTCTGCAGATGCAATTGAACAGAAGGATTGTTTTGAATGCTTACAGTAATAGCTGTGTGTTACTTGAACTTTTCAGTGGCAATAGGAGTTCTGAGCACTTTCTTTAACGACATCTGTGAAACACATAGGCAATAATGCTGCTTGTCCCGTGCTGATGTCACAAACAGCAAGCATAGCCCGACCGTTTGAAATAATCTGTTTGAAAAAATGTTTGTCAGAAGGGCAGACACCAGTTTTCAAAATTAAAGCACTAAAAAGCTAGATGACTGTCAGTCATGCTGTTTGATGCACATTAGTATTAAACTGCCAAGGAAAACGTATGATACAGGTTTTGTTGAGATCCTTAACCTTGAGAAAGTGTCATAGTTTTACTTGAGAGGAAGATTTAGCTCTGGTCGAATTCTGACCCTGCCTATTCAAATGCATGTAAAACGCAGGAACACTTTTCTGAGATAACTGCTCGGGCAATTTTAATAAAGCTTGTTGCATTTATAAGAGAAAGTTGGACTGTTGAAAGGGGAATTTTGACTCAGTTCCTGAATTATTACTACAAAAATTGCCACAAATAGGTAAGTGAAAGAAATATAAGCACAAAGTTTACAAATCTGTAACTGTTCATCAAGAACAGATATCATGCTTCTGTAAACTGCATCTGCTAGAACATCCAAAGTGGACAAATTTGATATATTAATTTATACCTTACGTGAATTTGTTGCAATGTTTACAAGGGTTTTGCACAAAAGCTACTCATGCGTTAGTGGTGTACTTAAGAGCCATGTATAATATATCAAACTTGTCCCCTTTATGCATACTATTAGTTTCAATTTACAGAACTGTGATATGTTTCATTGGTGAGTTAGAGTTGTAAACTTAATAGTTTTGTTTTCTGCTTCCAACAGTCGTTACATTTTAACTTTTTCTTCTAAATGCAAAAAACCTCATCAAATGCAATGCATTGGCTGCCTAGAAAAGCAGTTTCTCCTTTCCCACATATTTAGATAGGGGTGCCCGAGCCAAAGCTTCCAAGTGAACATGCTCCCCCCTAACTCCTCGTCACACCTATTTAAACAAAAGACAACCTTCAACGCATCAGTGTGGTTATAGTATTGCTACGTGTTCACATTCTTGCTAGTAGCTGTAGTGAGTAGCCCAAGTTGCAGGACTGCAATCTAGCATTAAGATAAAAGGCACAGCTAGCCACTGGAGCTGCCGTTTTTTTTTCCCCTTCTTTCTCCTTATAAGTCCAACCTCGATACGACGATCACGGATATACCAAATTACCATATAAAGTTACTATGTTTGTAAGGAGTGTTTGATGTGACAAAGATATTCTTATGTCGAATTCAACTTCGTTATAACGAGGTATGAGTTATATGTCGAACATGTTAAAGCTTCACCTACTGACTAACATGGTCATGGTACACGCATTGTGCCTACTGTTGTGGAAAATGAAGTGCAGTTGAGAGCATAAAATGCTGCTGCGAGTGCCTAACTGTGAGAATTATCACTTTTAACAGCTTAATTATGCAACTTGTTAGTGAACTCTAAGCACTACATGGCACTTGTAGGAATCAAACGCATCACCAAGTCACTGAAAGTAGACACTGTGTTTGCTCATTATATGCTGTCTACAATATGACAGGGCAAGCATTCATGGTAAAAAAAAAAAACTTTCTTAAACAACAAGGTATTTTCCTAGATAAATAGATGTCTTTACAACAGGGAATAATCTTCAGTATCACTTGGGAGTACATTGCAAACTCTCATTTGACTTTGCCTATAATGACCGTGTGACTGAAGCTGTAGCCTCCTGTATATCTTTTAATGACTGGTTATAGTGATGCCACAACAAGCGGTCATTTAGAGGACGCCCACATTTTCAGAAGTTACATCTTACGAGGGCGTGGTTAGAATCACATCGACTGCATTTAACGCATGCAATGCAGAAGCAGAGGAGTGGCGACAGCGCACATCAAAAGTTGTCCATGCTCTAACAACAACAGGGTTCTATTTGTGTGAACATGGGACCGCCGCAGCGGGCCATCGGTGGGGTCCACAGAGTTTCGTACAAAAAGATTGTATGAAACACAGGTAGTTCCCACGCATTTTGGGGCGACTGGACAGGCATTGTAAAAACAACAGGTGGTTGTGACGCCTCCACCCTGGCTCTGGTGGTGGTTCTGCAACACTGCCTAATCAACACATGCAAGTGTCACCTACTGCTAGCCGCAAGCACAAACTGCACGTTTCCACTTGAAGCTTAGTAATATACAGTTTTAGATTAGGGGGACGCAAGCATTTGGGGCCTCCTATACTAAAGCTCTCTAACGACACTACAGCCATCGGCTTTCATCATGGCCACAGTAACGCTGGGGGGAAAAAGAAAGAAATGGAAGCTGATTCAACCTCTTGTTGAAGTCGACAAAAGACATGTCTCCCTGGGCGAGTTGGGTGTGACAATGGGGTGTACAAACCGTATAATTCGGTCTACCTTGGTCAACAATTCCTTCTGCATGGCAACGCGAAGGCATGCAGCAAGCGCGGGTCTCATGTATCATGCCGCTCCGTCCTATACACTGAAATGCCTCCCCCACGAGCAGGACGTAGCGCTCCTCCATGTTCTGAAGGTGGAGTCACTGTGCACGGCACTCTATCGTGTCACGTGAGGAAAGAGAACATCAGACTTCTCACCCTCTCTTCGTTCATAACGTGATCAAGCGTGTGCTAGCAGCTGGTCGAGTTGAGGGGAGGTGAACACGCGGTAAGGTGATCCACGAAGGGAGCTTCAGACTAAAAACACACTACATAGCCGATACATAAAGAAACTTGGAGGACACTTAAGCTTCGCCTTTAAAGGGACCCAAACCACTTTTTACCGAAGTGGAGAAGGACATTTGAAGTGAAGATATGTTATTTCATAAATACTTTGTAGCAAAAAGTACTTCAATGCGTTCAGCAGAAGCGGAGTTCTTGGCAATCAAACACAGCCTCCGCTGTGCTCCTGTTCCTTCTTCAATGCCTTGCACTGCAAAGGCTACAGTGCAGTGGGGCAAACCCAAGACACTCCGCCTTCTAAATGTCATCGTGGGGTGCAGTTCATATTTCATGTGGGATGTTAACGTAGATGCCACAACTCCAGATTTGGTGCCTACAACATGCTAAACCTAAGCCAAACGTGCTTCTCCTCAGCGAGCCGTAGTGTGCTTAGCCAGTGGACTCGTGGCGGCAGCCCATGGAGGCCGCGATATCTACGCTACGTAGCAGACCGCAGCTACCAATAGCAGTCACGTATGGGAATCCGCTTTATCACAAAAACGTCCAGAAGAGAATGAGGAGCAGGTTTCTGTTGAAGAGAGAGTGTTTGAAAGAAAAGTGACTTCGTGCTCCACTTGCGTCTCCACGCACGATGTACGACTGCAAAACTTGGCTGAGATGTTCACAGCAGCGTATGCTACCCATGGAGTATGTTACTTCACCAAGGCCGAGGAGTCGTTCAGGGCCCCTTTAATTTAAGACTGGAACTCGATAGCATTCAAAGATCCCTGACTGTGTCTCACGCTTCCAGGCAACTGCAGCTTACGTAATCTTAATGTTTACAGGGAAACGCTGGTGGCGAACGCTATGCACAAAGGCGAGTTTCCTGGTAGAAACGCGGTCTCTTGCGTGGGTTGATTCCGGAGGTATGCACAGCCTCACCAAAATAATCACATCATTTTCATGTTTCTGTTATTGTTTCGTGCCTTTAATATTTACCTAACTCTGAGAAAATTTAACATAGAAGGCATACGCTGTCGGTGTTTTGTTTCATAACATTTTTTGGGGCTGTCATTCTCAAAATTACGAGAAATAACTTCATCAAGAATATAAGACAAAGTATGAGTAACTTTACCGATTGAATAGTATGACAGCATAACCCCGCATATACCGCATGTCATATAACAAGGTGTGGCATATAAACATACCTAAATATATACAGAAATTTACGCTCACGGACAACTTCGCCGACGCCGACACCGGATTTTCTGCAACATGTGGCCCTTAACGCAATAGTGTTATAAAGTGACAGCAACTCGATGAGAAATGCGTTGTCTTCAAAACTGTAGCATTTAATACACATATACTAAAGGGAGAACTGCTTTTGTATTCATTCACCTATCACAGGAACGATGGGAAGTACGAATTTCAGATTGGCCTTTGTGAGCTCACGTAGCACATACTTGTCAACCCTCTCGAAAGTCGTAAAAGTGAGCCCAAATTGTTAACCTTATAGAAAATTTGCGCTAAGAAATGAGCGAAGAACCGAACTTAGCCGACACTTAATTGCACTTGCCATCATGCCCGCTCTAGTTGCGATGCGTGGTGAAAAAGCGCTTGCAGATCACGTAGACTTTACGCGCCCATAGTTTGGAAACACAAACCGCTGGGTTTACAAAAGAATGTGAAAAGGCAGTGGCGTATAGCCATGGTGGCACGCCGGCCACGAGCCCCTGCACGCCCCAACCTCCTGAGAGAGATGGAGGGATGTAAGGAAGGCGGGGATGTTAACCAGTCAAGAATCCCGTTGGCTACCCTACGCAAGAGGGAAGGGATAAGGGGAAGAGAGAGGGCATAGAGACATGCACGGACAGTACTTGAGTCAAAACTATTCATGCAAACCAGACGTTCTCAGAAAGCACAAAAGTGCCTTCACTGCCTTCTGAGCCGATGCTCAATTTCTGTATTATTATGGTGCCTGTCCAGCGCCCTTCTCCCTCCCCCCCCCCTTCTTGTTCCCGATAAAGCGGGTACCCCCGAAATAAATTTCTGGCTACGCCACTGGCTAAAAGCATACAAAAGAAAGAAAAATAAGGTATACACGGTTTTGTACTGTGTAGAAAAGATCGCAAGCAGGGCGTGGCGCCTGGGGTGCTCAAAGGTGCGTTTGCGTACCCAAAGTTTTCTTTGGCTGCGGGGACTCAAACTTTCCAGTAGCTCCACATATCACCCTAGGTTTAGGCTTTAGGAACTTGCTCTCAACCGCTAATCGGCCATTCTCTCCCATATCGGGCCATTCTGCACAATGCTAGGTGAGACACAAGGTGGCACACAACAGATGTAAGACACGACGCATCACTCGGAGCACAGCGCTGGCTACGCAGGAAGTGGTGCACATCTCTCACTGAGTCCGCGGCCATCACGGGGGATACGTCAGCGGCACTTTGCTGGAAGATGCCAGGGTGGCCAATAGGAAGAGGAGCAGCAGCGGCCCCGCGGAGGCGTGGCCTCGCAGAGGGGGCGGGGCCGCATTGCAGCCGTCGTTGTTGCACGTCAAGATGCATCCGCGCAGAATGTCGTCCTCGTACCGGAAGACGCCGCAAGAATTGTCCATGGTCTCCAGGGAGCAGATCCTAATCACCATCTCGATGTTGGTGTCCACTGAGGCAGCGCCGGGGAAAGAGAGGACACAGCGGGCATTAGAACGGGCACGCACGTGGTACAGTCACGTGCAAGTTTGTGGGTCCGTGTTTGTCTGTGTTTCCTGAGGTACCATCTTCGTTCGCGCTTTAAACTTATTAGTTTGTGGCTCCCCAGCCATTCTGCTTCGCACAAAGTTTAATTGCTTCGGCGCGTGTGTGATTGACACAGGTGCTATTCTGGCATGGAGGAAATAAAATTTGGGAGAGCAAATCGCGCAACACGATTGACGCCATAACATATGGGACCAACATGTGATCGTCGCGTTAGAGCGCGCGGTAACTTTTAGCGATACCTTCAGGCTGAGCTACGGCAGCACATCTCTGATGGCTAGAAGCACAGCGCAGCCGTAGAAGTGCGTATCGATTAAAAACTACCGGGGAACCTAACTTCAATACGCTTTGTCTCAGAGGTCACGTGTTGGGCTTATAATGCGAGGGAAAAAGCGAGGAGAATGACCGCGGAGAGTTCGCTTGCCAAGGCTGGCTGCGTGACATGATATGCTCCCTCCTAGTTTATTTAATTCATCCATGTATTCTGTGTACTGTCGAATTGCACAATGTTGGCGTTATGAGCCAATCAGAGAGGGCATAGCTTTAGTGAACCAATCAGGAAAAAGACGAAGATGGCGGCACTTGGAGATGTCCAGAACGGTCCAGAATGGCATTCCAGGATAGATACTTGGGCTAGTTGGTCCGGCCTTAGTAATGGTAAATCAGTGCGAAAGACGTGGACGAAAGGACCTAAGGCAGACCTAAGCGCACCTGTGCATGTCTGAAGTTTTCTTTTCGTCTCATGTCTTTCGTGTTGCTTTACCATTCCTAATAGCGCGCATGATTCTTTTGCAAACGCGACATCAGCCCACATTGGCAGAGCAGCTGTGTCACCTTTAAAAGGCGGGCATCGCACAGAACACAACATTCCCGGACGTGGACGAATTTTTCCTCAACTGTGCAGCTTTTCTTTCGGTTCCCTTTGTAGCACTTAGCTACGTTTGGGCGGATGTCTGATTTTCCCTTTATTAATTACTCCTCTCCACCTCGCGGGTTTCCGCAGAACTATTACGTCAAACTCTTGCCTTTGCTTCTGAGTTGTGGATAAATTCGACTTCGCCTGCCATCTGCTAGCCGCCTGGTTAGCTCAGATGGTAGTGCGGCTGCCCCCGAAAGGCGATGGTCCCGGGTTCGCGTCCCGGACCAGGACGAATTTATCTTCAACTGCGAAGCTTTTCTTTCGAGGAACCCGTATGGGTCCCCTTTGTAGCACTTAGCTACGTTTGGGTGGATGTCTGATTTTCCCTTTATTAACATAATTACACAGAGAAGAAACGACAGTGTCAACCGGATGCCAAGTGGACACTCCACGAAGGAGCCCAATGCAGGCGAACGTGACCTGGACTCTTCACTCAACCAGAAATTCTGAATGGTCACACATCACGAAGTCCTATACTCATGAGCGCAGTGGCCACGTGGGGTACGTTGGTGTGTGGTAGCACAGCTAAATTGATAAGCGTAATGCTGCCACACCGGTATACATAGTCGGTGTGTGTTACCCTAAACGGCTTGGACACCACTCGGCATTTGCAGATGCGCAAGAATCGCGTGACAGATTTAAGGGGCCGGAAGTACCCTCGAGTCAGCGCGACGGCGGCACCGTTCCGTAGTGACGCGTGATAAAATTAATATAGTACTTGTTTCAGGGGGTGGTACCCTCGTGCAGAAATAACGGACCCTCTAGTTCTGACCTCATGCAGTTTTCATCAAGATGTCGTTTCTACTTGAGGATGTACTTCAGACGTCTGAATATGACCTAATTCGTAGCAACTGCTCCGTCAAGCGATGTCTCATCGTGGTTCGAAAGATGCTGGGAGGCTGACTGTACGAACCGTGGCAGAAGGGGAAGAATCCTTCAGCACTTGGCGTTCCCACCATGCCTCGCAGGTATACATATAGCCTATAGGGTGCCCCATCTAACTCAAAACAAAAGACACGATTGTAAGACCTACGGTGTTCACTTGACGGAACGCCGACGACCAAACACCATACGTCTTATAATTGTATCTGTACCGTGTCTTTCCTCTTATCTTCTTTTTTTCGTTGAACAGCTTAGCTAATGTTAACTGGGAAACCTGTAGACCGAGCAAAGTACTGCTGACCTGTAGACCAAGGAAAGTACTGCTTTGATTCGGTGATCTGGGGCCCCCTAACACAAGGCTATCCCAAATTTTTCTTCTCCAATTCGGCAATCGGTCAAAAAAATTTGCGGGCCACACCCACTGTGCCTGTCTGTCACGCGGCGTCACGAGAACCGCGAAAACGCCCCATCTGATATTGCACACTGATTATGCATAATTAGATCGAAAGTAAGAAAAATAATTCGTCGTTTGACCCATTTCTATCGGTAAGACGTTTTCGGGCTGCGCCCACTTCGCCTGTCTGTCACGCGACGTCAGGAAACCGCGAAACCTCACCGCGTCAAAGTGACGTGTAAGCGTTAAAGACACATTAATATGCCGAACAAAATCGAACTTTTTTTCTGAATAGCCGGAGACTGCCCCGTTCCGAAAGGAATAGAGGACGGCTGCCCGCCGATCGCTCTGGCAGGCTACTCGGAGCTGCCAGGGAGTATGTATTTATTTCCGTAAAATAAAACAATTTGTGTGGCAGTATAGCGTTATCGAGACCTCTCGGCGCTTATACGCATCGCTCTTCCAACTCTACTTTGCTCGTGAATCGTTTTAGCTGCATTTTTAACCTTCGGTTGCACGCCGCCGTAATTTTCGACCAGCCACCGCAAGCTAAGTAAAGGGAAGCGGACCAACCGCAGACGCCGGCACCACCATCGTCACCCGCTTTTCTACTTTCACTGTGGTGCCTGGGCCCCATCGAAATTCTCTCCACTTGAGCGTACTCTTCTCTTGTCATCCGAGCAGATTTAAAAAACTGCTCAATGTAGGCAATGCTGTTCGCCTAGAAACAAAAAAGTCACATTCTATATATTTGATAGGGCTTTTCAAGTAACGCTATAGGTCACCGCCGGGTGCTTGCGTCGGTGGTTAGATAAATTTGACGCCAGGAGATTGGAATAGTTTTACTTTATAAGGCCCCTGTAGTGTGGCATTGCCGTAATGCGTCATAAATACGCCGATTCTCGCCAGGTTTAAAGAGACACTAAAGGGAAACAATAAATCAGTTTAGACTAATAAAGCATTGTTTGAGAAACCTGCAGGCAGTCATTTCAAGAAAATAGTTTGAATATTAGATGAGAAAATGAAGGTCCAAGAATCAGTATTTGAATTTCGCGCCGAAACGCCAGCGCCGGTACGTCAGCGTGACGTCAGGGATTCCAAAGTTTGTTTTCGCATTTGGGCCGCGTTGGCTGAATAAAGGTTCCCGAAACTTGGCATGTTTAATATTTGGTTCCTTTAGAACATAATGTAGTCAATCTGTACCGGTATATATAATTAGTAGGCCCTAGAAGATGCCATCAAAATCCAAGACGTCACAGCCCCCAGGTGCGGGAACTCATGTAGGCGTCGCCACCCGCATTTCGTTCTTGCGCTTTTTCTGGCTTACCAAACGTCTTATCGTTGTAAGAGTGGTGTTTTTGGTGTTGTAGAACGGTGATTTACTGATGCAGAAGAAATCAATTTTCACTTTAGTGTCCCTTTAAATCAATAGCTGCGCAGACTTGCAGAGGAGAGAGCAGTGGCTATCAAACCTTTCTTGATGACGTTGAGGTCCCGCTTCCCGTTTTCCCGCTCGTCGCACAATACCGCCGACTCCACTGGTATACCGCTGCATGCAGGCGTCGTCGGTTGATCACTACAGGTTCCCTTCGAGACGTCGACGCGCGTTTGGACTGTGCTGTTAAATGGCTTCGACGCGACCAGGTGATCGTTGCCTGTAATTTCTTTTTGTTGTTTGATCGCTTGCTGTGCACGCCATAAAACCCTGTCGAATCGGGATATAAAGCTTTAATTTAAATTCAGCGGCCTCTTTGAAGCTTAGCTGACCTTTGTCCTGCCTCCCGCGTCGCGATATTAAACAAGCTTCGACACCAACTTGTCCAACAGTTAGTGTTCCTGTGGACGCTCGCTCGTCTACTACACATGGTAAAGCCGCCAGGTGGAACTGCCACAACAGGAGACGGAGGGGTTGCGTCGTGCTAGTTAAGCACGAATTTCTTCTGCGAGATAAGCAGTCGACACTGCACGACCCTCGCTCCTGCCAATCCGGCAATGCGCGCATGTCCTCCTTCAACTGCCCTTCCCGTTGATCGCTGGCGCCACCTACGTCGGCACCAGCGTCTGCGAGAACGGTTTTGGCGCCCGCTCTAAGCATGTCCCTGTGTGCGTGCGTAGCTCGCTGAAAGTCGCGAAAGCCGGCTTTGCCACAACAGGAAGGTTAGTGGGGAAAAGCCCACTTCACTCACTCTATAGGTATAGTAACCTGTATATAGGTGTTGAGGGCTCAGCACGCCTGAAACCGACAGCGTCACCGCTGCTGCGGTTAGCAACATATCCACCACTGTATTCCCTCGATTCCGGGGCCGGCTCTCGACCAATCGCACTATCTGGGCGTTGACTTAACCTCGATCTTGCTGAGCTTAACTAAGAAGGTTGAATGCCTCAATGTGCGTTGTATACGATGCCGACGTCGCATGCCGAGCCCAGATCAGAGGAACTGGTAAGCGGGTTGCATAGATGCAACTATCGTAGCGGGAGACGAACGAAAATATACAGCGAGAGACGCGCACGTAGCGCGCTGTCGTCCCGTGCGCCTGCGTTTGCGAGTTTCGAGCTGCGAACGCTCCCAAAAGCTGATGACTGCAGCGCCCTGTATAGTGTGACGCGTCGAATAAATGGTAACGGTGATGGAGCGAGCACGCATGAAGTAGCGCACCTTTTTCGTCCGTAAAATTCCGATCTCCACGTTCTATACTCGCATGTATTTCCACCATGTCCACTGTTCGCGCGCGCCTGCACCAAACCTACCGTGTGTCCCAGCTAATGTGAGCCAAACTGTTCAACGAAAAAAAAAAGTGAAAAAGCACGGTGCAAGATTAAATGATAAAACCTGCGGTTTTCAGTGGTCAGCGTTCTGGCAACATCTTTTTTTTTTTTTCGATTAACGAATTCGTCATTTAGGCCTCTTCGTCATTCGGTTTCTTCGTCATCATTCGTCATTTTGGATTCATGCCAAGTTTACCTAATTAATTCTCATGAACTTATTCAAAATAATTCGATTCGTTTCATTCTTTCTATCTATAATATAACAGCAAGCATAAGCACTACGAAAACTAACCTTAACTTACCGCCATTGGCTTCTCGCCGAAAAATATCCTGACTAGCTCTGTTTCATAAATTATACTATCACCCTGTGCTACGAAATGATTTAATTACGCCACCAACCTATGTCTCCCATCGCATCGACCATTCCGTCAAAGTAGGGTTTGTATCGTGTCACACCAAAAGTTATTTTCAGTCATTTCTTCCGCGAACATCCCGGGAATGGAACCACCTTCCTCCAGACATCGTTACTATTACAGATATCAATGCCTTTAAACTAGCACTAGCTAATATTGTATAAGCAGCAGCTATTTTGTATTCGTCAAACATTATTACTGTTTAGTTCCTAACCTGACATAATGTTCCTTTCACTTGTACCTCAGCTAACACTGTATAATATCAGCAATGGTTATTTCTTCTTTTTTATTGTAACATACTGCATTCCTTTAACCTTTTGAAACTGTTCATACCACTCCCCTCTGCTATGCCCCCTGGCCTTGAGGGTAATACAAATAAATAAATAAATAAATAAATAAATAAATCGCTTTCGATGCAGGGCTTTTCAACGGTTAATTGATTACTCGACAATTTTGCCGGGCACATTTAAAAAGGTTGAAACACAGGTACCTGCTTTTGCGGGGCCCTATCTTAACATTTGAGAGGTGGAAAGAAGCTTAAACCGCAAGTGTACAAACGTTTGACGAAGGATAATCTTTAACTTGTTAAACACTAAATATAGTTGGCACTAGTGGCTTTGTAAAAGATAAACAATATATGTAATAAAATGGCACTTAGTGCAGAATTAAATAAGATACAAACCTAATCTAACCTAGTGACACTGGTGAATCCCTGTACAAGAAATAACTAAAAATGGCAAAAGTGAGAGGTGAAGACATCGATAAAGACAATCGTCTTGCGGTATACATTTAATCGATTAACCCTACATCGTAGGTTTAAAGCCGTATCTTACACCGCGCTTTTACAGCGAAGCTGTTAAGGGCTACTTTACCCGCTATGTGTCCGCGTGTAGAAAAAAAAAAACGTCGAAGACAGTAGAATGCCGGGTCGACCCGCGGCGGAGGTGACGCAGGCGTTAAGCACTCTCCATATGTGGGCCGATCCCGAAAGTTGTGCAATGCCCGGCTGACTCGCGGCGGAGGTTCAGTTCGCCATTAAGGGGCCCACATAGACAGCTTCGCTGGTCATCTTCTTCACAGAGTGGAAGGGCACTGAGTTTTTTTTTATAGTTTGTTTCGTTGAACATCATGGCTGACGTTAGCTGGGGCACCATATGTATATACCGGGTATACAGTGGGGCCCACCGTGAGGAAAGGCTGATCAGCCAGATCTTTGCTCTCCTGGTAGACTGAATCTCGTATGCTGCGTAGCTTGCGTTATTTTTTTATGCAGATGAGCAGTTTCAGCGAGTAAACGGCATCACCTGCTGCCTCTTCTTGGCGCAGAGCTGCTTGAAATAAACCGTACCAATGGAGCCAAGTCGCTTCGCAGTACCTGTGAAACGCAGGCATGTGCTCTCCTAGAGTAACCGAATCGTTCCAGATTAAATGTGCTGCGTGTCGGCAGAACCCTGAAATGATCGAATGGAGGCACTTGACTTACGCCTTTAACCTTCCTTTACGAGAGCAGCTGGCAAATCGAATAAAAAGAGGCACCCAGTTATCGAGCATAGCTTAGTTTTAAGTTAGCTATACCTCGCAATACTGTCAGCTGCTTCTATCAGAGCACTTAATGAAGACAAATCTAATGCATTAGTTTGTCCGCTTTAGATTACTCTTAGTGCGTTAAGAAGAAGCTTTAGCTCGGGTGCTCCTATATAAATTTACATACATGTAAAAGGAGAATTCGATTTTCTCGACAACCACTGCACCAAATTTGCAAGGTTTGTTGCATTTTTAAAAGAAAAACTTACGATCTAGTGACTGCTGGTTTCGAATGTCTGATTTAGGTCGTAAAATTTTATTAAAAATTTGCAAAAATCAAAAATGTTCAGAAAACGAAACTATCAAGTTTACAACTCTGTAACTCTTCCATGGAAAATGATATCACAATTATCTGAATTGCATCTAACAATACATCTAAAGTGGACAAAATTGATATGTTACACATGAATCTAAAAAAAAAATTAGTAATATGAAAATACAGCTTTTGCAGAGCCCTTGTACACAAAGCAGCAATTTCACGTAAGATAAAAAATGACATATCGAATTTGTCCGCTTTCAATGATGTAATGGGTCCTGTTTACAAAACCAGCTTTTTTTGATGCAGAGTTATTAATTTGTAAACATTCTGCTTCATTTTTTTTCTAACTTGAATTTCTGAAAATCTTTTTAACGAAATTCAGGCCCTAAATCGAAATTCCGCTTCCAACAGTCATTAGAATTTAGGTTTCTGTCTGAAATGCAACAAATTTCATTAAATTTGGTCGAGGGGTTATCTCAGAAAAACGTTTTTGCGTTTTACATGTATTTGAATAGGCCGCGTCGAAGTTGGGTCCGAGCTAAAGCTTCCTCTTAACAAAACTTTTCTTTTAATCAGGGCGAAGTTTTATAAGACGGCAGGCACTTGTAAAGAAAAAAACAAAAACGTCGTGCAATCGAGAAGCGATCCCATTACTTCTGTATGTGTCGCCCTCCCTGCTTCATTCGGCGGTGGTGCTTCCCCAAAGGAGAAAATATTTTTCAGCTGCTGCGAACAGCGAAACTCTCTCATACATGTCATTCAACTCATGCCGCCATATAATTGAACTCATGTCATATATATGTCGCCCTCCCTGCTTCATTCGGCGGTGGTCCTTCCCCAAAGGAGAAAACATTTTTCAGCTGCTCCGAACAGCGAAACTCTCTCATATAGATAATTCAACTCATCTCGCTAAGACGATTTGCGTGCAGTCCATCTGGGTTCCTCACACACGCGAGTATTCGCACTGCGCGGGAAATCGAGGAGCTGTCCACTCACTGGTGGTGCCGACCACCTTGACGCAGAAGTGGGCCGGGAATCGTCCCACGTGACCGTCCTTGGGCACGGTGCAGTCGATCACGTATCGCGCATGCGCCGGGTGGAACGGGTCGTGGCAGTTCGGGTTGGTGCCGTTCACGCTGCTGCACGTGTAGCAGTTGATGGCCGACGCTGCACGGGGCAAGAAGGAGCGGCAAGGGATCAGCAGTGGTCGCCGACGGCATGGCCACAGACCATATAGTCAAAAGAGAAGCAGATTTCTGCTAGGAAAGTAAGCAGAAATAAGTATATTAATTGTGCTGGCAAAATATGTATCTCTCTATTCTACCCCCCCCCCCCCTCTCTATCTCTCCATATTTTCCCCTTTTTCTTTAAGCTGAATGAGCCTTTCATTCGGCTTTAGTTCGGTTGCGCCTGCATTAGCATATAGCCCCCAATGGGCCCTCGGCAGTTTATTTTCTCTTAGGACTCAGGCGTCACTTTCAGCCTGACAAAGGTGTGGAGACGAGAACTTGAACACGGGGTCTTGACAGCAGGTGTTCTGTGTACCTCTATTCCACGCCGCGCTGGAGTTTGCTCCAGCGTGGATTATTCCACGCTGGAGTTTGCTGGGAGAGGCCTTCGCCCTGGCAGTCGATAAAAAGAATATAAACAAATAAACCGATGATGAAAAGCAAGTAGACGATCGAGCGTTTTCGCATTTCGCCTCCACTGCGGCAATGCGGTCGCCGCCGTACAGGAATCGAACCCGCTATCTCGTTCGTGTCCAGCAGCAGACGCTGGTTTTGCATAGTGAACACCCATCGGTTTCACCCGTTCAACCTGGTTGACCTACCCGACAGACGGCCGGCGCTATCGAAATGCAAAATAAAAGCCGCTCGTTCATCATGCAGACCGACCCATATCTGGATCGAACATCTTCCGCCAACCCCTTTCGCTGCGCCGCCGGCCCGATCTCTCTGCCTTCCGTCCGCACCATTAATCATCGCAGCGGGGCCGCGCGGCATATGAGGTCGGGCGGAGGCGCCCGTGAGAGCAACAAACAAAGCGGCGGAGAGAAAGCGGGCAAAGCGCACAAGCGCCGTCGTAATCGTTGCACGACTCGTGTGTACACCTGGCTGCCACACCGCCGCTGGCATGTTACAGTACAGCGGCGGTGTCACAATAGCGAGCGTTGTAACCTCCACCCCTCCTTCCACCCCCCCGCGCGTCTGTACAGCACTGTGTGCTGCGCGAAGGGGCGTGATTCGGTGCGGTCGTTTGTGACGCATCCTTGCAAGACTGGCTCCGGCTCTCGCCTGTCAGCCGCTCATCTCCAAGGTGAATATGTGAGACGGGGCTGTGTCGGTGGTCGCATTTAGTACAACAAAAAATTTGGAGGACGCTTGAGCTTCGCCTCTAAGAGTGAAACGCGACTGCGTTCAAAGACCCTTACTGCTTTTTATGCTTCCCGGCAACTGCAGCTTATGTAACCGTAACGTTTGCCGGGAAACGCTGGCTGCGAACGCTATGCACGAAGGCAAGCTTTCTGGTAGAAACGCGGCCTCTTGCGTGGGTCGATCTCCTGCCATAGTTTCGCACTTTCAATATTTCATTCTGAGAAGAGCTAGCATAAAGGACATGCGCTGTCGGTATTTTTTCCCCATTACATTTGTTTGTGGGCTGCCGTTCTCAAAATTCCGAGGAATAACTTCGTAAAGAATGAAAGACAAGATGAGAGCAACTTTGGTGGTAGAGAAGTGGTTGGCTGTGCGTGGTTCTGAACTTGGTTCGATGATCTTTCGCCTTTTCAGATTCGCCGGACGCAGGACGCCGGATTTCCCGCGACACGGGCTCTTAACGCTGTGGCACATCGGTGCATGCGCGCGCGTTTCGTTTCGCCGGTGACGTCGGAGGTGCCCAGACATGATTTCCCTCGGTGCTGCGAGCACCCAAACACGCGTTCGTCCTAGTTTTCTTGAACTACGACGGAAGCGCGAAGCCTTCGTACGTTTTCCCGTTCGTCTGCCAAAACGTGTTTGTGATGTACGGCGGCGGAAGGACAGAAACAACGCAATCATTATGACAAAGTATATACCAACTTATGTAATTATTTTTTCAGTCTCAATAATTTTTAATATTTGGGGTTTTACGTGCCAAAACCACTTTCTGATTATGAGGCACGCCGTAGTGGAGGACTCCGGAAATTTTGACCACCTGGGGTTCTTTAACGTGCACCTAAATCTAAGCACACGGGTGTTTTCGCTTTTCGCCCCCATCGAAATGCGGCCGCCGCGGCCGGGATTCGATCCCGCGACCTCGTGCTCAGCAGCCCAACACCATAGCCACTCAGCAACCACGGCGGGTTCTTTCAGTCTCAAAACCAGCGCAGAATGGAACCACTTTCCTGCATACATCGCTGTCATTATCGACACTAACTTCAGAAGTGCCATTGAAGATTACTTATTTTGTTAACGTGTATTTTCACAAATTGTATTATTGCACACTAGTATATGTATTAACCACTCCTTTCTGTAATGCCCTCGGGCTCTGAAAGTACTTGTAATATATATATATATATATATATATATATATATATATATATCATAAGAAGCCAACAAACAAAGAGACAACAACGACGACATAGAGGAAATTGCTTCTGCTTAATAATTGAATTAAAGAAATTATAACTAAATGTAAATGAAAGTGGATGACAAAAACAACTGCCCGCAGCTAGGATAGGAACCCACGCCTTCGCATTACGCATACACTTACCTTTCCATTTATGATTTTTTAAATTCAGTTAATAAGTGCAAGTTTTTTCCCCTATGTTGTTCTTAGTGTCTCTGTTTGTTGGCTTCTTATGATATATATATCTCGTTCATATATATATATATATATATATATATATATATATATATATATATATATATATATATATATATATATATATAACAAAAGGAAAACGACTATACTGAGCTAATTTGAACTTACTGCTGCGCAACAGCCTAAATTAGAAAAAGAATTGATATTTGACCTTCATTTTCTCTTGTCATAACAAACTTCTCATCGCAAAATTGAAGAAAACAGAGTTACGAAAGAATACTTTATTTCATTAAACTTTTGTTTCCCTTTAGGCTACACATGCATACATGACGCTTATTTAGGGCCTACCAAGAGGCAATACAAAGGGGGGGGGGGGGTGGAAGAACGGATGAGATGATAGCAAGAAAAGAAAAAAAAACAAACAGTCGAGGCAAATACTCGGCGAGCACACACACGTACGTACGCACAAACACGCGTTGCGCATGCTCACAAAGACACACGTCACGAGTTGCAGCGCTTGCGTCATTTAACGATAAACGGTATGAGCAGCGCAGCGAACGACCCACATGAGAAGGCAGAAAAAAACAATAACCCACACCATGCCGGTCGCTACGCGCACAGGGCGGGAAACAATAATGGTGACGTGAAAGAGGCGGAGTTCGCGTTAACTCCGACCTCTGCGCTGAGGGGCCTCTATAACCTATCGGCGAACTTCGCTCAATGACTCCGTGTTCGTCGACCTCATACCGGGCACTGCCGTAACGACACAAGGGAGGCGATCGATCGCGATTTGGTGATTCCCATAACGGACCCTGTTGTTTGTGCGCAAACGACGCGCCTCGAATCAACAACCCCCGCAGATGCGTCACGATCATCTGTTGGCGACCTCGTCACGAGCGTATTGTCGCAGTCTCTTTTAATATTCGCCTTCTATTAAAGAGAATAGCTTTCTTTGGCTCTTTCGGCTAGTTTGGCAGTTGGCCGATGATTGGACTCGGCAAGGAAAACGTCGGTCGGTCGGTCGGTTGGTTGGTTGGTTGGTTGGTTGGTTGGTTGGTTGGTTGGTTGGTTGGTTGGTTGGTTGGACGTTGGTTCGACGAAAAAGAAATTGTTGGGTCAAATGGCACCGGGTTCATGCGCACAGTAGCGTATACATGCACGTAGAAAAAGTGACTATCTGTAAAGTTAGTTGAGGCAAAGGGAGAGAGAGAAAAAGAAAAACCACTGGTGTACAAAATCGCATCGGAGCGCACAGCCGCCCGGCGTGCTCACCGGGCCCGGCCGAGCTGGTTGGTCCCGGGAGTCCACGCGGAACAGAAAAACTCATCGTTGTGCGTTCGCGGGTGCATGACGCGGTTTTGAGCTTGTTAGCTTGGCAGCCCATGTGGCGTGGTATAAATTTGGCGTGGCCGGTGTGTTCTAGTCGGGGCTGTTATATCTTAACACGATTTGCATTCTTTGGGACCGTCCAGCTTGCGCTATATCTTTGCGTATATGCAAACTCTTTCGCAATAACTTGGGCAATACAACAATATAGCAGAATGGGTATGTCCCACTGTGACACAGGAGGTACAGAATCCCTAAAGGTTGCTTGATACGTGTCGTACTTTTCTGTGCACGCACATGTCATCGCCAATTTGTACGCTTCTCCGTTAGCTGTAAATCATTTAACCCGCTTCACTTAGGCTTCGCTTCGCATAGATGCCAATATGGGCGTTGGAGCTGCATGATTTTTTTTCACGTTTCATTATCGTAACAAAAGGCACGGGAATAGACGAAATTCTTATTGGCTGCTTTGGCTAACTTTGTATCTGGCACTTCGTTTGTGATGTGGCCCTATAGTCTCTTTTGCCCCTATCGGAACCGATGGAACGAACTATGTCTGCATATGCTACAATTCCGCGATCTCATTAGCGCGTTTGTCTGTGTCCGAAGAAAAAGCTGCTGATGTTTGCGAAATGTCTCAGGTGAAGTCCCTGCAGATGCAGACAGCTACAGCAGCGAGGCGACTAGTAATCTGTCACTGTCATGTGAGGGGGAAAGAAATAAAAATTGCGGTAACGAGAGGAAAAGTATGCGGAGATCTCCGTAGATTCGGAAAGCGATGACAAGGTCATCATCATCATAAGCCTGTCACTATTTACCTTGCATGCAGGACGAAGGCATTTCATAGCTATCTCCAATTACCCAGGTGTCTTGCGCTATAGCTGATCCCAAGTTAATGCGCCCGCAAATTTCTCAATTTCATCAGCCCACCAAATTTTCTGCCGCCCTCGACTGCGCTTCCCTTACCTTGGTACTCATTCTGTAACTCTAATGGTTCACCGGTAACCTGTCCTACACATTATGTGGCCTGCCCAGCTCCATTCGTTTTCTCCTAGTGTCAAGTAGAATATCGGGTATACCCTATTTGATGTCTGATCCACAACGTTATTTTCCTGTCTCTTAACGTTACGCATAACATTCTTCGTTCTATTGCTCTTTGCGCGGTCCTTGTTCTCGAGCTTCTTTGTAAACGTCCAAGTTTCTCCCTGTTTGCAGGGACAACATGGCCACAATTAGTACATGACCGGGGTAGTTGGAGAAGTATGGGACAGGCCTTTGCCCTACAGTGGGCGTAACCAGGCTGATGATGATGATGATCAGGTTGATGATGATGAAGTTTCTTCCCAACCGGTAGAATGCAATGATTGTTAAGAGGAAGCTTTAGCTCGGGTGCTCCTATTTAAACACATGTAAAAGGAGAATTTGTTTTTCTCAGCAACCACTGCGCCAAATTTAACAAGGCTTGCTGCATTTGAAAGAAAAACTTAAAATCTAATGGCTGTTGGCTTCGAATATGTTATTTAGGTCGTAACTTTTTTATTAACAAGTGTCAAAAATCGACAATGTTCAGAAAACGAAACTATCAAGTTTACAACTCTAACTCAACAACGAAAAATGATATCACAATTCTGTGAATTGCATCAAATGGTAAATCTAAAGCGGACAAAATTGGTATGTACGTTACACATGAATCTGAAAAAAATTAATATTAATATACAGCTTTTGCAGAACGCTTGTATTTAACGTAACAAATTCACGTAAGATATAAAATGACACATCGGATTTGTCCGCTTTCAATGATCTAATGGGTGTTTTTTACAGAACTGCGATATCTTCTTGACGCAGAGCTATTCATTTGTAAACTTCGTGCTTCTATTTGTTTTTTTTTTCATATTTTGGAATTGTTGAAAACATTTTTAACAGAACTCAAGCCCTAAATCGAAATTCCGCTTCCAACAGTGACTAAAATTTAGGTTTCTCTCTTAAATGCAACAAATTTCATTAAAATCGGTGCAGGCGTTATCCCAGAAAAAACGTTCTTGCGTTTTACATGTATTTGAATAGGCCGCGTCGGAGTTGGGCCCGAGCTAAAGCTTTCTCTTAACGATAAGGTACTCCTTCGCAATCAGAATGATGCAGGATAGGCTTGAAAAATCAGGACATAGCTCTTGCGATGGATACGGGGCTCTACATCCCGCCGTCTCCATACACGTGGAGACGCTTCCCTTAGGGCCGATTTCGCTCGAGCCGCCCGTCGCCGCAAGCCGCACCGCACGCTTGCGGTCGCGCGAAATATTGCACGTATCCAGCACTTGTGCACAAATTACCATTTACACTCTGTGTGCAGTGTATACCTTAGATACTGTAAACCGAAATTTGTGCACAAGTGTTTGATACGTGCAATATTTCGTGCGACCGGACGCGTGCGGTGGGGCTTGCGGCGATGGGCGGCTCGAGCGTAAATCGGCCCTTACTATTGGCCCGGGATGCGAGCCGGAATGCATGAGGCGTGCTTCGCGGAGTATTAGAGGCAGGGGGGGGGGGGGGGGGGCTCTGTAGTTAATCTTGGGGAGGTATGCTTGGAAACACGCCAAATATGCCGCGTCGGATGAGAATGATGAAAAATAAAATGATATGCGCCGAGCATGTCACAGACATACACAACATGCATAAACACCAACAAAACACTCAACAAAGTGTATAATTGAGGTATATCATGTCTCTGGGAGAGTGCGTAAGAGATTTCGTTGCGCAGGATGCATAGACAGCGTTTAGTCTGTGGGCCAAGATTGTCTTATCTTAAGGGATGACACTCTTCGATAATGAATAATGAGAGAGGCGTTGAGAGCTTGTGATAGCTACAATACGAGGGGACGAGCCACTGACATTAATTATATGGGCTCGTATTTGTGGCCTCACGATAAGAACGAAGATGGTGGAACCACACGATCGACAAGGCGCCTACCTGCAACTATAGAGAATTTATTGAAGAAGCTTAAGGTATACAGTATACATACAAAACATATTGAATTTATGAATGGCAACCAAATAACGCGATTATCCAGCTTGCTGCAATATTAGGTCAGGCCTTGCAAGCTCTGAAAAGCTGTGCGAGACAGCGTTAAGGGGAGGGGGGGGGGTCAGTTCCGGCAGAACCTATCTGACGATGACTGTGCACGTTAATGCGGTTAGCATTCAAGCAATTTAGCGACACGTCGTATTGCTGACACCTTTACTTACGATATGTACTTGGAGAAGTAGACTAAGAATGTTGATCGCATTAATACGATGATTTATCGGCATCGCCTTCGACATGGGGCGGGGACAAGTAGTCACATAGCCTGCTTGAGCTAATCAAGTTATCCGTACATGCTTATCAAGCTAATATTTTACCTACCTCTCCTTCAACTTTCCTCCCTTAAAACCTTTATATCTACCTTGTATAGTCACCTATGCTTGTAACGGGTGCCGGTCTTATCAATTTCTTCCCCACTCTTTTTCCACCAATACCCTAAACGTATCTGCTTATCTCGACTACTGGCCGGTTAATGCTCCCACCCGCTTTAAATTCCAGCGCTTTGCAAGGTATAGGACTTTTCTACGGGCCTCGCTGCGTGAATACCGACACGTGTGTTTATCTTTCTCCGGCGGCCGCTTTTCACCGGCTAACAAATGTTAAACGTTATCGCTCGTCGCAAGGCGCCCGCCTGCACGCATCAAGACGTTCTCTTTCCTCGTAGCCGATCCTATCTGTTCTCCGAGTTGTCGGCCGAGCATTTTTTAATCAGATTACATTCCAGACGCGAATGCGTTGTGCATTCTAGCACTTGTGCGAGCACCAGCGATAACGCTGGAACGTTCGACGAGTCAAGCATAAATGGCCGACGCGTCTGAACCGCAGATCAGATACGACGATCTACGAGCGTGCTCGCCGCTATCATCCTACTGAGTGCTAAATACGTGTTTTGCTGGGCACAGGTTCGCCCTATAAACAATTAGTTTCGGGACATAATTGCGCTGCGCCACTGTGGTATACAGTTCACCGTCACTACAGCGTCATAATATCGCATTCCGTTAGGGCGTGCTGAGTTGAATTTGGCTGGACTCTGCAAGGAGCGATTCCCAGCAGTTGCTCAGCTGCCTGCTGCTCAACCGTAGCAGTGCTTCGTGCCGGAGTGTTCGCCGACACAACCAGCTTGTCCAAGGAGCTGAAATCGTTCTGGGAACTTGAGAGCATTGGAATTATCGACTCTTGTGCCCAAACGAACGAAGAAAGATGTCATGAGCACATTTTCGACATCGGTAGAGAAAATGGACAAGCGCTATGAGGTAGCACTGCCTTGGAAACCCCTGAACACGCAACTCGCCGACAACAAAGCTGTTGCAAAAAAGCGCTTGACTAACCTCACGAAGAAGTTAATGAAAGATGAGACGATACTGATCAAGTATGACGAGGCTATCCGTGAGTACCTGGAACAAGGGTTCGCAAAACGACTTCCATCGCAAGAAACCAATAACGATGTAAGCAGATTGAACATGCCTCAACATGCCCCATCAACATGCCTGCATGCCTCATCGTGCAGTTTTTAGACCTGACAGCCTTTGGTACAAGATTAGAGTTGTATTTGGTGCATCTTCTCACGGTGCAGGTTGTTATATCTCTGAACGAAGCCCTAGAACCAGGACCGAACTTGAATCCAGATTTGCTTAAGGTGTTGCTGAACTTCAGAATTCACCGTATTGGATTAAGTGCAGACAATGAAAAAGCACTTCTGCAAATTTCAGTGCAACCGGCGGATCGCGATGCCCTCCAATTTCTCGGGTATGGACATCTTCCAACCAGAGCCTCTTATTGAGGTCTGGAGAATGACACGTGTCCCTTTTGGCGTGACAAGTAGTCCATTCCTCCTCGCAGCCACCGTGCATCACCATCTGTCCACGACAGAAGATTATCCAGTAATATGAAAAACCATCAGCGAGAGCCTTTAAGTGGACGACCTCATAACAGGAGCGAACACAGTGCAGGAGGCCTCATATTCCTACTGAGGGGCACTAGATGTCATGAATCGAGCAAGCATGACACTGCGCAAGTGGAACTCAAATTCTAAGAAGCTGCAACAGCTGTTCAACGACGAAGGAAACGGATGCGCCCTTGGCTACGTGGAATGTCCAACAAGTGTCTCACGGGTCATCGGACTCATACAGAGATAATCTGGCATTTTCCATGGAGGCTATCTTAGATATCCTAGACCGAAACCTCAACACAAAACAGTTCATCCTTCAGGCATCGGCGAGTACATATGATCCATTTAGACTCATTTCTCCTGTCACTGTGACAACCACGGTGATGTTCCAAACACTGTGGGAATTGGGTATTGAGTGGGACGACCCCTCTTCCTGAAGAAGTCAAAGCAGCTTGGACGCAGTGGCACACCCAACTACACCTTTTAACGGTCGTAACAGTGCCAAGAGGACATGGTAGCTTACCCAACGATAGCTGGAAGGATGTACACATCTTCCTAAATGCCAGCCCCAAAGCTTGCGGTGCGGTTGTATATTTGCGCATTTCCGGGGTCAAGGAAGCAAAGGGTACTCTGGTCCTGTCAAAGTCCCGAGTAGCACCAATTAAGAGAATTTCTCTTCCAAGACTGGAATTGATGGGCATGGTGATAGGTGCTCGACTGAGGGAATATTTGGTGCGGTCACTGAGCCTTCCAAAAGCCAAATTGATTCATCTATCGCGCTGCACTGAGTGCGAGGTCCCGCACAACAACGGAAACCTTGTCGCCAACAGAATGGTGGAAATTTGGCGTCGAAAGGATCCACACATCTGAAACCACTGTTCTGGGATCGAAAATCCCGCCGACCTTTTGACAAGGGGAGTCACACCTCAGGCACTCAAGTAGAGCTCACTTTGGTGGATTGGACCTCCTTGGCTTTTGCAGCCATCTGCTTGCTGGCCAAGGCATGAAGGCATCGCTGACATGACCATCGCAGAGGAGGAAAGAAGAACACTTCGCGTTCACAACGTGACTGTAAAGGAATCTGTTTTGCCTCTGCAAAAATGTAGCTCCCTCTCGAGACTGGTTCGAGTGACAGCCTGAGTTTTACGACACGAGGGCCAGAAATACGAGGGACCTATTATGACAGAGGAAGTTCAAAAGGCACATACTTGTCTGATTATTCAAGTACAATTCGAGGCCTTCCAAGAGGAACTCCAGTGTCTTCGCCGCTCGACACGCATGCCAAGCGATTCCCCGATACGTGATCTCAACGTCATCTACGACGACGATGGAGCGCTGAGAGCGGGAGGAAGGCTCCATGCAGCCGAGTTGTCCGACAACGTGAAGCGTCGAATTATCCTACCGTCGAGACATGCCTTCACAAAGCTAACGATCAGCGCAAGCCACTGCCGTCCCCTGCATGCCGGCGCACTGAAGACTCTTACCGAACTGAGGGAACTGTACTGGATCGTGCGGGGGAAGGCAAATGGTAAAAAAGGTGCTTAAGAAATGTGCGACTTGCAAACCGTCTTAACAGCCGAACTGCCACTGAGCCAATCGCTCCTCTGCCTCGTGAGAGGGTGACACAAGCTCCACCCTTTGATGTTACCGGCGTAGATTTTGCTGGCCCACTGAACACAAAGGATCAAGGAAATAACCGTAAGCCTTACATCGTTATTTTCACGTGTGCAGTGACTAGGCCAATGCACCTTGAATTGGTGGCCGACATGTCCACCTCAAACCTCCTGATAGCGTTTCGAAGATTTATCTCGAGAAGAGTTTGTCGAGTGATCTTTTCTGACAACGCCAGGGCATTCCAGCGCGCTTCTAAGGATCTAAGGCGACTATGGACAACAATAAGAGGAGAAGAAATTCACAACTTCACAAGCCACCGGATCCGCTGGAAATTTATAGCTGAGGAAGCTGCTTAGTGGGGTGGATTCTGGGAAAGAATGGTTCGGTCCTTGAAAACATCATTGAAGGAGGTCTTGGGAAACAGCTCCTGCAACTTCGAGGCGCTCACGGCAATCCTAACTGAAATCGAAGCTGTCAACTCTAGACCCTTGACCTACGTCTACACGGAGGCGAGCGCACCCAAACCTCTAGCACCATCGCACTTTCTACAGGGAAAGCGACTGACCATGCACTCTTCCTGACAGTAGTTCCGCTACAGAGGTGGCTCAGCCCCCTGGTCAACTCACTCGTCGCTGGCACTACCGGCAAAGGATGGTCGACCAATTTTGGCGTCGCTGGTAAAAGGAGTATCTGACGAGTCTCCGATCAGCACATTTCGCTATGCCAAATTCGTCAAATGCACTGAAGAAAGGAACTCTCGTTTTAGTCCGTGAACACTATCTACCGAGGCAACTCTCTAAAATTGGACAAGTGGCAGAGGTGCTTCTCGGACGAGATGGAAGAATCAGAGCCTTGCATAGTGCGCATGCCTGATGGAGCCACATTAAGAAGACCGATTCAACTGTTGTACCTCATGGAATACATGGAACAATGACCTGAAGCTCATGCCGGGGGGAGTATGAAGAAACTGCCAACTTTAGCCTCACTCTTTTCGTCAAAGGGCAACCCCGTACTCCTCCGAACTCGCTCGGCAACGGGCACCACTATCGAAATAAAGTGTAGTTGTCCACCTCAAACGAAGCAGTCGGTTCTTCTTTGACCCGCCATAATTTCCTCATGTGCTATTCAATTTTGGTGGAGGAATGTGAGGTAGCGCCGGGTGTCAGCCGGTTGACGTGTCACGACAGGTTCCTTTTTTCGTGGAAGGGGCCTGGACGACGAGGGGGGGGGGGAGGCGATTACCTGCTCCTCTGGAGGTCAGTGAACTCTTATGGTCAGTGAGCACTCTTATGGTTTGGTTCCCCCGCCAAACGATCAGATATATAGTGAGAAGATTTTCCAGTTCCCCCTGCCAATTCACAGACGCCCGTTCACTTCGTCGAGTTGAAAACCGATGCACTCAAAAAAGTTCACAACACGCACTCACACCGCGGCTGATGATGCGCGTCTCATGTCTACGCAGCCAATATCAATTTTCGAAACCCGTACAGTTACGCTGCTCCGAAAGGCTACACAGTGGTTCTACGACGGCGTCCTATCAACTGGCGTCACGTAAGTTTCACGGAGAACGAGTTCCAGTTTCCAGCGTCCGTCCGTGTCCAACGCCTTTTCCTTGTGTGCACGTCGTTTTGAGTTTCGCTGGTACCCGCTTTTTCAAGTTCGTCGTGCACCAACTGGCTCAAGAACTTGCGCTAATGCGTCTCCAAATCGTTCCGCAGCACGTGACGGCAACACATTCAAGCGCCGCCGCGCCAATTCGCACAAGAGAGAGAGGAGGAAAGGCTCGCCGGACGGCGTTCCCTCCTTGCTCGACGAAAAGGTCTGCAGAACCTTTTCACGGCCATCCGGTGAGCGCCGCCATGTTTGATCACGTGATGACGCGTCCATTGCTGACCTCAGCTGTGTTCTATTAGCCCCGAGAACGAACGCGAGCGGCGCTGCGAGCGCCGCTCACATGACGTCAGGGCACGGACTCGCGCCTGTCGTCTGCTACAGTTCGGGCGTTGTCCGGGCGCTTTCTGCGGAGTTTTCGTTTGTTCACCCTCCTTCTCTCTGCTTGTATACTTATGGTGGTCGTCTCAAATATATTTTTACGACATCTTCTTTTGCGAACATTTATTCAAAGAGCTAATTTCTTAGACAACAATGCAGCTCTCGAAGGCAACGCTACAGTGCCAGCCGAAGCGACGCAGACCAGCCCATTGGGGGTTTTTCATACGCGGATAGACAATCGCAAAAGCATAGCCTATAGGAATCCAGTTATCAAACCATACCTGCCGCGGTGCAACAAGTATGTCACAAAGCTGGCTATATATGACTTCTACAGCAGTTACATTGATTTTAATCCGCTAAAACAGGTTTGCTCACGACGAATAGTTCATGGCATAATATCGAATTTTTGCATTTCCTCACAGAAATGCTCGGCAGTAGCACGGGGACTTAACTAATACTGGAGCTTAGATTCTACACGCCTCACTTGCTTCTTTAACTGCTTGTCAACATTAGGCGGTTCTTCACGTGTTTATTTTTTTAAGCGGCGGAAATTTGAAGTAAAGTTAATGAAGGCTTACAGCTATTTACAGAGTACAAATAGGAATGTACCAATATATATCCCCCTTTCCGTGCTACACGTTCAACTCACCTCTTTAGAGCGCGTTTGTTAATGATTAATAATGTATGTTATGTTCCTCTTTTTTTTTTGTCTATGTTACCAAGTGTATATCATTTATTTATTTCAATGCCGCCGTGTGTTTTGCATTGTTATTGTGGAAATATTTCACTGTTCCTTCATATATTGTATAACTGCTATGTTTTATGGCCACTATGTAAATGTAATTTATATAGCGCTTGACGTGTTACCCCATGCAGCCATATTGTACCTAAGGGGGTGAGGTTACCTCAAGCCGCGTCTGTGCGGCTTTTTTCCATCATCCACCTCCATTTACCACTCCTCTGTACATGTGTGTGTGTAAATGGAAATTAATAAATCAAATCAAATCAAACTCACTTGAGAAATTTACTGGTGCTTGTTGCTTGAGGAATACACATGACGAATCTGTTTGGCGAACTGACACAGGCTGCTCGGCCCAATTTTTTTAGTGAAGTATGCCTGCTGGACCGCATAGCTGCAGCCAGAAAGAAGTCGAAGCGTCAATGACTAGTAGTATGGGACATATTGAAGATATCGAAATTCCCTCGTTCGAGGGTCAGCAATCAAATGAAAGTATATGCAAGGCTTGTGGTGCTTTCTTTATGAATGTTTGCGATTGGATTGGAGCAAACTTAATTTAGCCTGCAAGGTTCTCTTTTATATACCGACGAAGCGAATAGTTATCCGTTTGTATAAATAAATAACGCTGGATCGAGACATGGTGAGACAGAAGCTGCTTGAATTTTCCTTTTGTAGGCAATCTAAGCTGCGGTGTAGTAGCTCGAGAATACTTTAGCCATTCCAGTTGGCGCTGTAAAAAAATGCTTTATGGTTTTAATTCGAAGTTGTAGTGAACTGATGGGTTTCGCGAACATAGCGTGCCTCGCCATACGGACAGTCGATTGCTACCGTTACGTGATCAGGGGTGTGCCATATTGTCGATAAAGGCTACTGAGGGCCAATATGAAATATTTCATCACTTTCAATTGAGTGGCTCTCGATCTTAACAATAAAACTTTTCTCTCAGGTGATTGCTACTATACGTGTTTGTGAATTAACTATGTAAATGTCGTCATGACGCGCCGTCGTGTTAGCAGCCATGAGCAATTCGTTTTTTGGAGGCCTGTTTCAGAGGGGGATGAAAGTAGCAGCAAACTTTTTCATAAGAAATGCGCGCCTAACTATTTTTTTACGCATTAATGAAAGGCCATATTTGAATAGAACAACACAACAGAGTAATAGGAATCATGATGACAGCTTCGCTGGGCAGTGTCTTTCTAACATCGGATAACATGTTGACGCCAATTACCAAATTTTTCTTCCACGTAAAATGCAATGCCTCTCATAGCTAAATACTAAAGGAATGTGAAGTGTTTAGCGAAGCATCATACACAACTTCGCGCGTTGAATTTGCAGATATTCGTTTTTTAGTCAAAATTTACCGATAGACGCGGCGCATATATGCACTGCTAAACCTAGTAGACCCCTTTAACGCTACTTAGCTTGCGATATCTAAGCCGCAAAGTTTCTCGACTCACACGCTTTTGAAGAAGAAACTGTGGTTAAGGTATGGCAGCTGAAAGAAGCCGACGTATTCTTCAATACGTACGGCTCGAGCCACCCATACCCCAAGCATACACGAAGGGAACGAGCGCGCGCGGCAGCCGAGCGAGCCGGAGCGAGCGGAGTCCTGGCCATGACGTCACTCGCGAGAGGGCGCCACTCCTAATTCTCGCCGCTAATAGGTTGCCTCCGTGTTTACAATGGATGTGCCACGATGCCCTTGGCGGCTCAGCAAACCTCTGTTTCGGCGGATATCGTAGACGCGCTGATTGGGTGAACGACACGAAGCTTTGGTCACAGCTTTAGAGGACATGTAAGCGCTTTTGGTGTTAGCGAATACGGTGATTGTGCTTTAAGTGGGACTAGAAATGTATTCGAAGCTGTCCAAGCTTTTCGCTTATAAATTAAATCGGGGGCGGTATTCTGTAAAAGTCCACCTAGTGGACTGTTTATTTCTGCCGCAGCTGATTGGCTAGGGCTTCTCGTCTCCTCCTCGCTCGTACAGCTGCATCCAATCAGCAGCGGCCGAAATGGACAGTCCACTAGGTGGACTCTTACAGAATACCCCCCCGGGATAAGCGTGTTTCGCTCTTTATTTGACAAACACTTTGAAGCAGCGGTTTGTGCTCTTTTTGACAAGTAAGGTTCCCTGGCGTGGTCATTGTACGATTGTTTATTTTCTGCCTAATGGCTCACGAGTGTGCTTAGCTGCGGTAGATTTGTTGTTGGAGAGCACAAGGCTTGGAATGTAGATGTTCCGCACTTTGGTAATAACTTGTAGCAAGGACGTATTATCGATAGTCACTCGCTTACTCTGTAGAGCGTCACGAAAGGTTCAGCTTCGAACATTTGTGTGCTGTCGGTGTAGGCGCCGTCACCGCATTGATTCAAGTATGCGCCCGTTCACTTATTCTTGATACGTGGGCGATAGAGTTGGCGTAAGCTTGCGTGTGAGTTGAGGTGGATGCGTGCGTGAATAACTTGCGAGAAACTAACTATAGGCCACGAAACGACGCTACTCCCTTTGTCACCGTGTAACGAACGGTATACCCACTGTTGCCGCCGTTCCGGGGTTGAAGTCATTTCCTTGGAGGTTACCGATAGAACGGCGGATGAGTCGATCTTTTTTTAATCCTCGAGGAAAGCCACGCAACGGGAAAGGCCGGCAACACAGGCTCTCCTTATGTAACAGCGTTCCGTGAACTTGGCCACACAGATTGATTGCACTTGCTAATATGCCAGTCACTATGTTCGCAGCAAACTGTACAGCATACGTCTTCACTCCATCGCTTCCCGCTTTGCAGCATGATTGGAGCGCAGCGCGTTAGCTAACATCCAGTTGCGTTTCCGACAGGTGATCGCACAGAAGCAGGCCCGAAGTTCTGATGGTTTCGCATTCGCGCGATTTCACTGAGCAAAAAACGCCGTCTCCTTCTTCCGGAGCGAAATGCTTCGCGAAAAGGGTCCATGGTCGTCCTTTCCCTGGGGAGAAAATGCTTGGACCCCGGTCATGCCCCAACAAAGAATAAATCTCTCTACACGATTTTGTCATGGGCACTGACTCGATAAATTCTTTGGGAATGGTATTATAACGCAATTTTAATTTTCTCCGTGGTTACCCTGCTGACCTTTCTGCCTTCTTCTTGCTTCAATACAAATTTATCTTTGTTTATTTATCCATGCAATCAATGAACTCGCTGTGTTGGTGCTAGGTTATGTTAGTGTTTTTGTAAATTTATTATGTTTTTGTAATTTTTTGACCTATGGGACTTTCGGGTAGCCGGTCCTTTCTGGGGCCAAACTTCCCTGTTTCACATTTAATGAATAAAGCAAATAGAGGCAACAACGCCGCGCACGAGATCAGCCTGAACTATTTACCCACGTGAAGGGTATACCCGCAAGTCTAATTAACGCACTCGCCTTTGCTTCCTGTTTATCTCTCTCCGATTACTTCACGTTACCCAACCTAAGTCAACATTTGGCCTATACAGGGGGCCTGCTATAACCAGTTGACTGTATACATCCCTTGAGGTGAAATAAACTATTATTAGCAGTATCAGTAGTAGTAGTAGTAGTAGTTAGTAGCAGCAAGGCTCAGCATAAAACTAACTTGCACGGTACGAAATATTGCTCGGTAAGGCCGCAAGATGCTCACGTCTTTGCAAAATAATGGCTTCATCGCATATGCTGTTATAGGTGTATATAAAAGAAACAATGCGGTGTTTTAACAGTCGTTTCTCGAATCATTCTAAAATGTTTATAAATTTAGGCCGGTTGCAAGCGTGTCAGGGGTGTGAAAGTAGCCGCACAATGTACGGGTTGCTGTTACGTCGGTAAATACCAACAGCACGTCACGCCATCAAAGCCTTTGATGGTATGAAGTATATTAGCCATAATATGCAGTTGCGCTCATCACAACTGAAGAATGATAGTGGTGAAGTTTAGAACCGACAAGCTACAATGCTATTTCTGAACTAAACGTAACAGCGCAAACATATAAGACGAGCCACAAAAATACATAAGGTGACCCATCATATATACATAAGGTGACCCATCAACTCAAGAAAGTTGCTTGCAGGCATGGCGTACCTTTGGCAATTTCTGCGCCAAACAAGCTTTCAAAGCTATGTTCCCGCACCTGCGGAGAGAACAGAGGAGGATGCCAAATCCGGCATGATGCCTCATACGTGTCGTGCGCTGTCGGCGTGGTTTATGGCATTCCACTCTCTTGTGGTAAGACATACGTTGGCCAGACAGGGCGTTGCGTCAATGAGCGACTCAGGGAACATGTGCAAAAAGTAAACAAAAATGTAGATAAAGGAGCGCACCTGGTTGCGCATATAAACTCTTGCAGCAATTGTGAGGCGCGACTTGATCGGACAATTATCCTTGGAAAAAGCAAGAATGAACATGCGCGGCTTGCCTTAGAGGCCTATCACATAAAAAGACAAGGAAATAATTGCATTAGTGACACATCGTTGTCCCTGCACCAATCAGAATTTGATTTCATACGTTTGCGTATATGATAAGATGGCTGACGTCAGTAATGCATTCTGTGCGCCTGCGCGATTATGTGGCCTAGGTATATAAATGCATCGACGATGGAAAGAAAAAAGAAGTTGTTAGTCAGCGCCAGTGTGTGTCGTGTCTTTCTTTTTGTGGCTCGTCTTATATGTTTGCGCTGTCACGTTTAGTTCAGAAGTATGTACCAACTAGGCCCAAATGAAGTGTTGCTACAATGCTATTGCTCAGCGTAGCACCGGATACAGCAACATACCGCGGTCCCGTATTCACAAATCCTCTTACGTTACAATTCTTCGCATGGTAAAATTTCAGCCACTCCTGATGTTGGACATATCATTAGCGAAGGCGGCCGACCAATGGCAAAAAGCACTTGCTAACGAAAAGCTTTACGAGTTCGGCGCAAGATTACCAGCTGCAGACACCGCGGCGCGACACATAAAACCATAGTGTTGTCATACAGGGTGATCGTTTTTAAGCTTTTTGAAGTATTTAAAAAATCGCATGTGGCAGATAGCGTAATTTCTTCTCCTTGAGCTGGATTATTCGAAGAGGCGCACGTTGGTAGCACGAGAAATTGAAACACAATGCACGAGTAGACTAAAGTTTTGCCGTTAAGTATAGGGAGCATCGTCAACAACTTGAGCAATGCGCACGCCGGGAGGCGAAACTATTTTCTCACCAACTGACGAGCTACCGAATAAGCGCAAAAGTCAAGACGCGATCCACTTTCACATACGTTTCTGTATATTCGCTGCCGATGAGCGCAGGTTAACAGGTTACTCGCTTTAAAAAAAACCTCTAGACCCACCCTCGAACCGGGAACCTTAACTGTCTCGGACAGGAATCCGGGACCACGCGTTGCGCATGGAAAAGAAGATACGAAACCGCAAGAAAGCCGCTTACCTTGGCGCAGACAGAGGGCCAGGATCGCCAGCGATGCGACGGCGTTGATCCGATAAGCCATCGGCGGCGAAGGAGGAGTTTCGCGGAAGCTTCCGAACCCCACCAGGTTCAAACCTTGCGAACGCGATGAACGCTTGTGAAGCTTTTCTTCAATATTGTTGCGGGCACCAAGCCGCGCTTCTACCGTCTCCGCCGCTGCAGCTGCCGTCGCAGACGGCGACAACTCGGTGGGTCGTCGCCATGTTGCTGTACTGATTTTCTCTTTCCCCCTTTTCCGCGTCGTCCCTTTCCCACTCCGTCGCCATTTACGCTGTTTATTGGAAACAGGGAACCCCTGCGAGCTTAGGATAGGGACACTTTTCGTAGGCGGAGTCCCTACGATGGCGGCAGCCACGCTTTAGGGAAAGAGTATCGAAACGCGGAAGCAGAGTGTGGACAACGCGAGTTCTGCGGTCCAAAACCCTCGCGGGGGGGTATGGGATTTCTCGGCGGCGAAGAACAGGCCCCAGTTCCACGGCTTGCGCGGGCCGAGGAAATGAAATTATATTGAATTTAAGGCTTTCATTGATTGATGATTGGGTTTAAATGGCGCAAGGGCCAGTTCTGGCGAAAAAGCGCCAAATATTTAACGTTTTAACGTGCGACTGGGAAGGCCAAGCGTACGTTGGTGTGGTAGATACCAAATGCAAAATCAACGCAACGTGAGTCGGAACCTCGAATTTGCTTTGAAACGTAATGATAAATGATTGTACAGTCAAGGTTACCTTACGTATATGTCTTTCGAATAGACAACAACTGATATATGCTCGGTTTTTTTAACCAGTAATCCGTAATTTTTGTTTTTCACGTCGAGTTATTCCCACTCCATGTTGTAGGTAAAGTTTGTGAAGTTTGTACGAGTGCGGTGGTACACCAACGCAGTAGCTAGTGCTGCTGCTTATGAGCGAGGCTGGCAAGCCGACCCTCGAAGTGTACCAGGGCACGCCCGTACAACTTTCGCTGTCTTTAATGTATCAGTTGTCAGATTTACATACACCTGTGAAGGACTATTTTGTGAGTATTGTTATTGACATGGGCATATAAATTCATCAGCAGTCACGGCGTGCACATTTATGCACGTGATTTTTTTCTCAGTTCTGTCCAGTAGCGCCAAGAAACAGAGCTACTGGCGTTGAGCTGCGGGTCATTTTAACTTTCTTGCTTACCAAATACGATTCTATAGTCAACTTCAGGCTGCAGAATTTTGCTACACATGACCTTTTTACTAAAGGCACTAGTATTATGTTTGCCATGATGCTCGACACGCCGCGATCCCTTAGAAACAATGAAGGATTAGTTAATCGCTCTCTTTCATAATGCCTGCAACCAGTAATTAACTTGTTCGTGTGCTTTGAGCCAGTGATTCAAATCTAGTTGTGAAAAAAGAAAAATCGTGACATCGCTGATCATACACTAAACAGGAAAAATTCACTTACTCTGTGATTATACGATGACTTGTTAGAATATGCACAAAGGATCGTCCATTTCATCCGGACCTTCTTTCACTGGAGTCGGCAGCACCTTGAAGTAATGTATGAAACTGGCAGATATATTGACAATACATCGTTATTTGTGACTGAAGGTGCTAAGCTAGGAGACGTTAGCACGAAAAGCTGATGCCGACTATTCCTCTTCAAGGGCGCTATATAGACATTAAAGACATGGAAATATATTAAAGCTAAAGAATACATTATGAAATGACTCATATTACAAATGGCACGAACAGTGCAAGTGCACAAACTGTCATAAAGAAAGACTTGCACACAGCGTCTACATATGCTCGTGTAAAAAAAAACCGAGGACATTCAAGCACTTCGTGCGAGTTGTGAATGCGAAAGCACTAATGCCTAAATGAACGCCGCTCAGCGGTCCTTCCGGCTATGGACTCCTCGCGGGCAAGCGAGCGCGTTGAGACGCTTGGCGGGTTTTGATTTGACCTTACCAAGGCGCAGTCAGAACGCAGGCGAGAGCTTGCGCGGACAAGGAAAGCGCCGACAACGCGGGCTTCCGAGTGCGAGGGTGACGTGGCGTCGCGGCGATGCCCTCTCCCCTCAGGCAACACCTGGCGCACTGGCTGGAGCAGGCGTGCCCTTTCACGCACCCTGCTCCTTGCCCTTTCACCCGTCCTGCTCCGAGGAGGCGCGCTCACGTGCCGTGGCGTCGCAGCCAGTGGGAATTTGGGTACCGCTTCGCTGCTCCAAACGCCGGCTTTTTTCGCTCAATGAGTCATGTAACGCTTTCGCGTCAAAATTATGTTATGCGGTTTTGCGTGCCACGATATATGACTACGTGGCACGCCGTGTGTAGCGGGAGGCTCCAGATTACTTTTGACCCCCTGGAGTTTTTTTTAAGGTGCGCCCAATGCACGGTACACGGGTGTTTTTACATTGCACCCCAATCGATATGAGGCCGCCGCGGCCTGGATTCGATCCTGCGTCCTCAGTCCTAGCGGCAACTATATATATATATATATATATATCAGCGAATTCACGAGCGTACTGCATAATGTAAACGCACAAGTAAAAAGAAACACCCCTTGCGTTAGCGCCAAAATAATATAACAGTATCGAGATTTGTAATAGTACAATCGCAGAAAGGGTAACAGGGAAATGACTTAAAGAGCGGTATTTTGTGTAGCTTATTTTTTCAGTACGCGGAAATAATGTTGGTCCTTGTGGAAAAAAAAATTTGGACTTTATCTGTTTTTCTATTTTCTTTGCTAAGGTGTACACTAAAAGCCAGCTCTTTCCACGTGTCACTTCAGCTTGGCACAGAATGCCTTGGACCATGCAATTCATGACGCTCGCGCGTGCTTGAAGGCACGACTTAGGGCCTTTAATGAGCGGGACCGAGTGCGGCCCGGGCCCGCCAAAAGACGCTTCGGACGGCCCGGCCAGGCCCGCAGGCCGGGCCCGGGCTTTTGGGTCGGCCCGGGCTTGTGCAGTGCTCTACCCTATAGTAGGCAGCCTTCATATGCACACGCGTTCCAGCGCTGTTCTACAAGGTGGTGACGTCTCCAAAAGTACTGCTTCTATTTACGACGAAATTTGGCAGACTATTATTTTGGTTCTCAATTCGGCTTGCTTTTTTTAATCCGTTAGCATTCTTAGGATACCTCATGCACTTTCATGGGGGCTACCTGTTATGTATGTATGTATGTATGTATGTATGTATGTATGTATGTATGTATGTATGTATGTATGTATGTATGTATGTATGTATGTATGTATGTATGTATGTATGTATGTATGTATGTATGTATGTATGTATGTATGTATGTATGTATGTGTATGTATGTATGTATGTATGTATGTATGTATGTATGTATGTATGTATGTATGTATGTATGTATGTATGTATGTATGTATGTATGTATGTATGTATGTATGTATTTCCCGGCTGCCTGGGCCGCTGGGTAGTTCGTGGTCGAACGGTTAGCGTATCGGGCTGCTGTGCTGAAGTAACATGGTTCGAGACCAACCATGGGACCAACTTGGGTCAGTGAGTATACATGCCACTGTGTTCATACGTGCCGCTATTCAACGAACCTCTTTCACGCGGACATGGGTCACTGTGGATGTGGAACTGGGTAGGCCCCGCTGTTCGATGAAACTGCTTTACGCTGAATTGGAGCATTAGGTATGTTAGTCTATTTGATGCCAATCTGGGTCCCTGGATATGGCAGTAGCCGTGTGCTTCTCTGCAATGAACGTCTTTGACATCAACTTGGTTAACGAGGTATGTGCCACTGGCTATGCGCCGCTCTACCGTCAAGAAAAATATGTCTTAAATTTCTCCGATGCTGAGCGGAATCGAGCCTCCATCTCAAGGGTTCATCAAGAATAGCAACCCGACAGATTAGCAGACCGCGCCACAAATGCATGGGACATGTGAAGCTTTCAATGAACGCCTTTCACGCCAACGCTTTAGAGAGCTGCACCATGAATGCACTGAGTACGCTCTTCAATGAACCTCTCGCCAGCTTGGGTCACTGATTACGTGCCACTGAGCGTGCGGCAAGCGAGCGAACAATTCTCAGCGTTCGCAAGCACAGGCGCGCCGCGTTTCTCAACTGCTCGGCAGTGTCACTAGGTGGCGCACCGTGTCCAGAACGAAGCGCGAGAGAGGAGCCCGATGGTGTTCACGATAGCAGTTGTCGAAAGCCAGGCGCCAGAGTCCACCCCCTTATGCCACTGCTAAGAAGGAGCTAACCCATCGACTCTGAGACGTGACTATCTGGCATCCGCGAACCTCTGGTGCAAAGTAGTCGCCTTGAAGGGGTGGGGCACTTCGGTGAATGATTCCCTTTATTCGGAGGGAAATTTCTAGTTGGCAAAAGAAAACGATTTTTCAACGGCCAATTTCCTTAACTCTTCTTTGCATACCTCAAGTTTCTTTTTTACCAGAGAGGAGCCCGGTTGCCGCATGACGCGTTTCATCGCGCTCGCGCGCCATGCATTTCGGAGGCCACGTGCAGGCCTAACGAAAGCGGCGCCTCCTGGCGTCGACTGTTCTTAGGGACGGCAATTCACAATTGCTTTCGACGGTGGCAATAGGTTATGTTGTTCTAACGCATTATCGTCGACAGTCATCGTGAGATGGCTCCCACAGCTTTCGTTTTCTTCGACGTCAGACTGGCGCAGCTGCGCAGTACGTCTTCCGTTTCCTTCCCCGCTCCCCTTTCCTTTAGCGGGGATAAACAACAATTGCAAACCACGAATAGAGATTCCTTTCATGCTCGGTCTGTACTGCTCCGGCCAGCATGCCGCGGCTATATATGGTAGAGCACTCTATGTCATAGACCGAAATGAAAGCCCGGGCCCGGAGAGGCCCGCGGGCCGTCCGACGCGTTTTTCGGCGGGCCCAGGCATGGCCTGGGCATGAAGCCGCGTAAAGTAAGTTCTGTTTGCTTTTGGCACCGCATACGAGTGTTCCCGCAAGAACCAGGGGAGTAACAAGTGTGCGCAACCTTTCCTCTCACAATCTTGATTATGCAGAACCAAGCCTTCTGAACCGAGGCCTCAGCTTCAACACAAGCGCGTTACCGGATGCAGCTAAGATGACCTGTACCGTCGAACAAGCAGTGCGCTTGGTTGACTCAAAGAAACAAGAGCAGGCATGAGTTCGGGCCATCGGTGTTCTCTCCAAGAAGTTCTGCTAAGGGAAACCCGTTGACACTACCACAAAGACAGGCCTTGATACAGGTTGAAGGAGAACGAAAAGGTAGCTATACTCCCTGCGGATAAAGGGAATACAACCGTTGTTCTCGACCACACTGGCTACGTTTCAGGACCTGCTGCAGGACGATGAAACCTATACATTGACACAAGCGAAACAAGCGAAACAAGCGATACAAGCGATGAAACCTATACAAGCGAAACGGACAACCGCAAGGTTAAGGGCATTTTCGGCGACTATCGTGATATCTTCTTGGCGGAACTCGGCTTCTATGAGCAAGGGTCCTCGAGCAAGCCTGCAATTGAAATGAGCCATTCACAAGTGTTGTATAGCGATCGAGATCCCTTCTTTATGCCCTTTGCGCGACAGTATCACTAGAGCTTATCCGACTCGTTTCCCTTGGCATTCTATCGCAAGTAAGCTATTCGAATTGGGCAACGCCCAATGTGCCCGTGCTAAAAAAAAGAAGGTTCAGTGCGGATTCATGGCGATCTTAAAGTTACCTTGAATCCAGTCTGCGGCAGTCAAACAGCATTCGATTCCTGTAATCGAAGATATGCTTGCGCATTTAAATGGCGGTGAATGTTTCAGCTCTCTCGACTTCCGGGATGCTGACAATCGGGTGTCTCCGGGCGAAATTTTGCGCAAGCCTTGCATAATCAATAAGCACAAAGGTTTATTTTGCTATGAGCTCCTTCCGTTTGGAATATCGTCTGCGACGTCGATTTTTCAGAGATACATCGGCACGATTCAGATTGGTTCGTCCGGTGTAAGTTTACCTCGATGATGTCATCGTGTTCGAGAGGAAGGGCGACAACAGTGTTCGATTGAAAAGCGCGTTGGGGTGATTTCGGGAACACGGTGTTAATCTACGATATGACTAGTGCAAATTCCGCCAGTCGGCCGCGTCACTTCTCTCGGGCATCGCAATACAGCACAATAAACAGCGCATTCTTATTGCAAAAAAGCGTGCGATAAGACTAATAGCTAATGTACCGTGGAATTCTCATACCAGACATTATTTCAGGCAGTTCAATATTTTAAGAATAACTATACCTTGTATGTGTTCAAACTGCCTTGCATTTGCAAAACCGCTGTAGCAACGAACAATAGCCTTATGCTTGCAATGTTTCAGATAGTACGTCATGAACCTACATATATATGTGCAATCGTGGACAAATGAAACGCGAACAGCGGAGCGCGTGGCCGATAGCATACAATCAGCGCAACAATGGCCATGCTCAATTCAGGCGGTGAGTGCGAGAGTACGTGTCCCACGGCGATATGTTCGACCGCAGTTTCCTGTGTGCTAGTTTTGTCATACCGCCGGTGAGGCTTCAGCTGCGCATGCCACGATTTGAAGATCCTGGTCCTCTCTGCCGTAGCTCGACGTCTGTGTCCACGACGTAGATTTCCAAGCCGTCCCTCGTCACGGTCCGCCTGGAGAAACCGATTAACAGTCGACAACTGGCGGCCTGTAATGCTGGCAATGTCACGTTGCGGCACATTGTACCGGTAAAGAGCAATCATCTCAAGTCTGTCTTCTGTCGACACACCATGGCATGGCTGAGCTCTAATGGCCTTAGGAACACTGCGTCCTGCAGTATATACGCAATAGCGCCGACACGGCAACACCGCCCCGTTAAGGTGTTGCTCTTGCGCAAGCGGCGTTTTTAACGGTACAATGGAGTGGCACGAGCAGTGCTGCCTTCTAACAGCTAAAGCGCCAGCGGTATAGCGAGGAGACGTTGGTGGCTAAACTAGATGCATAAGTAAAAAGCAACGCTTGGTAGTGAGCGAAGCAAACGTTCGTCTCGCACGTGCGGGCTGCCTTTAGGCCACACCGCCTGGCACGAACAGCTGCTTCAACGGCAATGTCAGCGGCGTCCCGGTGCGGCGGTATGATAAAACTAGCATTCAGGAAACAAGAGGCTGAGTTCAATGAGGCCAAACGAAGCTCAAAAGCTGCTCAAATCCCCGTGCATTTGACCCTAACTTAAGCTGGAATGTGATGATTCACAGCTCTGAGTAGGGGCCGATCTGTTTCACTCGGTCGGTAACGTGCATAGATAGGCCTATTGATTTTCGTTCAAGGACACTAACCCAAGCCCAGCGTAACTAACGCTGTGGAAACGTGAAGCGCTGGCACTGATTTTCCGGTTGATCAAGTGACTACCTTTTGGGTCGTGAACTTACATTGGTCACGGATCATCAACCACTGGTGGGCCTGCTGAGACGTGACCGCCAGACACCGAACATGCATGGCGGCTGCACGTATTCAACGATGGGCACTATACCACGGAGACTACAGGTAAAAGCTTCAGTATTTTCTTGGAAAGCAGCTGTTCAACTCGGACGCACTCAACAGATTGCCTATATAAGCAGGTCACTGGAGATGGTATCGAACGTGAGCACACAGAATATGTGCTAACACTGCAAAGTTTTGACGAAGGCGTCATATCAACCCGTGAACTGAAAGATCTCACAGCCGTCGACTCAACATTGCGTCAAGTGCAGCATTACGTGTTGCATGGGTGGCCACAAAGCAAGAAGAACGTTGTGCCCAGTCTGGCACCATATTATGAATGTAAGCTAGAACTGCCACTGACTCACCGCCTCGTGTACTGAGGAAATCGCGTCATTGTAGCAAGCAATGCCAGAAAGCGTTCGCCACAACTTCTGCACGAAACACGAAAGGGTCACCAGCTGTATGAAAGCCGTGGCACGCTCTTTATTTTAGTGACCGGGACTTGACCGCGACATAGAGCAGCGTTCAACTAATTGTTCAAATTGATAAACTTTGCTTATGCCATCTGCAGCTGCCTCACCCGTGAACTGCAGGCCGAAGGCTCACGAAAAGTGGTCTCGCATTCACGTCGATTTCGCAGGATCGGTAACCGGGAAGACCATGCTGGTTGTGGTGGACGCGTATCCAAATGGACCGAAGCCACTCCTGTGAAGTAAGCAAACTCGGCAAGCGCTATATGTCTAAAAAGAATCTTTGCCCGCTCAATTTGGCGTGACAGTCGTCTCCAACAACGCCACGCAATTCACGATCAGATAAATCGCCACGTTTGCATGAAAGAACAACATTACATACCTTCGTACGGCACCTTTTGACTCTCAACAAAACGGAGCTGCTGAAAGGCTGGTTCGAACCATGAAGGAGGGCGTCCGAAAGGTGAACTATTGGGATCCGGAGCAGAAATTGATGCGGCTGTTGTTCGCGCAGTTACAGAAGAACGCCTCTAAAGAGTGGAAAATCGCCTTCAAAGGTGCTTCTCGGGTACCAGTTCAGATCAAGTCTAGACACTTGCTTGCTGGCGCAGCTGATGAGAGCGATGAATGGACACTGCCGCCAGACAGTACAGCGTGTACATCCGCGACTACGGAAGGGGGGAGAAATTTACTCCTGGGCGCGCGTGTCAAGTCGGCGACGGATAGCGCGCGCATCGTAAGCGTAAAAACCCATAATGCCATTGTCAGGTAGCGCGTCGATCAAGTGCGTCGTCTCTCCGATTCGTCGTCAAAGTCACCGGTCACTGAGATCACAGCTAGCAACCCAATTTCCGACCAAACGCCAGGTACAAGCATGATCACCAATAGAACGTCTCCCTTTCAATGGCCGGCCCAGGTAATGCCGCGGTTACTGCTGAATCTTCGGGAGCAAACACTCGAGCCGATGCTAGTCCTTCGTCGGTCAACAAAGCAGCGCAAGCTAGTGCAGGGGCGCTATTCTCGACACGCATGGCGGCTGCACGGCAGCCGTTATCCGCCATCTTGACTCTCTGATTGGCTGTGGCGAGCTCACGTGCCTTGAAATTTGTGCCGGGAAACGGAAGATTTGCGAAATGTCATTTTGCGTTTTCATAAAGATGACGAAACGTGACGTGAAGCTGCAAATTTTATGGACTAATACATTTTTTTGGTCCTTGGCAGATATATTCTGATGTTAGCGCTTCAAGAAGAATGTGAGCGGTACCGTGCAGAAGCCAGTGCAATGCATCTGCAATTGCGCGAATGTGTGGTGACGACCCAAGATATGCGCCATGCCAGCTTGCTGATTGGCTGAAGGAATATCTCGTTAGGAGCGTCGCAGGAAGGGCTGTTTCGTAAACGTCATTTTGACGATGCGTGACGTTGCGCTGGGCCGCCATTGCTGAGATTTTCCGCCATAATTTTTGCTGCGACGAGCCGCACGAATTATGCTAATGAGCAGCCATATACAATGGCAGCCGAGAGGAATGCGTATCGCCACATTTTCCCCGTCGTTTGGCGCCACGAAAATCTTTTGTTCGTAACGCGTGCTCATGGTATTTGCATCGCTCTCGGGTGGTGTTGGCATTTGTGTTTGGGGCCATCATTTTTAAAAGAAAGCGTTTATACGAAATAATATTGGTTGAACATAGCAAGCTTTAGGCAATGTTGTTCACTTTTCGCTGCTGCATTTGTATTGTAATCAAGATTAATGCCTTTCGCCCAATCAAAAGTTATGACACGGGCCTCTTTCTAATTTATAAAAAGAAATGTACGCAAGGCGGCGCCTTGAAGTTTCCTCCTGCGGTGCGAGTAACCAGCAAAATGAACAAGAGATGGCAGCGCCGGCGCTTGCGTCGCGCTAGTGGATATCTCTGGCGCCCGCAACGCTATCGGTGATATTCGGCCGTTTCTCAGCCAGCCGAGTCGGGCTGAGTCACTTGCGTTTCACGAAATAGCGATAACGTGGCCTCGAACGTGCGCGCATCACCACTGGTATGTAGCGTATGTTGTCTCAAGCAAGAAAGCAAGCGCGTTGGCACCAACATGCGATGACTCATTCCATTTTGCGGGGACACGCATCCCAGCTGTTGAAGCAGACGACGGCTTGTACGCAGCAGACGACGGAAGCGAGAAGCGTTTTCGACGGAATAATCATACGCTTTGAGATAGCTGCTTTATTTTTACTGCGGAGGAAAACTGTTTTGCCTTACCGATAACGCTACATTCAGTGCCTTCATTTCAGTTTCTTAGGCGAAACGTCAAGTTGGCGTCACGTTACGTAAGCAAAACGGGGCCACCAGCGCCATTTTGTTTGCGTCGCGCCTGCGTCGCGCATCGAAGAAAATGACGGAATGTCCAGAATAGCGCCCCACATGTTTCATCTTTAAGAAGATAGAAGTGTTGTATTGTGCAACGCCAGACTGGCTGGCTGCGCAGTACGTCTTGATTTTCCTTCCGCGCATCCACTGCCCTTTCCCTTACTGGGGATAGAAAGCAATCGCAAACCCCCGAATAAAGGAAAGGCTCCTTTCATGCTCGAGCTGTATGCGCCTCGTGGTTACTGCTCCGGCTGCAGCGTGCCGTGGATGTGCAACGCTTTCAAACAGCGCATCGACTGTGTTTAGCGAGCGGAAACCCCGCTTCATCGACGCATCCCGTCTCAAGGCGTGGTATAGTGGCAAGGATACCTTGGATTTCACCCAGGATCGGTCCGGGTTCTATTCTCCGGCGGCGTCGGAAGCGTGCGGTTTCGTGGTGCGACGGCTAGCACTCCTGACTCCGAATTCAGCAAAATGTCGGTGAGACCTTTTTCTTTCTTTTTTTACACGTTGACATGGACCGATAATGGCAAGAAATTAACAAAATTACTGCAGTTATAAAGACTCCCTGTTCATTCTGGACACGCACGTGGCGGCCCCTAGCGGCGCCGCCACGAAGTCCGCGCGTGTCGTAATATACAGACAAGAGTGTCTGCACGTATGACGCGTGTTCGACTCCGCCCAGCACCGGATATTTGTTTATTTTTGGCCATCGAAGAGCGACGCATGCCTCATGGCTCAAATTCAGAGACCCAAGTTTACCCGAAAGATGTTCATTGAAGAGCGGCACACATACCTATATGTGTCACATGCCCAGTGTATTGACACGTGTACTTATCGTTATCGGGCGACCACGTTTCGCCGCCTAACAAATGTAATTGCACAGCGCGGGACGCGCCTGCATGTATCCGAAGTTTCTGGAAAGTTATCGATGCTTCTACCCGGCTGTCTGTTGTCGCCGAACCTTGTGTTATCTGATTTCATCCCGTGACGCGAATGGTGTAGAACTTTGTGGAAGGCACGCGGGTCCCAATGATTAGTCTGGAACATTCGATGACTGCTGTATAAAAGCCGACGCGCTTGACTCGCTGATCAGATTTTCGACGATCGCCGACTGTGTTCGCCGCTCTCGTTGTGCTTTAAGTGTAGCCTGTTTTGTGGGCACAGGTTCGCCCAATAAAAGCTAGTTTTGCCTTTCACAGTATTGCTACTGTGTTCTTTGACGTCACGACCACGTGACAGTATATACGTACACCCAACTTGGTTCGACCGACGGATGGCGTGTATTTCTCGTAGAATAAGCTAATCGCAATAAAAGTCATTTCGTCATAGAATTGTTCGTTAGAACGTTTTGAACCAATATTGGAATTCAGTCCATCCTGTGAATCAACTTTAAAGCAGGCGCTAACTCTCAGCTGTCTTTATTGCGCAGTGAAAAAAAAAAAGAAATCGAACGGTGCGCACGTGGGAAAGCCGGCGAGCATGCAACGTTCGTTGTTGGATCAGGCAGTGCCAAAAAAAAAAGTGCGTTTGTCTTGTCTTGAAGGCCAAGAAAAAGGAACGAATGCTTAACGTATACGACAACCACCGATGTTACGACTGATATGTGGACAAGGCTGAAAACGTTGAATTCACTGTCGCACGTCATGATACTAGGTCTCTTGTGATGCAAACTAAATGTGCTCTTATTATTATTACACCAAAGTAAAGGTGTAAGATGTGCAATATTCACTGTTGTGCTTCAAGAAATACGATTTCATGCAATCTTTCGAAGACGGAGAGATTTAGTTCAGAGGGAAGGCAGAAAATCAGCTCACAGCATGTGATTCTTCTCGTCCCAAACTCACTTACTTGGATTCTCAGTGCATACCACTGTATTGCTCGCTTACTCTGTTCCTTAAATGCTATCGCCAGCTTCTAAAAAGAACGAATTCTTTGCGATTCGCACAGCGTCGTATCAGCCCACTGCACCTATAGCGTTGCTTTCACGCGGCCTTCGATACAGACGCACACTGACGGCGATGGGGAACATTTTCGTTTCTCTCGGCGATGTTTTGAAAGCGAATTCTAGGTTATACAGAGCTTTTAACTTCCATCGCAGTAACGAAAAAAAAAATATGCAAATCAGACGCGCATGTTGGAATCCGTGCAAAGCAAAGCGCTATCGCGAAGCGGTCAATTAATTAATGCTACATAAAAACTAAATGCGATTCGTATGCAGCGATAGACGGCCATCGGCACTGCCCCGACTCTTGCTGAGCAGGGCGTCCTGCCACCTCATTTATTTTTGGTACGAATAAACCTTGTTCTTCTTCCCCAGGGAGGCTTGAAAAAATTTGGGCGGACCCCACGCATTGTGGCAGTGGATGTAAGCGGAGCTTTCCGTGCTGTTTGCGTTCATTGACGGCGATGCCCTGACAGTATATACGACAGTCGTGATGTGGTGTCGAACGTTACCTTCCCTGCACCACTTGTGTTTGTCCAGCGGTACAATTGCCTTTATTTTCGTTTCATGCAACGTGTGACGTCATGCGGTTTATTACGCCCCGCGCAGGTGAAAACCTTTAATGTCATGCAATGTCTGCGCTTACGTACACGGCACCGTTCACAGGCTATGCCGAGAACAACCGCCAGTTCATGCACACATGCACAATGAGCGACATAAGGCAACGTAACCGAAGTAGCGAGAAAATTTGAAAGAAAGAGGCTACAGTACAGAGCGCCATTACACCCGCCAACTATTACGGCATCCTTATTTATACCCGCCGTGGTTGCTCAGTGGCTATGGTGTTGTGCTGCTGAGCACGAGGTCGCGGGATCGAATCCCGGCCACGGCGGCCGCATTTCGATGGGGGCGAAATGCGAAAACACCCGTGTGCTTAGATTTAGGTGCACGTTAAAGAACCCCAGGTGGTCAAAATTTCCGGAGTCCTCCACTACGGCGTGCCTCATAATCAGAAAGTGGTTTTGGCACGTAAAACCCCAAATATTATTATCCTTATTTATCAGCAGCACTAACCACATATTTTAGGGGCGCGACCACCACTTCGGACAACAATGCATTGCTGATGGCTTAAAATTCATACTAATGCCGATGCCGAATTACAGAGGGTGAGCCGATGCACTCTGGCCTCCGTATTTCTTTTAAAAACTTTTACTTATGTGTAAGTACTATAATCCTTGTGCAATCATGTACTTCGCCTCTTATTCAAAGTAGCTTAACTTCTTTCGCAAAGATGATTGATCCAGATCAAGGGAGAAAGGTCGTGCCGAGATTCGTACATTGAGATAAGAAAGCCACATATCTGTATGTACCGTATTTACTCGATTCTAAGCACCCCACTTTTTTTTCAAGATCGCGATGCCCAAAGTGAGGGGGGTGATGACCCCTCCCTCTTTTCACTGCGACAACACGACAAGATGAGTGCGAGAAATAACATATTATTTTGCAAATATCCAAAAGAAAAATCGGTGCAGACAGTAAACCCACCGCTTGTCTCGGATGCTCAGCCATTAACACTGCCACTCGAGTTCGTCGCACCGCTTGAGCCGTCGCTCTCGGTATCCCACAGCAGGTCGTCTTCCGTTCCGCCGAAGTAGTTTGTGATCGAATACTTCTTGAATGATTTGACCACTACGTCCACTTACACCCGCTTCCACACGTCCGAAATCCGCTTTGCGATGGTTGACGGGGACGCTTTCTGCAGCTTTCCCGTCGGCGTCTTCTTCCGGTCTTCCTCTTCCGGTCTTCCGGTCTTCTTGCTCTGCCGTCTCGCTGTACGGCGAGATCGCGCCGCGGACGCCGTTCCACCTCGGCACTCCGACGGCTCCGGCTCGATGACAGAGTGAGCACGCACGCTTGGCGGCCTTGGCTACACGCTCTTCCTAACAAATATGGGGGTGCTTCGATTCGCATGCAAACTTCTTTCCCAATTCTTTTGCTAAAATAGAGGGGGGTGCGTAGAACCGCGAAAATACGGTATAATACACCCTTTGTGTCGCAGTGTACGCAGGCGTATGTGCGTTTAATTTCACTCTCGCACGTACCCACTCCGGAAGATTGGCCAGGAATGGGTGCACACGTGTAACGAACAGGCGCAGTGGCGTGAGAATGGGTGACCGCCAAATATGGGAAACTTCAAAAAAGAAAGAAAAAAAACGTTTAATGTCATATGTATTGTTATATAAGAGTTATAAGCGTGCAACAGTGATATATATAGGGCGACATTATACGGGGGTGAACGTTTTATGTCGTTATTGTTTGAATACGCAAGACAGAGGTACGCGCGCTGGCATTACAGTGGAGGCCACGGGTGCGCATGTATCATCATCAGCAGCAGCAGCCTGGTTACCAGCAGTGCCGGGCAAAGGCCTCTCCCATAATTCTCCAACTACTCCGGTCATGTACTAATTGTGGCCATGTCGTCCCTGCAAACTTCCTAATCTCATCCGCCCACCTAACTTTCTGCCGCCCCCTGCTACGCTTCCTTTTCCTTGGAATCCAGTCCGTAACCCTTAATGACCATCGGTTGGTTATCTTCCCTCCTCATTACATGTCCTTCCCATGCCCATTTCTTTTTCTTGATTTTAACTAAGATATCATTAACTCGCGTTTGTTCCCTCACCCAGTCTGCTCTTTTCTTATCCCTTAACGTTACATCCATCATTCTTCTTTCCATAGCTCGTTGCGTCGTCCTCAATTTAAGTACAACCCTTTCCGTAAGCCTCCAGGTTTCTGCCCCGTAGGTGAGTACTGGTAAGACACAGCTATTATACACTTTTCTCTTGAGGGATAGTGGCAACCTGCTGTTCATGATTTCAGAATGCCTGCCACACGCCCCCCAGCCCACTCTTATTCTTCTGATTATTTCAGTCTCATGGTCCGGATCCGCGGTCACTACCGCATGTATCATGTTTATTTATTTATTTATTTATTTATTTATTTATTTATTTATAGTAGCTTTCTGTGTATCAAATGACGCAGAAATAGTCCACGCGTGTGGTAAACACGAACGAGTTGTTACTAACTGAATAAACTTTATTGAAACCAGCAAGAGATGGTGACTGCGCCTAGGTCTCCCACGTGGGGACGTCGAGGTGTTGCCTCTTCGCCGCCTCGCAGGCCTGCTGGGTCGCCCAGAGTTGGTCGTCAAGGTTGGTCGTCAAGGTTGCAGCTACGCAGGGCAGAGTGCCATCTCTATATACGAGAGGGTGGTGGGGTTAGTGTCGGGATATTGTTGTCTACAGTCCCAAAGCATGTGTGGAAGCGTGGCTGGCTGTGTCTTGCAGATATGGCACGTGGGACTGGAGTAAATGTCTGGGTAGATCTTGTTGTAAAGTTGTAACGAGGGGTAAGTATTGGTCTGTAGCAGGCGGAAAGTTGTGCCTGCGCTCGGGATAGTTAGTTGTGTGGGCCGGGGAAGGTTCTACGCTCTAAGTAGGACTTCACAAGATCATTGTAGCGTGTCAGGCGATCCCTACCGGTGGGGGCAGCCTCGCCTTCTCCCGCGCGGTCAACTATAGGCCTCGCGCTAGGGAGTGGGTAACCTCGTTGAGGTTGGGGAGGTGCGGATGAACGGTGCCTACATGAGCCGGGAACCAGACGAGTGTAACCTGATGGTCGGTTGAGCGGGGTGCTTGTTGCAAGATGCACAAGGCTTGGTGTGAAGTACGGCCGTTGATATTGTTGATAACGGCGGAGCGGGAGTCAGAGACGATGGTATGGCATGTTAGGTCTACTGTGGCTAGCGCGATGGCCACTTCTTCAGCTTCCTCAGCGTGTGGGGTTACTAGGCTGATAGCATGGTAAAGAGAGCCTTCACGCGTAGTGAGGGCTGCAAAGCGTGCACCGTGGGGATATTCGGCGGCGTGGACGAAAATCACGCCGTCGTGGCGAGTAAGGGATTTGGTGAGAGCCGTGGCACGTGCTGTGCGACGTGCGTGGTTGTATTCGGGGTGCATGTTTCTGGGGGTAGGGTCGGCGTGAATGCAAGCTCGTATGGTGGAGGGGATCTGGTGCTTATGGCCGTGTTGATGGTGGTAGGCGATACCGTGCGAGGTGAGGATATGGCGGCCCGTCACTGTGAGAGTCAGTCTCTCCAGCTGAGAGCGACGTTGGGCCTCGATGAGCTTGTCCAGTTAGTTGTGGACGCCTAGTTGAAGGAGGAGGTCAGTGCTGGTGCAACCGGGAAGGCGAAGGGCTTGTTTATAGACACCGCGTAGGAGGATGTTGAGCTTGGTTTGTTCAGCCTTGTTCCAGTTTAGATACGCAGCAACGTAGGTGATGTGGCAAATTACGAATGACTGGATTAATCGGAGCAGATTCTCCTCTTTCATACCCCCACGGCGGTTGGAGACCCGCTTCAAAAGCCTCATGGTGTTGGCTGTATTCATCTTGATTTTGGCGAGGGCCATGCCATTCTCTCCGTTCGCCTCTATGAGCAAGCCGAGCACACGGTTATTGGTGACGAGGGGTATGGGGCTGCCATCCGTAAGATGAAGCGCAATGTCTTCGTAATGGCGTTTAGCGGTGGAGTATTTCGGACGGCGGCCACGGAGAGTAGGCCTGTAGATTAGGAGTTCGGACTTCGCATGGGAGCAGCGAAGCCCCGTGCCTTGGAGATAGGTCTTGACTGTTTCAATGGCAGATTGTAGTACCGTTTCTATTTCGCCGTCACTGCCTTGGTGGGCCCAGATGGGTATATCGTCAGCGTATATGGTGTGGGTGACACCGTCCACTTGCTGCAACTCCTTGGCAAGATCGATCATGACAAGATTAAAAAGCATCGGGGAGATAACGGAGCCCTGGGGGCTTCCCGCACTGCCCGAAGTCTGGGCGTCGGAGAGGAGATCCCCCATGCACCGAAAGGAAGGCCGTGCGATTAGAGAGACAGTCTCTGACGTAATTATAAGCTCCCGCACCGATATTAAGGCGTGAGATGCGGTCAAGAATGGTGGAATGGGCTATGCTGTCAAATGCTTTTTCGAGGTCGAGGCCGAGTATAGCTTTAGTAGTACGTGTTCTACCTTCTAGTATATGGTGCTAAAGTTGTAGCATGGCGCCTTGGGTCGACAGAGTGAGGATACGCTGCAGTGTCTTCTAGATGGGTGTTAATTCGAGTGAGGAAGGCAGGCTCCATAACCTTTCCCACACATGAGGTTAGTGAGATAGGGCGAAGATGATCAAGGCTAGAAGGTTTGCCAGGTTTGGGAATAAGGATGACCTTTGCAGTTTTCCAGGCCGGCGGAATGGCACCATTACTCCAGCAGTCATTGATATAATCTGTGAGGTGGGTGACGGAGGCATCAGCCAGGTTACGGAGGGCTTTGTTAGTGACCCCATCGGGGCCAGGGGTAGAGCGGCTGTTTAATTTATGCAGGGCGGCTTGGATCTCAGCGACACTAAAGTCTTCGTCCAGTGGGGGGTTGGGGGCCCCGGTGTAGGAGCCATGAGGTTGCACTGAGCCCACAGGGAGACACTTGTTAGTGAGGTAGTCTAAGACTTGGGCGCGGCCCTGTTTCTTTGTTTCTGTATAGAGAAGTTTGGCGAGGCGATCTTCTTCGGAAAAGTGGGTGGCTTGACTATCGAGGAAGTGTTTGAGAAGCTTCCAAGAAGAGGGACAGTGGATCTGTCCGTCAGCAGTATTGCACAGTTCAGTCTACTGCTGACGGCTCAGAGTGAGGCAATGGGCTTCGATTTTCTTTTTGAGGAGGGCTATTTTAGCGCGGAGGCGCCTGTTGAGACGTTGCCCTTTCCAGCGGGATAGGATGGATGTTTTAGCCGTGAGGAGATTGGCCAGTCTACTGTCCATGAGCTCGACGGGGGCATCGGTGGTAACGGTGTGCGTAGCTGCATTGGTATCGGAGTGGAGATTTCGGGTCCATGCATCAATGTCCGCTATGCGTTCCGCGTGCTGGTCAGCGGATCGATGCTTGCGAAATGCATCCCAGTCAACCCAAGTGAACTCACAGGGTTTGGTAGTAACTGCAGCTATCCGAAGGATAAGTATGGCAATGATGGAATGGTCACTACCGAGATCATGGTGTGTGTTGCTCCATTGGGCGTTGGTGACGTTCTTGGTAAATGTCAGGTCGGGGGTCGTGTCGCGGGAAGTGGAGCTACTGAGGCGTGTGGGGAACATGGGGTCTGTAATGAAAGTGAGGTCGAAGCCTTGGGAGTCCTTCCAGAGGTTTTGAGCCGCCGTCGTCGAGTATCCATATCCCCATACCGTGTTTGGGAAATTGAAGTCTCCACCGATAACGAGGGGGTTGGTGCCAGCTACGTTAAGGGTCTTCTTGAAGAGGGTGAGAAAACGGCTTCGAACTTTGGCAGAGGGATGGCTGTACACGTTAAGGAGAAAAATACTTTCCTTACGTCTCTTGGTGGGAATAAGTTCAACGAGAAGGTGTTCGATGTTTAGGTCGTGGAGAGTGTGTTTGATGGCGGTGATTCTCTTGTGGACGAAAGTGCAGAGGCGACGAGAGGCATGTGACGGGATGAGAGGTTGGTAACCTGGGAGGGTGACCGAATCGATATGGGTTTCCTTAATCATGATGACGTCCGGTTGCCGGGTGAGGGTACGAAGGTGTTGACGGATGACTGGCTGTTTGCGGAGATAGCCTCGGCAGTTCCACTGCCAGATAAGTGTATCTCTGTTAGTGTGGGCCATGATGGGGATGGGGGATGCCGTCATGGGCAGTGCCGGGGTTTCGTGGGCAGGGGGAGCGGGCATAGGGAGAGTTTGTAGGTGGGTTTCAATGTTTGTGACGCGCTGTGCCAGGGCGAGAACGGCGTGTTGCGTGGATTCGACTGCGTTCTGGAGTGTGGTCATTGTGCTTTGAAGTGAGACTAGCATGCCCCTAACCTCTGAGCGCACTTGGCCCACGGCTCCCTCTTGGAGGGCCGCTTTTTGGGGGATGGTGTCAGTGGAGCGTCGTGGCTAGAGGAGTGGGACGCTTCGTCGGGTGGTGTAGGAGCAGGTGTCTTGGATTGTTTAAGATCGCGAACCTCTTGCGAGAGCTTGTGAATTAGGTCGCGCATAATGGCATTTTTTTTTTTTTTGGAGGTGAGGTATTTCTGCGTTATCATTGGTGTTCGTGGACTGTGGAAAAGGTGTGTTGCGACCCTCTCGCGAGGCTCCCTTAAGGGCTTCTGCGAAGCTCACCTTGTTAATAGGAGACTTGGCGGGTGGGGTAGAGGTAGATCTGGATCGGGAACAGCGTTGTCTCGAACGCGAAGGGGTCCGGTAACAATGTTGCCTCGAGAATGATGGAGACCGGGATCTGGAGAGTGGCTTGGAGTGGCGGGAAGTCGCTTTCTGAAGGGTGGCTTGCATTGCAGCTCGGCGTTCCCCAATGCGCTTGCGAATAACGTACGGTGTTTTGTTGCGAGCCGTACACGATTTGTCCGCTGTAAGATGAGGGCCGCCGCACAATGAGCATTTCGGGTTACACGTGTGATCGGGAGGTGGGTTGCGGACTCCGCAACCTCGGCAGATCTTGTTATTGGGAAAAGGGCCGACATCCATGCGGTGTCCGAGGCGGCCGCATTGGTAGCAAATTTCTATTTGCTTGCGGAATAATGAGCATGGTATTAAGGTGGCTCCGTAACGGACCAGATATGGCACGTCGGGGCCACTGAAGGCGATAACAACGGTGGTTGTCGTTCCAATGCGTTTTGCGGCTAGTGCGAAGGGGTTGCGGGTATTGACGATATTGGCGTTAATCTGCTGAGGGGTATCGGAGAGGGAGATTCCGCGGTTGAATCCCTTCGTGGTGTCTTCGGCGGCCGTCTCATACGTGTTAACATCGTGCGTGACCCCATCGACTTGAATGGATTTTATGCAGACATGCCGGTCGGCGTTCTGCAGACTTGGCGTACTGACAACAACAATGTTTTGTTGGGTTTTGGGGCACACGGTGTCTTGTTCAATATCTGCTGGGCTGAGCTGTGCGGCTTGGAGTACGGCTGTAGTCGCGGTAGGACTACCAATTTTGGCGATGTTGAGGGCTCCCTTGGGGCGAATGATAATCTTGATTTGGTTGGAACGTAGCGGAGGCATGCGTCCGGCCTTGAGAACTTGTGCTTTGGAGCGAGAACGAGGGCTTGAGGTTTGGGTGAGTAAGTTTAGGGTGGAGAGTCGTCCCTTAGCTTCGCCGGTTGGCGATGGCGAGTTGTTCGCCAGCCCGTCTCGGCGGCCACTTCGAGATCCATGCTCGTTGCTGGGGCAGAGAAACTTGATCGGCGATATGCAGCTCGCTCGAGTGCACGCCACGCATCCGGTGCGCCTGGCGGGCACGCGCGGCGGCGGCGTGGGCGATTCACAAAAATGTTCGCAGCACAGGGAAATAGAGTGTCCCACCTGAAAATGAGGCGTCTACGGAGTCCTGGTATCTTCGCGGATCGACTGGCGTAAAAATTGGGCCACAATTCTCAAGAGAATGCTGCAAAATCATTTCACGAACACGGAGCCGACGCGAGCACGTCTGCACTGCTCGGCGATCGCAGCGCCTCTCCGAGCGAGTTGTTACGCCGAAAAAATATATAGTACCACCTTTGTGTCACCTGTTCCTTTCTTTTTCTGAAGTTTGGCGTTGGTTTTTCTTTATTTTATAACCTTTGACAGGTAGCCCTGTTCTGTCTTTTCAGGTGCTTTTTTGCAGGAGATGAAAATTGCCTGCGTGATAAAGCGCAACGTTCAGGTAGCTATTATTAAAAAAATGAACCTTTCATTTTTAATCATTAACTTTATGGCACATGTTGAAACTGCAGAAATGAAGGCGGGTAATATTGAAGTCGAATCGTCTCACTATAAATTTCGAGAGAATACAGGGCCGCTTTCGAGATATTCGTCCACGAAAAAGTGCTAAAAGATTAATTGCAATTGCTGTTAATATGGTCCCGGAAACTGACAGAGGAGCGTTTTCGGGGCAAGCTGTTAGCGGAAACACCAGCGTACTTCGTAGCACATTTTGGGGACTGACATCTCGAAAGTGGCTTCGATTTCACAATTTCAACATGCCTTCTAAAGAAATTTATTTAACAACGAGTTTCTTGAAGTTCTTTAGTCAGAGAAGTGACCTAATATGCCGACATAATGACAAATGTCCGACAATTTTACTGCGTCTGCGGTACAGCGGACACCGCAAGAACACGTGCTGCTGGCAAGCAGATATCGTGCTTGACAGGTGTCGCTATGAACGCCCAAAAGCAAAACCACAGAAAACAACCGCGAACGTGAGTGCCGACGTGACATTCATAATTGGCTCCCTTCCGTAGCATTCCGAAAGGAGCTAGCCACGATCGAGGAATTCAATACCAATTTGGCTTGATCGCGATCGAAAGTGACAGTAAGCAGTATTAGTGAATGACTCATTCCGTTCGCATTTCACATGGTCGCGGTTGTTCATTATGCGTAGTGGATGACGCAATAAGTTTGCGGGATGTGCGCGCGTGCACGCAGGTATTGCATCATTTCCGGTAGTCGATTGAAAAGAACTTAAGACCACAATAAGGGCAGCTGGAGGGAAAAGAAATAACGGCAACGACACTGACATCGATCAAGGAAAGACTGCTGTAGCGTTGTCGAGCTTTCAAAAAGCCGGAAGCGCATTTCCAAGCTCTTAGAGGAGCAGGAAGTTCGGAATAGCCGCCGACGATGAAGACAGGCTCACGTGCTGTATGTACTTAACGTCTTAAACGGTGTCCGGCGTAAGACACCTGTGTAACGAATATCTGCAAGGGAGCCAGACCGTGCGTTCCCGATTGAGCGACGCGCTCAAGCACGGCCGTGTGCTCACTGCGTGTTTATTTTATGCAGATCACCGGCTTTCGCTTGATTGGTGCGGCAGCGTTTATCGGGGGCAACGTATTCGAAAACGACGGTAAGCCGTGCCGCTTCATTCCTGTTTTGTTTTGTTTTCGTCTGCCCATTACTTGATACGTTGTCTGTTCGTGCGGACTTAAGCAGACGGCGTTCGGCTGCTCTTCAGTGAGCTGTCGGTCTGTACGCCCGCGTCCCCTGAGGAGGTAAAAAAGTAAAAAGAAAACATGGGGGAGGGGAGGTGCAACGCACTTACCCAAGCTACAACAATAAGAGAAACTAGGGTCCCGTCTTCAGCACGCACTGTACCAAGTCTTTCGTTGGTAGGCGGAGAGAAAAAGACGATTGCCCCCCTCCCCCAACTCTCTCGCAAACCTAGAATCAACCTGTCGTTAGTGCTCCTCGGTTCGTTGTGTTCTCCCTTTGAGGCCTCTCGAGGTGCTCCGAGAAGGGGGGGGGGACGTCATGGGGTACGGCAGGTGGGCTGCGAGGGAGTACCGAACAACGCCGCGTCATAACCGGCTTCGCCCAACCACTCACACGTGCCCCCCCCCCCCCCGCACACTCTGAGCGCGCAGCTAGAGAGAAAGGGACGCGGCTCACGCCATCGCGCGAAGTCCCTCAAGGACGTTCCTTCGAGAAGCCGGCTGTAACGCGGCCGACGCCGTAGTGGTTGGTGCGTCGGCACAACTCGCGGAAGCGGAGAGGTGTGTGTGCGCGGGCGACGGGATTGTGCGGAAGGTGTGACCAGGAGGACAAGCGTGCAGTCGCTCGGGGTGCGGATTACCGTCTGTTCCAGAAGACCGCAGAAGAGAAGGTGCGTCCCCTTTCTTATTGTTCGATGCCGCCGTCGCTGTATGATATTTTCTGTCGCCGGTCTACACGTGGAACGTCGGCCCCTCGTCTGAGGATCGCTCTCGCCGTCTAGACGAGAGTCCTTTAATATTAATGTGTTTTAATGTGTTTAATGTTATTAATGTATTAATGTACCCTGACGCGTTGCTACATAATTCGTGTGCTCCTGGCACGTGGGGAGGAGGGCGGCTCCTGCTGGAGACAGCTTGCCTGCCGACGTATCGTTCGCTGAACGCTAGTCACACTGGCTGCTTCATCACTGTAGTACGGTCCTCTCAAATATAGGTATAAACGACAAGAGCCTGTATGCGCGGGAAGACTAAAAGTTACAGGGTGATCTTGCCTGTGAGAAAAGAGGCCTTTCTGGCTAAACAAATAAAGCTAGGTTATGTTGCACGTGTTGATCGGGCGCTACTACTTTAATAGTATTCCGGGTTGCCACTAATCGATCGAATCTACGCTGTGCGATATATCTACCATATATTTACCGGTTATTACCTACCGTAGGGATAACATATGTTTTGCTTTTAATAAGGTGCTCGTGCAAAACCGATCTGATAGGCCTGTTAGCAATTCTTTTTTTTTTCTTTGACGAGTGAAATTACACGATCGATGATGACCATGATGCACTTCATTATTGCTTGACCAAGGTATTATTATTCACACTGCCACCGTCAAGATCGCATAGCTAAGCGGGCAAGCACCTTCGCCCGTCCCTGCAGCTGCTACGTGTCGAGGAATTTGCTTCGCTGGAATTTCGTGTCGGTGAAAGTCAAACGTACCGCAGTTGGAATCCCCGTGACCCTGCTCAGGCAGACAGAACAATTGGCTCGAACATTAAAATTTAAATAACAAAATAAGATAGATAAAATAATAAACGACGCTCTGCCTTCTGCACCAAAGCATTACAAGCGGTCACATAATAACTAAATAAAAGACGTGGACAAATGTCAAATGAATTTGTGTGAATAACAAGAAACGAAGTGGGGCGGAGTGGAGGGGGAAGGATATGCCATCGTCGGCCAAGCCATGGCCAAGTGAACGAGTGGCGCGGGATTTATTAATCTTTCAAATTGAATACACGTAATAAAATACTATATAGATGGCGAGTCTTGTAGTTGCCCTTACACACAGCAGAATGAAGGTCTAGAATTTATGAAATTGAAAAGTTTTTTCAAAGACTGCGCAGTCGCGTGCGACGTTATAAGGGTCCCTGCCAGCTTTCGAAAACAGCAGTTTCCGTTCAGTGTCGCTTGTCGTGTGCCGTAGGTGAGAGTTTGAGCCTTTCTCAGAAGAAGGAACCACAACGTCTTTGCTACAGCTGATCGAGGCCGAACTGGAGAGTGCACCACCGCAGTTTGGGTGCAATCACTTTTCGCACGCGGCCTGTGCTGCTGTCGCGGGAGTCGACCGGACTCATTGGCCGCTGCCAGCTGCGACACGTTGCAAAGCGGAACAAATTTGACCGGCCGGAAGGTCTAAATAAATTTGTTTTCATACCGCCATGTAGCAGTACCAAAGGAGTAACAAAGGCACCGACAGGGCGGTGAGGGGTGGAGGATTGCGATGGGGGCAATGACCTCCCATCGCTGCTCCCTATCCTTACCTTTCTGACACTCACAGGTTCATCAAATAGTTCGCGAGGACGGCCCCAATCATGCATCTGAGATTCCGGAGACGAGCCTGACGAAGTCGGGTAGCGTAGGCTCTCCGGATCAAAGACTGGTCATCGGGGCCATGTAAACCATAGCGTGGCCGGGCGAGAGCCGAGACGTATCGAATTGGCCCGCCCAATCCGATTGGCAAGAACGGGTCGGACTGGGCCAGCTGCACTCCTGAGTCGACCCGCTCGCATGAACGAAGCCATTGCATGGATTGGATGACACACCTTATCCGGAGAAGAATATTCTGAAGGCATGGTACGACACTCGGGGGTGCTCTGCGAGCAAGGAGAGGGCTCGACAAAACGTTGGGCTCAACTGAGAGAGGCCCCTCACACCCGAGTCGCCCGACAGGCACGTGCACATTTGTAAACGTGCTGTGCGCAGCAAACGCACGCGCACTGCATGTGTACATGATTCACTGTACACTTTCACCACGTTAACCTGCCCCCTCCCCTCGTCCCTTGTATGGTAGCAGCCTATAATATATAGGGACAAAGCTACTACGGCCGATAACCTCTCCACTTTTTCTCGCATTAAATTTGTTTTCTTTTTTTTTTAAGAGGAGAGATGCCGGGCTGTTTAAATGTGTGGCGAGCAACAGAATTTTAAGAATGAATAACTCGGAGGTTCTTTCATGCGTGACCAATTCTTCTCAGTGATTCGAACGTTTGGATTTTGACTACACCCGGAGTTTGTTCGCCCATGCTTATCGTACTTGTACTTCGATAATAATAATAATTTGCTGAACCCCTCAGCTGTGAGAATTCGCTTAAGCGTTATTCAAAAGACTAGCGCAATATAGCAGGGACAAAGACAGAGAAGACGACAGGACGAGCGCTAAACATCAACTGGTTTTTTACAGCAAGAGAAGGTACATATATACATTTCGTTGGTGCATGCGCACACAGTGTTAAAATAGTACAAACTCATTCTAATCAAAATGTGGCAGACTGTTCTGTAAGTACATTTTTTTCTTTTCTGGACAAGGCAAGTGAAGCCGTGCTGACACAGTTATCACCCTCCCTGTCTATGTGATATGCCTCACTAATCTCGCGCCCCCACCTTGTGCCTCCCCTACCAAGCACACACGTGGCGTCAAACGCAGGCACGCACCCGCATCGCTTACAGTGCATGGCCAAATGGCCGCCCCGCGCTAATGAATCTACTAGCGTTCGGTGCTCTCGTAGCCGTTCATTTAGACAGCGTCCAGTCTGCCCCACGTAGCATCTACCGCACGAGAGAGGTATGCGGTATACGACCCCAACCATGCAGGGTACAAACTTGCATTCATGTTTTTTGGCGCAGACCGGTTTATGCTTCTCGTTTACGGCTTTGCACATGCGCACCAGCTTTTCGGGGGCAGTGAACATCACGTCCACGCCGCACTTTTCACCAACTTTCCTCAGCCGGTGCGATAGCTGGTGCACGTACGGAATAGCTGTACGTTTCAGCTTCTTGCAGCTTTTTTCGGCTGCTACGCCAGGACGTCCACCTGCTCTGATTTCTTTCAGAAGGCATTCCGCCACAGCCGTCACGATCTCTTTCGGAAAACCGGCGTTCTGCAACCGGAGCACTTGCATCTGCAAGCTAACCTCAATCTTATGGTGGCAGGACTTTTCGAGAGCACCACGCAGGCAATTTTTTGCAATGCCCCTCTTAACCAATTTTGAGTGAGCCGAATTATATGCTAGAATTTCTTTTTTAGTGCGAGGCTGATACGACCAGCAGATGTGCCCTGTGCCAAAGTGCAAACACAGCTCGAGGAATTGGAGACATCCGTTCATCGGCACTTCATGCGTGAACCTTAATTTGTCGGAACAATCTACGAAAATTTCTAAAACACTTTTTACAACCTGTGGTTTGTCGCTGTCATTTTCAACATTCACAAACACAATGAAATCATCAACATATCTAAAACACCTCACAACACGTTTATCCTGTTTTATGCACGATGCCACGCGCTTGTCAAATTGGCCTAAAAAAATTTCACTAAGTATAGGAGCTATGCAGGAGCCTATGCAAATACCATCTTTTTGCACGAACAACTTGTCGTAAAAACAAATGTAGGTGGAAGAGAGGTAGCACTCAACTAATGCTACAAAGTCGTTTACGGAAACCCCGCTACTATTTGAACTGGACAGCCCCCCAGTTTTCAATCCGCTCTTTTACTGCGTCTAACAACTCTGGCTGGGGAATGGAATAAAAGAGCTCCTCAATATCGACTGAAAAGGCAAAATTGGCTTGTGAAGCACCATCTTGCTCACCCAAAAATTCAATCACATCCTTTGAGTTGCTTACACGAAAAGGATCTTCTATGTCTATTTTGCTAAGATGCTTTTGTAGGTATTTTGATACCAGACCTTGCCAGGCTTCTTTCTCGGATGCGATTGCTCTGAGAGGAATGCCTTCCTTGTGGGTTTTTGCAGAAAAAAATACGTTCAGCCCCGGCATATTCGCAGCTTTTACAGACTTGTGTAGTCCTGTCAAATTGATCTGTTCACACAGTTTGAGTGCCTCTGCCTTTACTTTCCTGCCAGTTCTTTCCAAGGGAACAAAATTCTTTTCAATAGCCTGCTTAGCCTTTTCAAGATACATCGTTTTGGGCAACACGACGAAACCACCCTCCTTATCAGCAGTCAGCAAAGAGAGATTATTCTTCCTGAGGTAATGAATAGTTTTGCCCACCGCTAGCGTTGCCCCGAGTGAGCATGGTTTCCTACTTGTCAGGCAGTCGACACCTTCAGAAATACATCTAGCTTTCTCTTCTGCATCTGCACATTGCCCAACTTTCCTAAGCATCGTAAGGATCCCAAGCGGTGTCTCGTTAACTTCATTGCAAAATTTAGGCCCGCAGCTCAAAACCCTTTCAACATTATCTGGGAGACCACATTCCGCTAAACACAACACTTTTTTCTTATGAACACCTTGGGAATCCTCTTTTGCTTTTTTCCAAGCACACAAAGATGGTAGGCCAGAAGACCACAGAAACTCGGTAACATTTGCTGCCTCCCTAGCCCAAGTCCTCATCAAGGCGTCACAGGTTACCTGGCAACTTGTCCTAGTCGCGGCATGCACACGTAGGCACGATTGGAAATACCGGATGTGTCTCCAGAGTTCTGCACGGAAGATCTTGGTGATTCTTCTAGTATGTCGCACGGACGCTTGGCAGGGATGGAACAAGGCTTGCACTTCTGGCGGTACCAGTCCATTCTTCAGGGCGAAGGATAGCACTCTTGCCCGGTAGGTAGTTACTGCTACTAGGTTCACATATGTAATTGAGGGATCTCGACACATAAAAGAAGGAAGGACAGGGCCCGATGTACGAGAAATCAAAGCGATCAAAACCAGTCTTTTGAATAATGATGATACACCAACTAGCCCAGCTTTCTGCTTTGTTCGCTTAAGCGATGCTTTCATTGGTGTTTGCCAAGAACACTGATCCTGGGTCAGTTGCGATCAGACCACTTTGCACGGTTTCGTCGCTACTGCAAACGTCACAAGCAGCACTGTCGGCTATTCTGACGCGGCAAGCAGATGTATCTGTAAAAGCTGTACCATGCTACATCCGGCAAACAGCGTCTTTTTTGGAGAAACGGTTTTTACAGTTTCTTACAGGAACCCCCCTGAACCAAAGTAAGCGAAGTTCCGGCTCCACTGAGACCAGTACCGCACGCTCTCTCTCTCTCTCTCTCTGCAGTGCTGGGTCTCTTGCAGCAGTCGATTAGTATTCGGACTGCATGATCGATCCAATTGAACGTGCATGGCGTTGAGGTCCTGCCGTCGGCGACCGGTGATTACAGCTGGGCGCAGCTTTCGCTTGGAGCTGTTTCGCATATAATATCCTTGTGAAACTTGAAGACATTCCGGGAACGTCGTCGCTTTTGAAGTCGGTTGCTATTGCAGTGAGTGGTATGCTACGAATGTGAAAAACTAACTTTTTTATTGTTTTTAAAATGTTGCTAGGCTATGGTCAGCGTATGAAAGTAAATATAAGTCCTCTTGTGGTCGCGAAAAAAGATCTGTTTGTTTTCTGCCTTCTTTTTTTCCCTGTTTCTAAATGCCTTAGGTGCCAGAAAGAGCGACTGCATGTGCTTGGAACAAGTAACAGTCTCCGCACGTTTGAGATGGTGAAAAACAGCCTTTATTTGCATAAACGCCGAAATGAAGATGCAGCTTTGTGTGCTGCGTTGTCGGGCTTGGCGCTCCACGCTGGAGTTTCGTGTCATTTCGCCGTATTCCAAACGTCCTTCGTGGCTGTTCACGTTGTCTGTGACGACACAGTGGCCTACACCAAACTATAGAGTCACTTATCACGAAAACTGGTCGTAAGAATGCGATTAAGCCGCTCTAATGCAGTTCCGTATGCATCTGAATTTATATACAGGGTGAATGTGCCGAGTAATCACTTCCTAGTTCATTTTGGGAACGAATGAAAGCAACGTGTTACATGTTGTACATAGGTCCTCAAGAGGATATTTAGCGCTATGTTTTCAGAATATCGTTGGAATCCTATAGGGTTTACTGATGTCGGCTGCCCCGGCTTCGGTACTGCTTTGCTTCGAGTTCTAACATAAGTACACTACCAAACGGTACAGTGAAGTAAAGGTAGCGATAACAAAGAAAGAAGAAATAAAGAAAATAGAGCACCATCTACAACTTATTTCATGCCGTCGTTTTTTTTTAGATCAGTGTAGTTAATGTTGCCACTACTAATGCAAAATGAGGGTTAGTTAAATCATGATATCACGAAAACAGATCCCGCAGTTTTCTTTATTTATTTATTTAACTACAGTATTAAGCTTTATTAGTTCATCTGGCATCTGCAACAGCAAGGCGGCCATTCTCACCGGGAAAGAGGCTTGGGGGAGTATCCTGTAACGGTCCACCTAGTGGACACGTCCATTTCGTCTGCTGCTGAAATGTGGTTGGCTGTGACGCCTGGTTGTTGCGGACGCGCAGCCCAGCCAATCGGAACGGCAGACGAAACGGACATGTCCACTAGGTGGACTGCTTAACCAGGGGACGTATTCTGTGAAAGTTAAGGCCATATGAGAAGACGCAAGGAGAAACTGAGGTGGTGGGCGGTCCCGCTAGCCACCCTAGTCCCGCTGTGAAGGTTCTCGCACCGGCGCGACGGGACGTCACAAATTGCGAGAACGTGTGCTCAGGTCTAGTCGATTGTGCATCGGTAAAGGAGCACTGCAATGACAATTTTAAAGGACTCAACAAATCAACATGGAATGTTCCGAAAACTTGTTTTTTATTTGCATGTGTATCTCTGTTAGTGTGGGTCATGATAGGGATTGGGGGATGCCGTCATGGGGACTCCGAATCGGCCCGAATGCAAGGTAAAAGAACTTCAGAGCTCGTGACGTCGCACCGGCCATCGCGGAAGCCCCTTCATCAGCTTACGCCTGCACATGGAGGGACTCTTACGTATACCAGCGCCGAAGTATAGGAGGCGAAATTTAATAAAGAAAGGGAAGTTTGGCTTTTATTTTCTTCGGGGTAAATGTCAATTTTTTGCCCCGCTGATAGATTAAAAGTAGAGTTTCGAATGTATTACATTTACAATTTTAAACTAATTTGGCGCAGCTTACGCTAGTCCCGCTGAAAGCCTGATGTATTATACGTACCATACGCAACTCTAAATGTCGGGTTTGAGCTGAGGCGGTGCGCTTACAAGACCCTACCGCAGCGCAGTAAAAAAAAATTAATAAATTAATATAAAATGAAAGAAAAAATAAAGCAAATGTTTAATCTTCCTCTGGTGAAGCCAGGCCAGCTCTGACCGCTGGACGCTGAGCCTACAAGGGGCTCCACACTACACTCAAACACACAAATGGCACACCCACTAAGGCTATTCACGGGAGTCCCAATACGAGCCTGCAGCTATCGGGAATAGCGCCTTCGCCAAGCTCAAGCGGCGCTTGCCCGCAGCCCGAATGGATTTGCTTTTTGCTTTGAAGCTTGGGGATCGCGCATGTTGACAAGTCATCTTTTACTTGATGCAAAGTATTTCTTTTCATTCTTCCGTATTTCTTTATTTGTTTTCCTGCTTCGTTTTTCTGTCCAACTACACAGCTGTCGCCTTTCTATAATAATAAATTTCGGTGCTCAGTCTCGCCGCCTTCGTTTCTTTGTCGCACGTGCTCCCTTCGGTGTGTGTGTGTGCTGCTTTCGGAAACGTCAGCAGCGACACAATTCAATGCCCCCACGCGTGCTTCCTTGTGGTGGGCGAGCTTATACGACAACACTAACGGTACTTTTGCGAACAACGCACCCCAGCGCGGGTTCGGCGAACGACCCACTTTGCGCTGTCCGTCGTCGTAGCAGAACGCTGTAATGACGGATTGGAATGCGCCGCCCTGCCCGACCTGCTCGACGCCCTCTCCCCCCCCTCCCCCCCCCCCGCCATCACCCCCCGGTTTGGTTCTTTCTCTTCGTCTCTCTGGTTGGGAGGCGTGCGCGGCGTTCTTGCGTGGGCACAACGCGATGCCCGCAGGTGCGGGGCCATTCTCAGCGCATAGATCTGCCGTTGCCGCAAGGTATCGTGCGCGTGCGGAAGGTTACTTTCCTGACGTCTGGTCGAACGGATTGCGCAATGCCACCGTGCTCCCTTCTGCTACGTGGCTGCCGTCTGCTACTTCGCAGCCGTCCGCTGCCTGACCGCCGTCTGCTAAAAATGCGGGAGAGGAAAAGGGCGGCAAGGGATGGGGGGGAAAATGTTTCTATTGCGGCACGGCTATATTATTCCTTGACGATTTTGCAAAGAACCAAGTAATTTTTCATAGATTACTGAATTGACCAGTACTTTTTAAAACGAAGCATTCTTTGCTTCTTCCTTCGACTTTCACGCTCCTGGTGCTACTTCCTTGCACACCGCCTCGGGGGGTGGTTCGGAGCCTGTATATACGTGGTAGGAGCGTGACAGAGCCGAGAGGCGACGCGAGAAACTCTTTTGGACCCTTGCAGCGCGTCGAATGTGCACAATGCCCTCGGAGCTCCCTGAGCGTCACCACAATACCCTCTTGACAGCTGTAATTATCCGTGACACACGCAAAAGCATTGCAGAAACTGCAGCGTTTACCTCTCTACTATAACGTGCAACCGTCCAGAGGCTAGGTGGTGTTGCCAGAGGGGACGTATGTAGAATGGTAGAGAGGAGGGGGAGAGGAGGCGGAAAATGGATAGCACCGACGCAGCCGCAAAACTCTACTCTTCGCTCGCATGCATGGGGGCAGGGCGGAAGAGGGAAAATGCGACGTGAGAAGGCGAGGAAACTTGGGTGCCTCGATGCGCCAGCCCCCAAGCACCCCGGCTACTACTAGACACGAATGCTGTTGCGGAAAACTGGATCGATTTAAGTTTAAGGTATGGTACGGTACGTTTCTGGTATTTCTGAAGAATAAAGACCGCGTACATCTATCAGGCGGACAACTGACGCACGGCGTGCAGACTCAAAGCCGCATTAAAGCACCGTATCGTCTACGCGACATCGTAGCACCGTTGAGTCTAGGCGTCGCACTTCAACATTTCTGTGCCCGCCGTAGTAGCTTTGCGGTTATGGCATTGCTCGAGGTCGCGGGTGCGATGCCTACCGCGGCACCCACGTCTCGACGGGGACGAAATACAGAAACGCTCGTGTACTTGGATTTTGGGACACGTTGAAGAACCCCAAGGGGTCAAAATTAATCCGTAGTTAACCGCTACGCTGTGCCTCGTAATCCGATTGCGGTTTCGGCACGTACGGTGCCATAACTGAAGTTCGAAAATTACGCCCCGATGCAATGTGCCATGTGAGGCAACGACAATACTAAACTTCTATAACAACAGTGAACAACAACGCCTCAAGCAACCACGTCTCGCTGTGTGTTCTGCGTACTGCGAAGGCAAACGGCAGTGGTGCACGCAAGGTAGCATTTACCATGAACTCACCACTCTCGTATTGCACTAAACGCTGAAGAAATGAAACATTAGCCGTCACCGTCGTCGCTAATTATCACCAACCGAAGCAAACAGCACATACTGCTCCGCTTTTGGCCATTCCCACAGTGCATGGGATTTGCACATTTCTTTTTATTACTTTTCTTCGTATAACCTTAACGCCGGGCAATCGTCGCTGTGGAAACTCCTACCCGGCGTCAGGAATTTAAAGAAGAAACCCGTGCGCTAATCTAAAGATAGCGGCTGGGTATCGATTTTTCGTTGCTCCGTAACCTTGGAGACGAGGGCGACAAGTAGCGGCCCGTCTGCTCCACTGCTGCCGACACTGGCGCCACACTTTCACTCACTGCTTTCGAATCCGGAAAAAAAAAAAGCTAGACGGAAAAAAAAGCTAATCCCAGAAAATTTCGACTCCACAGGAAGCGCGGAAATCGCTGCATCCAGGAAGCGCGACAACTACGCGTGTACGCGGAATGGTCGAGCTCGTTTCCAGAACCGTGTTACAGGCTGCCTCAGAGAACCATCGGTAGCGTGGTTCCTGCTCCCTAGCCGTAGCAGACGACACACGCTGCACCGCTGATGTGCCTCGAATGCGAGAACAGTGGCGCTGCTTGTCCGCGAATCGTGAATGTTTGGGTTGTCTCAAGAGTTGAAAATCAGGAAGCTGTTTTGCTGTCGTTTAAACGCCTGCAGTGTATACCGTCTAGCACAAACACTCCCGGCGTTGCAGCATTTTGGCGTGGCGTGTGAGCATGTACGGCCACTGGTTGATTCAGGCGGCGTCGGGTTGGCGGCGTTCCAGACGTCCTTGCGCAATATGCCGGCACAGCTAGACCGCACGGCACCGCGCATTATACGAGTTCGAAGGAAGCAACGCGTCCAGCTTGCGGCCGTTTGACCGTTGATGCGCTGAAATCGTAAGTGCTGCATTAATTTCCACGAAACCTTTTGAACTGCATCGCCGACGACGCAGACGACACGGTGCTGGAAGCAGACGACGCATCATCCCGCTTTAGAGCCGCATTGATTGGCGCATACTGCAGGTCACTAGGTATCGACATTAACTGCATGTGGCTCGTTTGTCTTCTCCGGTGTACTTTATGACGATAAAAGCAGTACACTGTTTGTGTTCGCGGAAGGAGTGCCAACACCGGGATTTCCCTCTTTGGGGCTGTCCTTGTACCGGTTACATCCTGTTTACTTGAGCGGTGAACCGGATGAGTATTTCGCGTTTATATTTCGTCGGGTCCACGTCGTCATGCGGATTCAAGGGATCGCAGCGTATATTCTTGGTTAATGACAACGACGCGACGCGTGGTACCGACGCTTCGTTCCAACGTTTCGCTTGCTGTTTTCGTCGTTATTTCGTCAATTTTGGCATGATTCGTCAGTCCATTTATCGCTCCGTATGTTGCACGTAATGAGGTCGTCTTCAGCGTGCGCCGTTGTCCTGTTGACATTTTGCTCACCTTAATATGTTTGTGCGTATGCCGTGTGCTTAATCGGATTCAACGTGCACGGCCACTATTCGATCTGAAGCGAGGCTCGCACGACGAACTAGAGCACGGACAGAGGTAGATACGTATCTCCCTAGTTTGGCGCAAGCGCATTAGTGTGTGTGTTTGTGTTGCATGACGAGCCCAGTAAGCTAATAAGAAAGATTCACTGATGAAGTTTTTAGTTATCTATTTTGGTTATTTAGTTATTAGAAGTCGAAGGTAGCAACGAATGTCTGCTTGGCAGAAATATTGAAACTGGGGCCACTTTCGAAAGAACTGTTCTTATAGTATGCTAAAAGATACGAGCAATAAAACAGCGCTAAACGACAGGACGAGTGAAGGGACACAGACAACAGCGCTGACTAACAACCAAAGTGTCTTTATTCTTTCAGTCAGCATATATATGCTCCGCCGCTATCTGAAACCACAGAAACAACAGAATTGGGCATGCGCAGGGGGATTGCAATTAACGTGATAGGAATGCAATCTCCTTCGGAAGGAGAGAAATAGATGGAAGGCTTACACATGCTTCGCCGCTAACGTGAATGCGGAAAGCTTCGGAGATAAGGCGTGCGCGGTCATCGCGGTATTTTGACAGGTAGGTCACATCTTCGAAAGAAGGCTTGCAGCCGCATTCATTGCAATGCAGTGACAACTGACTATCTTTTGCTCGTTTTTGAAATTTGTTTGAGTGCTCGCGCATGCCGTCATTGATGCACCGTCCCGTTTGGCCGATATAAAAACGCTTGCATGAAAGGGGAATGTTATAAACCACACAGTCACAAGATTCCCCTTTCATGCAAGCGTTTTTGCACCGTCCCGTTTGGCCGATATATCAATGACCGCATGCGTGCGATCAGTGTGAACTTTAAAAGCAAGGCGTGCTATCTTCCCTGTCCTTCGTCGCGTTCGTCGTCAACTTTGTTTCCGTTCGAATCCCACACATATCATTCAATTTGTGAAATGGTACATTCAGATTCCTTTCAATCTTTCATAACGAATTCGGGTTTCGAGGTCTGCCTGACGAATTCAGCTCCTAGCTTCTTGTGTATGCGGAGTCAGCTTGGATTAAAGCTGTGCGGCAGCAGAAAAGTCGATGTTTCTCGATTGAAATTCGGCAGGCACGGCTTCTGAATCACTAATTTACGATAACTGAACCCGTCATCGATTTCTGGTTTCTACTAGAGGAGCATATGTGACGAGCTACTGAACAGGACGTGACAAGTTGTGCGACGAGCTACTATAGAGACACTGAAGAGTGGACAGGGCTGCCTTACATTATACCCCTATGCATTTGTCCTTTGCTTAAGTTAGCTTTGCAACGTTTAGAGACAGGAAGAAGAAAAGGGAAGGCAGGAATGATGAACGTCCAGCGTGCTACTATGAGGTCGCAGGTATGAGGCAAAGGTACGAGAACTTAGCTTAAAGCGATATTGAAGATATGACAAACTTGTATTTTGTGATTTGTATCACGGTTGTATATTTCGCGCCTTTTCAGAATCTGTATATTGTGAGGGTGTGTAGGTGTGTATATAGCGCCGCCTGTGAACATAGCGCACGAAGTCATTGTCAGAGGGATCTTACTTCGGGACCAGTTTATAGAGACAAGATGTCGCGAAGGCGAAATCAGCAAGATCAAAGTCACTGAAAAATTTGCCCTGGTCTTAAGATGTGTGCAACTGCTTTCTCTGCTGTTGCAAGTTTGCTGCAGCTTGTACGATGTCTCTAAAGAGGTAAAGTCAACTTAAATAAAGTGCGTGTTTGCACTCAGCAGGACGCGTGTGTTCGGGCCAAACTTTAAAAGCAAGGCGTGCTGTCTTCCCTTTGTCATGTCCGCGTTTTCATTTTTTTAAACGAATTTAAATATTTACACGTTGGTAGCACGAAGTTCCATATAAAAGTTACTAGAGGAAGCTCTATAGCGCAGGTGTGTCTATTATTTAGCTATCATAAGAATGATGGAATTAGTACATCGATTTGCCCAAACTTCGTCCTTGTGGCTTCAGACGGCTTTGTAAGCTTGCAGACCGATCATTTAAGACGAAACACTGCTTTATAAACGTAACGATTCGCAGTGATTATGTGCATGCATGCACGGGAAGTCTCGCCGTTTCCTTCCACGTTTGAGAAGACAGGAACTGCTTCGAAATTCAGGCCGATGGAGGCAGTAGTGCGTAACAAAACGAAGCCAAAGGAACGTCCGAAGTGACGAGCACGAATAGCAGACAAATCTTCGCGCCGTGACACCATTTCCCGCGGTATATACTGCTCAACGATCTGAGCGCGAGAGTTATATGAAGAGTATAGGCTTGGGCTGGTTGGTAAAGCATAGTTACACTAGAAGCATAGCGCGCAGAGGACGATCCACAAAGACTAGACAGGACAAGCGCAAAGAACGATCCACAAAGGCTAGACAGGACAAGCGCTTGTCCTGTCTATAGTCTTTGTGGATCGTCCTTTGCGCGCTATGCTTCGAGAGTTTTATCCCTGGTAGTTTTGAGCAGGAAACTCCATACGCAGGCGACGCGTACTGCCCATCGCGCAGAACTGTACGATCCGACTTGCACCACGGCCGACAGACATCTCCCCCCTCTCTATTCACTCCGTCTTCCTCCTGACGCGAAGCCTAATCTGCACTTCGCGTCTCCAAATATCGGTTCCCGCACGAGCGCGCACATTTTCCCGACGCGAACGCGAGCCGGTTGTTTTTCTTTTCGATGCCTTCTGCTTTATTTTTTGTCCTCTTCGTTCGTGTGGCACGTGGAAGCGGTTGAACACTTCTGCACGCGCCGGAGTTCGCTGGCCTACAGCAGACGACGGACAGGGGATAATAAGGTGGAGGGAAAGGGGGTTCATTATTTGTGCGCCAAAATATTGCAATGGTGAGACTTAAAGGGACACTAAAGCGAAACAATAAATCAGTTTAGACTAATGAAGCGCTGATTGAGAACCCTGCAGGCAGTCATTTCAAAAAAATAATTTGATTATTACATGAGAAAATGAAGGTCCAAGTATCAGTATTTGAATTTCGCGCCGAAACCCCAGCGCCATTACGTCAGCGTGACGTCAGGAATTCCAAAGTTTGTTTTCGCATTTGGGCCGCGTTTGCTGAGTAAAGATTCCCGAAACTTGCCATGTTTATTATTCGGTTCGCTTAGAACAAAACGTAGTCAATCTGTACCGCTATATATAATTAGTAGGCCTTAGAAGAGGCCATCAAAATCCAAGACGTCACAGCCACCAGGTGCGGGAACTTAAGTAGGCGTCGCCACCTGTATTTCGTTCTTGCGCTTTTTCTGTCTTACCAAACGTTTTATTGTTGTAAGAGTGGTGTTTTTGATGTTGTAGAAAGGTAATTTACTGATGCAGAAGAAATCATTTTTCACTTTAGTCTCCCTTTGAATTCAGTTTTGCTTTCTGGGTGAAAATGCACATTACTTCGATTAAAACTGCCGTGACGAAGGTAGGTATATATGCTTCTCGAATATATCCGCTCCTCTGCGTATCTTTTTCATGGACCGCCTCGTTGTGTTACCGACGGCTAAATGTTCGGCCGAAATTAATACCATTTGTGCCAAGTTCAGGCTTCTCACTTTAGATGCTGTGCGCAGCACAGAGGCATATTTTTTGCGCCCGTCAAAGTGCAAAAATAACCTAAATAAATATGAGGGAAACCCGCACCACCAAGGTATAGCAGTTATAAGCCAATCAAAATTAAATAGATTAAACAAACGACTCTCCCTTGATTTGCAATTACCACTGTCCTGCGCTAACCGAATCCAACTAGCGCTTGCAAATTTCTTAATTTCATCACCCCCCCCCCCCCCCCTAGTCTTCTGCCGTTCTCGATTACGCCTCCCTTCCCTTCTCTTAGTTTTATAAGATGTTACGTGTTAGGGACAGTTCTATGAAAAATAATTTCTGGTTTTCGTTCGTGACCTTATTCCTGCAGAGAGAAAAAAATTCCTCAGAACGCTATAATTTGCATATTTTTACCTGGTGTTAAGACTTAAAGAATATAAAAGCATTTTGTGAAACTGTTTTCCAATGAAAGCAATATGTTCAGACAACGCAAGAACAACGCAAATTTTGAGGCAATGCGCGAAACGGTTGATTTTTGATAAACTTTGATTCTGATAAACTGATAAGCCCTTACGCTCGCAAAAGAATAGTTTCTCAGCTCATTGTGTTTTGGGAATATACTGCGCAAATGATACGAATATGCGTTTCTTCTTTTTTTATTTTTAAAGAGAAATGGATATTTTTCGAGCACCGCGGCTATGACAGTTGGCGCGGAAAGACCCAATTCTCAATGGCGCAAGAAAGGCCGCGTAACAGAACTCGGATGCATGCGCTCGTTCAAACTGCGCGCCCCTAGTACCGGAACTCGAAGTGTGAATTTACTCAACGAGTGAGCCAGATTCCGGACATAGCGCAATCGAAAAAATAGGGCCGACCCCGCAGGTAGTGAAGCCTCAACAACGAACCACTTGGCACACTAATGCACCCGAGAAGACATTCTCTCATTCTCTCTCTTCGATGCCAATTCCGCTGTTGACGTGCCGCGACCTCTATTTTATTGCGATAGCAATTATACGGACACCCCAGGCGCGTTTCTGCCGTCGGCATCGCCGTTAGGTTCCGTATAAGTCCAAGGCCGATATTTAGGGTGCCTCGATGTCCTCCTCGCCCGATGCTCAGCGGCGGGCGAGGAGGAGACCGATAACACCGCCCCCGCTGGCGCGCACTACGCTGTATGTGCGAGTGAAAGCTTGAGAGGGAAGTCGACGATCGTAAAGCCCCTTAAACTTCGTAGAGTAGCGACACTCTCCTCCTCCGCCTTCACTCCTCCTCGTTTCTCCTCTCTTTCACGCTCCCTCCTCGACAGTGGCGCCGCCTACACTGCTCGAGCGCAGAAACGGCGCCAACATGCGCTCCTCGCCACTCCGTAGACGCTTGTCGAGCAAAAATGGCGCTGATGCACGGCGTGAGGGCCCACGTGATATTAGGCCAATAGCGACGCGGCGTCGGCCTCGGCCAGAGCGCGCGAGGAGGAGGCGGCATTCTTCAAAGCGTGGCACTACTTTACGATGTTTAAGGGGTTTTAGACGATCGCGGCTCGCTCTCTCCCGCGCGAAAGGAACGGACGCGGAGGGGAAGCGCGCCGCGGTGGCCGAGGTTCTACTCGGGCTGCAAGTGCGCATGTGGCGGCTGCGCGCGGCCTTATCTTGAGAGTGATCCGCGTAAGGGCAGAGTCTAGGTGCGTCGGGGGCTCGTAGCTTTGTGCGTGCTGTGTGTTTGAGACACTTTGCGTTGAAGCGATAGACAGCACGAAGGTCACTTCGCGCGCTGATGCTGATCCGCTTCCTCACGCCAGAGTTGTGACAGCGAGTGTCCGCGGTCATCGAGTGTGACGTGTTCATGTTTGCTCGCGCGCTGACACCCGGCTTGTTAATTTAGTCAGCAAGCGAATGTTAACAAGTTGATACGGCCGACAAAAATACTATGCCTACTTCGTATGGCCGTCTGTTAATTTGCTATCGCAATTAATGCTTCGCCTTTCCGGCGAAGCTGCGACGTTTTTATTTCCTTTTTTTCTGTTACGTTCTCGCACGAACAGGCCCGTGTCACATCGACAAGTTCCCAATAAACGTGCGAGAAGGTTGCGGTAAGCGCTACGGCTCTACGCTTTATATGGCGAAACATAGTATACTTATAGCGTTGCAGGCCCACCACTTGACCGAAGATTACTGTACTTTTACGTTACCGGCCAGTACCATACTCATTGGTTAAAATCAGTGTAAAAAGATATTTTATAGGCGCTTGCACGATTTTCTCCCCACCCGCCGTGGTTGCTCAGTGGCTATGGTGTTAGGGTGCTGAGCACGAGGTCGCGGGATCGAATCCCGGCCATGGGGGCGAAATGCGAAAACACCCGTGTACTTACGTTTAGGTGCACGTTAAAGAACACCAGGTGGTCGAAATTTCCGCAGTCCCCCACTACGGCGTGCCTCATAATCAGAAAGTGGTTTTGGCACGTAAAACCCCATAATTTTTTTTAAATTTTCTCCCCGTATTACGACGTGGCTGCACATTCTGCACCATAGAGCCGTGGCGATGCACCGCGCGATTGCAGCACAGTGCAAGTGCCAGTTCGGGAAGTTCAAGCGCAGTGCCTGCAGCAGCGCTGCACCTTTCTTTCGGAAACGAACAGAAAAGTGCGAACCATGGATTTCTGCTCGGCGCATTTCGCGCGTCTGGCCACGTTGAGCCCTGGGGTATGCCGCTGTCGCCGCATATCGTTCTGTATGCTGCACTCCCTGAGCTGTAGAAAGTGCAGCTAAATAAATCGAATCGAACAACAGAGAGAGCAAATGATAAATTAAAGGTAGGGAGGTTAACCAGGACTGAGCCCAGTTGGCTACACCTACACTGGGGAAAGGGAAATGGGGACGGAAAGATTAAAAGAAAAAGTCTACTGGGGATATCGTTTGGTCACTCAGTCCGGTTCACAGACGCTGACTCAATCCGGTAGCTTTCAAATATCGCAGCAGCGCTTTTGTGGCCTCTTGTAGCTGCAATATGCGAGGCCACGGTCCCAAGATCTTGTTCAAGGGGAACGGCTTTCTATCTAGCTGATTGAGAGTTGTGCATGGGTCATTGCTCTCAGGAAAGTATAGCCGCATACAAGCGGCTCTGCCTCGCATTCTGTGGCAGTTAATTCACGTCGCTCTATATTTCGCGTATACATTTGGCGTGGTTCTGATCCGGCCCGCGAGCCAAAATTATTCGCTGCTGCTCGCTGAGGTTTTCTGGAGAGACGTCATGCGCGCACGTGCACCCGGCAACACGCTGACGGCGCATCACGTGTAAAAAGCGTCGCTTAGCTTTCGCAAACTTTGCTTAGCTGAGCAAAAAAAAAGAAAACTCGGCTTGGCTTGCATACGACCACAGCTGCTGGATTGGAAAGCACGAAAGCACGCCGCTATCATTGTAGAAATCACTCGACAGTTACGGCAGCATGAACCGCACCATTATCTGTCCGCTCGACGAGGAAAGTAATAATTTATTATTTACGGCTAGAGCCGCACTCGTCTGCTTCTCGCCTGTGCCGGCGTACATGCAGTCGCCGTTCACCTGTCGCAGTTTCCATGCAAACGCACAGGACTGCATAATGACGGGTGGAAAAATTATGGTAAACAGCGTTCCACGACCTTCTCCGCGTTACCATTGCAGGACTATAGTCACTATATACACGATAACTTTCCTCCTGCATTAAAAAATGAATGAAGAAAAGGCCGAATAAAAAACATGTTTACAATAAAAATGGGGAGTTTTAAAAAACCACGATCTGGGGCCGAATTCGCGAAGCGATTCTTTCGTAGTTGCTATATCACATTGGCCGGTCGCCAACGTTAATCGTTCCGGCCGCGGCAGCCGCCTTTCGATGGAGGTGAAATGCGAAAACGCCTGTGTGCTTACAGTTAGGTGCGCGTAAAGAAAAAAAAGAAACAAGCCATTCCACGCTTGTTAAAGTTAGCGAATTGCACCACATCGGTGTTTCTCATACTGTCCCAGCGTCGCTTCGGAACGTTAAGCGTCATGACTCGGATGCCATGATGCCACGACTGCAAGAGCTCGGTCCGGATGTAATTTCCCAGTGCTGCTGCAGCCAGAGTTCATGAACTCGAGACTCAGTAATGTTGACGGCGCGGACGCGTTACCGTCACTTTGATTTTCTTGTTGTTTTTTTTTTCGTTTGGGCGAAGGGGAATCATGACAGCTGGCCATTCCAGACTCTGTTTTTGGGTCAGGGTGCCGGACTAGAAAGAAAGAGGCGTAAGGGCGCGCGGAGTTTTAGAGGGCGACGAACTTCCACCGGCCGTTATCGGCTCGTCGCTTGTTATTTACGTGGCACGTCACAAAAGGCAAGCTAGCACTTGCGATAAAGGAGTCTTGATCGCTCAAATGAACCGCATGCCGTCCAGCGCGTCTAGCTGATGCACGCAACTTCTCAGTATACGCTGGGAAGAGACACCTGGCGCGGGTAATCCCCGTTATATACAGGGCGTTTCGCTTAACCTGAGCCAAACCTTAAGCATATGCGAATGCTACGTACCTGGACAGAACCAAAGGTAATGTTCTTTGTCGTCGCTTGCGGAGATACTCAGATTATATTCCTTTTTTTGCACTCGGCCTAATTACACAATTAATCTTAATTAAGCAACTTCTCAATCATAATTATGTGGAAAGTGTCTATGAGGTAATCGTAGGGCAACATGAGAAACTCCCGATGCAGCTTTCTGTTGGTCAATACGTGCTACATGAAAGTGTTTATCCGAGCGCCAAAGAAGACCGCGAATACACGCAAAGTGCCTCGAGGGGCCAGTCGCGCGGCAATTTTGTTTGCTGAATGTCGTTTTGCAAATACTGAGTGTTGTTACTTCGCGTATAACCTCCTTCCGTGCACCCCGCCAAAGGACGCTTCACATAAACACTGTGACGTCATTAATTGCGCATATGGCGGAGGCGGGTAACAAGGCTCTCTTTGTCCGCTCTCTCGCTCTTCGGTATACGGTATAGCGAACTAGAAGCCTTCTAGTTCACTGCAGTACAGGTCTGTTGGGCCTGCAAGCACGTATTGCGGATGAAACTGGCAGTGGTCTCGTGCTACAATTCGAAATACCACGAAGTAAGCGAACCGCCGCTACCACACACTTACAGCGGCTTCTACTCTCTAGGCGCTGTTGGCATAGCAAGACAAGACGGGCTTGGCGCGCAGCGGGAATCGACGCAGCTTAAAGGAAAAAAAAAAATCTGTTTCCACGCGTTGTGGGAATCGATGTGAGTCTTTCTGTGCTGTTTGCGTTCGTTGATGGTATTTGGCTGCGATGTTGACGGCATCACATCCACAAATACACGGTAAAATGTTACCTTGCCTGCGCCACTTGTGTTTGTCCACGAGGTACACGAGAACACGGAGCGACGCGTCATTCATTCGCCCTTTCCTTGACTGAAGACAGCCTGCATGAGCGGTGTTTTCAGACGAGGCATTATCCTTCTCCCGTGTTCCTGTTAGGTGAACGGTGGGGGCGGGATCCGGTGTGTGCTCATTCCCTGCCTCCTCTCTTTCTCTACTCCCTCTCTAACATTCTCCCTATACCTCCTCCTTGGGCTGTCGCTGCTGTTGCCCGTGATCACGGAGGCAAGCGCGACAGCTCGTGCAGTGCTTTTGCGGGGGAGGGGTCCATAATTACGGCGTCCAGAAAGCATCGTTACCCCCCTCTATACCCAAACGTCGTTCACGTCTCCCATCTTGTCTCCCGCACCCCTGCCGCGAGCTCTAAACCACCCCCACGACGAGGTGTGCGAGGCAGCAGCAGCAGCAGTTGAAAAGTAGAAGGAAGAGGCAAAGAATGCTTCGATTTAAAACTCTGCCACCTCTGCGGCGTCAACACCGCGTAGCTGGTGCGTGTTCCACGACGCGCCAGAACGGAGAAAGCGCGCTGGCTTGCTGCAGGTCTTATCAGCTATGCTTTCGCTCGCAGTTTTAGAGCGATAGCTCTACTACTCCAGGTACAAACCCAGAAAACGCCTTGTTCCGTAAATCTGACCTTCAAGCTGAGCCAAGGTCAAACTAAGCCTGCCACTACTGGGTTGGCTGCTGCGTACGCCGCTTGGGCGCCCGTATCTTGAAAGCGATCTGCGACGCCTACAAAGTGCGCCGCGTGCTTCGTATGCGCTGTGCTTTCGACGCTTTGTTAGCGTTGAAGCGAGAATTCGCTCGCTGCTGCTGCCCCGCCGAGCAGCGTCTGTGTGTCGTCTTGTGGGGCAGTGTTGTAGATGCGGTAGTTGCTGACGGCGTCGAGCAGCCGTCTCTGTCCTTTCCCAAAGCAAGCAAAACCGTGCTGTCGCTCGACAAACTTGGTTGAACCGCATTCAACCGCGGCATTATTTTATTTATTTCTGCTTTGACGCCGCCGCAGTTCAGCACAGCGTAAATGGAACGTCCGCTCGTACTCCCCCCCCCCCCCCCAAAAAAAAGGAAAATATGAACAAATGCAGACAATGATGGCGAAAATGCAGTAATGTTTCCGCATGCGTTCAGCGAATCGGCGCTGTACTTTCGGGTAGTTTTATGTTTCGTACACTGCAAACACTTCAGTTCACTGTTTTCCTTGCGACTTTATTGCTGAATCTAGCGTTTGCCGTAGTTTTTTCGGGCTTTGAATGCAGCGCTGACTATCACTGCTGCATGAACACTTTGCTTTTCATATTTCGGTAGGAGTTAAATAACTGGAAGCGCGTGCTTCAACGGGCTTGTCCCTTAATTTCCAGTATTGATTGCGTTTATTGTATGAAGCAACTGACAAAATACATTCAGTCATCGATCGGGCAGGCGTCGTTAATTGAAAATTTTCATTTATACATTAGCATAAATTAAATGGCCTGTCATTCGTATCTTTTGGAATGGGCAGCCATTTTCCAGAGATTCAGTAACGAACCCAACGTTCGAGTTATCTGACCTTCGAGCCATCTCTGCTCACGGAAGCGCAACGTCGAGTATGCGTGTGCAATTTTTAGCGACAGAGTGAGCAAACAGAAAGAGCTGGCGATGCAGTAGGCGGTCGACGTTGCTTCATCACGTAAGTGGGAGACGAGTGACGGTGGGTCTTGTACTCAAGAAAGGAAATAATATATCTCAAAGCTCGGGTGTTTGCGCAGTGTTCATATTTGTGCACAATGCCACATAATTAAACTACTTCACTTTACGTGTTATCGTAAGAAGCCGACAAACACTGGCACCAAGGACAACATAGGGAAAATTACTTGTGCTACTTTCCCTCTGTTGTCCTTGGTGTCAGTGGTTGTTAATGGGTTTCTTATGATACGGCAAATAAAAATCGGGCACCTTGGTTAACCCCCTTTGTTCTCGTTTTTCACTTTATGTGGTGTTTCGTACCACGCTGCCGTAAGGATTCCCTATTCTATTTGCAGTTAAAAAAAATATAAGGCACGCAAAAATTCTTCCTTTTCGCAACAGAAACCTCCCTGCAGCACCGTGTTTAGTGAATGCAAATCTTTTACAAAAAAAAGTTATGTACGACGCCGCGACTGATCTGTAGGATAATACTTTCGAGATGGCGACAAAAAACTTAGGCCAGCTATAGTTAACAGAACACGGTGCCTTTTTTGTATTACGCCAAGTACACGGACCAAATAAAGCGAGCGCTCGTCTCGTGATCCAGTGCGTGCGTATACCCCAGATTATGTAGCCAAAACTGATAGCTGAAATTCATCGCGCCACACTTCTGCGGCTAATCGCCCTTTTCCAGACACAAAAGTTCGAATAGCTTGTACGGAGGGCTCGCTTCAATTTCCGAATTACGATGAGCCCGCTGAAACGAAAACATCAAAAGTTAATTAGTGTTTTTTTGTTGCTAATCATCGACTAAATACCTCGTGGCAATCGTCACCCCGTGGTCGCAAACATTGACGGCACGTGTCCGAAGGAACCGTCATTTTACTTGCAAGATGACTATCTTTAAATATTACTTCGGCTTCGTAGAAACGCCGGGCACACGCGTATATACGTATGTGACGTCTACAAGTGTAAGCTTAGTCAGCGACGCCGCGCGCCATCAG